>NC_056523.1:265910145-266001010 GCF_019175285.1 Sceloporus undulatus
ACTTCCTTTTGAGATGGTAATTGAGTTTGAAATGCAAAGTAATTCGCGTAATTATTCGCCTTGTCTTTTATTGTCATTCAGAGAAATCTGTGAAAAATATTTCGCTGGCTGCTGAAAGGGAGAGAAGAAATCACCTTTTGAAAGGGGCATTTGTGGGAAGAATATTTTTTAAAAAAATTCTCCTCAAGGTTTCACTGAACGAGGAGAAAAACATGGGTTTCTCCAATCACTAATAGGAAGCATCATGGCACTTTATCTGATAGATTTCAGCATACCCTTGTACAAATGGTAGACCAATAAACAAGAAATTCTACCCAAACTATCCAGGTCCAACACGGTAGTCTGTGGAGGTTGAATAACAGGTTCCTGAGCTAGAATGCATCCCTCAGGAGACAACAGTTAAATGACTTCCTGAGTTTATCTAGAGTACAATCAAACAAAAGAAACTCAACTCTGCAACTGGCCCATCTCCCATCTAGATAGCTATGAAAAGGCTGCAAGCTTGTTGCCAACAGGAAAACCTACTCCTCCAATCTTCCTCCAGCTGTCTCTATATCCTTGGAGCATCCAACTAAAGAAAAACTGTCTAGCGGGGCCTAATAAACATGAAACAAACATGTCATGACACTGGATAGCTATTAATGTGTGGCCATGATGCTGACAAGGATTCTAAAACCATTCTGCCTGGTGGCAAGGCATCATATTCACTACAAATAGGTAAGAATTATGTGTGTGTTTTTTTTTTTTATTATTATTAAAATTTTTCACTAATAACTATAAAATAATAATGTCTTGCATACATCTCTTTCCCATAGTTCTTATCTTCCGGTATTATCCCCCGCTATTTTCCCTGTTCGGATTTACTTTCTTCTGGCTCTTCTATGATATATTTCCCGCTTCACTGGATCGTTTATCCTTCTTCATCTCTCCACATTGTTTACCAATGCTTTTGCTTAACTATTTTTCCAGGTTATGTAATATTTCTCTACCATCCTATATCACCACAGTCTTTTTGTCTATTTATTTACAGAGTTGTCATTACCTTACCCTCCCTGTAATTCCTGTACATATTCTTTATCTATCCTGTTTCTCTCAGTCTGTTTCATACAAAGCCTTAAGTTTTATTGTACATAGTAGATAAGAGAGGAGTCTAAAATATTTTTAGGGTTCTCTCAAAACCATCTTTTTTCACAGAACTTTAACAAAGGTTTCCAGATCTTCTCAATGCTATTTTCATATTCCTCTTCATCTCTTAGTCTCATTGTGATCATATCCATCTCAATTACATCTAACACCTTTATTAACCATTCATCTATTTCTATATTTCCCTGTCTTTTCCAGTTTTTGGCAATGACTATTCTTGCCGTTGTAATAAGATACAATACCTGTTTCAAACACTTCCGAATCTTTTTATCCTCAATTATATTCAGTAAATAGGTTTCAGGTATTAAAACCACGTTTAAGTTGTATATTTCTCTTATAATATTATGTACTTCCTTCCAAAAATTTTTAATAATGGGGCACGTCCACCACATATGGAACAGTGATCCCTGTTCCTTTCTACATCTCCAACATTTTGCTTCATTCCTGTGGTTCATTTTTGCTAGTCTTACCGGAGGGAAGTGCCACCTATGTAGCATCTTTATATAATTTTCTTTTATATCGATACATACAGTAAAGTCCAGATCCTTACCCCATGCTCTTTCCCAATTTTCTAACTTTATGTTTCTCCCAATATTTCTTGCCCATTCAACCATATTGGTTTTAACTATCTCATCTTCGAGCTCTATCTTAAGACATAATTTGTATAATTTTGTAATGAGCCCTCTACTTTCTTTTTCACTCTTTTGCATTATTATCTCTAATTCCGTTTTTTCCATATCTATCCCTGTGTTCCTCACATCCTCCTTAAATTTTTCCCATAATTGTCTATACATGAACCATCCTAAATTTATTCCCTCCTGAGCCAATTGTTCCTTGCTTTTCATAGTAATCTTCCCATTCTTATTTGTTACTAAATCATCATATCTAAGCCATCCTTTCCCTATTAATTTACTTCTTTTCATAAAAGCTTCGTGCGGTGAGGTCCATATTGGTAGATATCTATATAATTTCTCTTTATACTTCACCCATACTTTTAGTAGTGTTCTTCTAATTATATGATCGTTAAAGGTTTTGTTTTGTTTAAGTTTCCCATAGCATAAATATGCATGCCAGCCAAAATTCACATTAAATCCCTCCAAATTTAATAAATCTTCATTTTTAAGCTTAATCCATTCTAAAATCCATTCTAGGCAATTAGCATGAAAATATAATTTGAAATCAGGTAATGCGAGTCCCCCTCTCTCTCTCAGATCAGTCATATTCTTCCACTTTATTCTTGGTTTCCTTCCATTCCAGATAAAATTTAGGATATCCTTTTTCCATTGATTAAAGATTTTTTCACTCAATATGATGGGTAAATTTTGAAAATAAAACATCATTTTCGGAAGGATACTCATCTTAATTAATGAAATTTTCCCCAATAATGATAATTTTAATTTTGCCCAATTTACGAGTTTTATCTTAATCTGTTTCCATGTTTTTTTGTAATTATTTTCGAAAAGTTCTGAATTTTTATTTGAAAGCTCAATTCCTAGATACTTTATCTTTTTCTGGATTTGTATTCCAACCTCCTCTTGAAGCTTCTTTCTTTTCCCTTCGTCCATATTTAAAGCTAACAACGCCGATTTATTTCTGTTCAATTTTAGGCCCGCCCATCTTCCGTATTGTTCGATTATTTCTATTGCTTTTGGTATACTCTTTAATGGCTCTTCTGTTACTAATGCGATATCATCTGCATAGGCCAGTATTTTAATTTCGTTTCCTCTTATTCGTGCGCCTCTTACTTGTTTTTCCATCCTTATTTTCCTGCATAAAATCTCTAAACACATAATAAAAAGTAAGGGAGAGAGAGGGCACCCCTGTCTCGTTCCTTTTTCAATTTTAAATTCTTCAGTTTTGCTTCCATTTATTATTAATTTAGCTCTTTGATCCTTATATATTTGTTGTAACCATGCCAGAATCTTCTCTCCCCAATCTAATTTTTTAAATAGTTCTAATAAAAATGTCCAATTTAAGTTATCAAAAGCCTTTTCGGCATCTGCGAACAGTATCACCGCTTCTTTCCCTGGGTCCTTTTCATAGAATTCAATCAAATTAATAATTGTTCTCATGTGTTGTTTTGTATGCCTTTTTGGTAAGAATCCGCACTGATTTTGGTGTATCCAATTTGTAAGAATTTTCTTGATCCGTTCGGCTATTATACTTGCAAAGATTTTATAATCGCAATTTAGCAGAGATATCGGTCTATAATTTTGTTTATTTGTCTTATCCTTATCTTCCTTTGGGATTAGCACTATATTGGCCTCCTTCCACGTATCTGGGATTCCCTCCTCACTTATATTATTTAGGGTTTTTTGAAAGAGATCCTCCAATTCTTGACTAAAAATTTTATAAAATCCAGCTGAAAAGCCATCTGGGCCGGGCGATTTCCCATTTTTCATTTTGTTGATTGCTTGTTTGATTTCCATCTTAGTTATTTTACTATTTAATTGTTTTCTCATTTCGTCCGTTATATTTAATTTTGGGGTATCATCTAGGTATTTCTGAATCTTCTTTTCCATCTCATTGCATGCTGGTTGCCTTTCATATAACTGTTGGAAGTAGTTCAAGAATATTCTTTTAATTTCTTTCCCTTCTGTATACAACTTTTGATCTTCTTTTATTTCGCATATCATGCTTTTCTCCTTTTTCTTTCTTACTCTCTTGGCGAGGTATCTGCCTATCTTGTTCCCGAATTCAAAGTGCCTCTGTTTTAGAAATTTCATATTTTTACATAGTTCTTCATTTGATTTACTCTCCAATTCTTTTTTCAGCATTGCCAGTCTTCTCCGTAACTGTTTGTTTTCACCCTTGGCTTTTATTAATTCTTTCTCTAGGTTTTGGATTTTCTCTGATATTTCAGTAATTTCATTGTTTCTTTTTCTTTTCTTTTCTGAGCTTTTCTTTATTATAAATCCTCTTATCACCGCCTTCATCGTATCCCATATTACTTTCATTTTCATGTTTGGGTCTAAATTCTCTTTCAAAAAGTATTTTAATTGTTCCTTAATCTGATTTTTAATTTTTTCATCTTTTAATAAATTCTCGTCTAATTTCCAAGTGAATTCTGCTTTCCTTTGTTTTAATTCCAATTCAATTTGGTTATGGTCCGACATCTTGTTGATCTTAATCTTAACATCTTTTATTTCCTGAATTATTTTTTTTTGATATAAGGAACATGTCTATTCTCGAGGCCGATTTGTGTGGGTTTGAGTAAAATGTGTAGTCCTTTAATTTTTGAAATTTAAATCTCCAGGGATCAATTAATGAAAAATGTTCTTGTAATGTAAAAAAATTTTGGGGCAATTTTCCTTGTTGGTCCTTGATTTTCTTTTTAGATTGTCTATCCAATGTAGGTTCCAGGACTCCATTCCAGTCCCCCATGAAAATGTGTTGATCAATGTTTTCAAATTTATCCAGCCTTTTTAACAGATCCTTGTAGAATTTTCCTTTATTTTGTAATGGTCCGTAAACACTCAATATCAAAGTCTTCTTCCCATTCCATTCAATTTCAATTCCTATGTATCTCCCATTTTCGTCATTTAACATCTCTTTAGCCGGTATATTATTTTTTACATACATAGCTACCCCATTTTTCTTTTTCTTATCTGCACTTATAAACGCTTGTCCTAGTTTCGGGTTTCTAATATATTTAACATCTTGTAACCTTATCCTTGTTTCTTGAATACTAATGATCTCATGTTTTTCTTTTTCTAGTTCATGAAAAATCTTCTTTCTCTTAAAAATTGAGTTTATTCCCTTCACATTCCATGAAAGGAACTTCATTTTGCTTTCTTATTTCTATACCTCTTCTTCCCCTTCTTCTCCTTCTTCTTCGCCCTCTCTTTCCTCCTCTTCTCTTTGCCGTTCTTCTTCCAGTGCCGCTCTGATTATTTCCAGTTCCAGTTCTTTATCTGTAATTCCTCCAACTGCGCCTTTTTCCTCCTCTTGCAGTTCTTTTCCCTCTGTTACTTGCGACTGTTCATCTCTCTCTCCTGGGGCTTGTCTTTCTTTACCTTTCTCTTCAAGTCTCCACCTTTCCTTTTCTTTTCTTTCTCTATTTCTTACTTCCTCATCTTTAAACCATCTGTTATAAAAAATTCTTGCCTTTTCTGGTGTATCTATCTTCATTTGCTTTTGTCTCCATGTAAATGATATTCCTTCCACGGGTTCCCATTTGTATCTTATTGACCTTTCTTGTAGCATTCTTGTAAGTAGTGTGTAATCTCTTCTCCTTCTCAACGTCTCTGCGGGGACATCTTTAAAGATTTTAATCTCTGCTCCGTCTATATCCACTCTCTTATCATAACTCTCCTGTATAATCTTGTCCTTTATCCTTTCCCGTATAAAGTAAACCACTATGTCCCTGGGCAGGTTGCGATTCCTCGCTGCCGTTGAGTTTATTCGGAAAATTTTGTCCACCTCCGCGTCCACATAATCAGTTGAGGTTTCTAACAGCTCTGCCAGAACTGGGATTATTCTTTCATACAAATTTTCGTTATGTTGTTCCTTTACTCCACGAATTTTGATACATTTTTTCCTTTCTTTAACTTCTTTCAATTTTTGTAGGTTTGCTTCCTGCTTCTGTACTTGTTCTAAATCTTTGGTAATTTTTTCCACCTTATTTGTTCTTTCTTCTAACTCTCCCATTCTTTTATTCATTGTCTTTATATCTGCCATCATTCCTTTCATCGTGTCCTTTAAATCATCAATGTCTCTTTTAAAGTCTCTTCTTAATTCATCTCTTGAGTCCTTAATCTCTTGTCTAATATTTGTCTCAATTCTTTGTATTGCCTCCAATACTTTAAGATTTGGGTCTGGTGTTTTCAGCTCAATTGATGCCCTTCTTATTATTGTTTGTTTATGTTCTCCCTGTCCCTGTGCCTTTTTTTCCCTTTCTCTTTCTCTTGCTGCCATCTCTCTTGTAGTCACCATTGATGTTGTATATACTTTACTCATATTTTTAACTCCTACCCACACTCTCTCCCAACCCCAAAGGGCAGTCTCTATTTTCCCTCAAAACAATAAGTCCTAAACTGACTTTCTGCCCTTTTTCTATAGCTTTCTGTTTCAGTTTTACCAAAAGGGTCTTTCAATTTGGTTTCAGGGCTTTAAATGTCTGTTTTCCTTAATTTTTTAAAGCGTTACACTTTCCCTTTCAGCCACCACGTGTCGCTATTCCCCTTCTGTCTTATTTCTTTATTATTCAATATTAGTAGCTATAACCCTCCTCGCCTCTAGGAGTCGCTGTGGTTTCCTATTGCTATTAGTTCTACCTATTCCTCTCTTCCCTCTTTCTGCCTTCCTCTTGTTTACCTCTTCACTTCCGCCCCTCTACTTCCTGTACACCATGCGGTCCGCGTCCTTGAAAATGCCGAGCTAACAGGTAAAACTCTCCTCCCTATTAGCTATTTTTCCCTTCTTCTTCTCTTTTCTCTTATTTCCAGAAAACCTTTCTTTTATCAGACCCTCTTATTACTCTACCTGCCCCTTTTACTCAAAATGTTCAAGTCTCTCAAATCTTTTCAGGGCGCTCTCCGTCCGCTTCGCCTTCTCCTCAGCTTCTCGTCCTCAATATTCCTCTGCTTCTCGTCCTCGCTCCCGTCTACTTCTCCTCCTCGATTCGTCTGCTTCTCGTCCTCGTTTTTCGTCTGCTTCTCGTCCTCGTTTTTCGTCTGCTTCTCGTCCTCGTTTTCCGTCTGCTTCTCGTCCTCGTTTCTGTCTACTTCTTTCCTGGGGTCTGCCGAAGGGTGCCCTCTTTCCTCTCTTTCCTCCGGACCAGTCCGCTCCTTGCGAGAGCCCTCTTCTCCCTTCACTCCTCTCCCTTCTTACCAGGCTCTCGGCACTTTCCCTTGCCGCTCTTCCCCTTACTGCATCGTCCTCCCTTCATCAGGTTCTCTTATTTTCTTTCTTTCCGGACCGTCCTCTTTCCTTCCTGTATCTCCTGAGGGCTCCCGCAGTCAAACAGCTTCCCTAATACAACTCCTCTTATTAATCCAATTTCAAAGTCCCATAGCCCGGTGTCCTTATTCCTTTCCCCACTCTGTTAACTCCTCAGTCTTCCGATGAAGTATTGCTCACAGGAATCTTTATGTAGTCCTACATGCACCTTGAGATAAATCTTTTTCTTCCCCTTTCGGGAGTTTTTAAAGCGAGGTTGCTGCTGCGGTCTTTCTAATATGGTTTCAGCCACCACTCGCGGCCGCGGTTGCCCTTCGTCCCCCGGAGTCTCCTTGTCTCCCTCCCGCGAGCGGGGGGGATCCAAACGAATCCTCCGATATGGGGACCCCTCTGGGCTCCGTCCGGATCCCCTTTATCGGGGGGATATTTTAGCCGTCTTTCAGTGCTGAAAGTTGTTGTTATTATTGGCTAATAAGCCCTCGAGTGGTATCGCTTGTCACCTGCCTTTGTGACTTGCGACTTCTTACCTCGCCATCTTTCCGGAAGTCCCTATGTGTGTGTTTTTTAATAAATAAATAAATAAATAAATAATAAAACTTTTATTTCTATCCCGCTTTTTATTAAAACAATCAAAGCGGCTTACAAGAGTTAAAATACATCCATATATAAAAAATATCCCCCCTTAAAAGACAATTAAACAATATAGAATTTAAAATTACATAACAATTAAAACCAATAAAAATGGCAGAGAATAAATAAAACTTTAAAAAAGAAACTTTGCATATTTTCCCTCCAAACTAGACAAAACTAATTTGAGATTTATTTTAAAAAGTGTATGTAAGAAAAACTGGGAGATTCATTTAGCTAGCTGCAGAGATTTAACTGTTTATCTATGATAAAATTGTCTTTGAATCACTGTGTATTCAGCTAACTTTGAGAATTGTATTTGTTTTTGTTTGTTTGTTTTTTGCTGAGAACTAACCAGAATTTTCAGATTTCTTCATAAAGTGCACAGAAAGAGCTTGAGGGTTTTGGTTTTTTGGTTTTTTGTTTTTGTTTTGTTTTTGTCTTTTAAACAGTAGAAGACATGTGGGAGAAATGAAAGAGACAGATTTGTCCCACCACCACTGCAGAAACAGATGATAACTCTCCATTTTACTGGATTATGTAATTAAGAGCCACTGGCAGACACATCACTCATGAACTTGGTTTCTTGCTTTTTCTTGATCCATCTTGTGGGAAACAATTCCATAAGTCTAACATACTCTGACTTGAAACAGTTTCGGGTGCTTTACTAGCCCTGTTCAGGTAGTCATGGTGAATTGCTAGAGGGTAGATTAAGAATGCTAACCAGGGTCAGGCTGGGTTAGAACTTGGATGGGAACCACCAAGGAATATCAGGTGCTGTAAGATATACTTCAGAGGAAGGCAAACCATCTCTGATAATTTCTTCCCTAAAGTCCTATGGAATTCATGGGATCATCATGTTGTCTTGAAGGCACATACAAACTCACAAGGGCTGTGAACACATTTCTCTTGACCTTCCTGAACTGAGTAGGAAATTCTGAAAGAGAATTATTTGTACAGTCGGCTGAACACACATAGAAATTTCACCACATTTATGAGCAAAGCATTATCAGGCTTTTCATTCATAGAGAATATTCTATAAGTGTTCATGTGAATGCAGGAAGTTTCATTTCAACCCATTTCAGATCTTCCCATTCAATATTACTGGCAATAAGGAAATATGGGGGGAAGGGGGTGGAATACAGTATCCCATTCCCCCTCATGGATTCTTTGAGAGTGCAAGGGAATAAAATCTCAAAAGGGATAATGTGAAGTAATAGTTTCTGTTGAAAGTATTTTGGCTCCTCTGCAATTTGCATTGAATGAGCCAAGATCTAATCTTTTATTAGAGGGGGAAATCATGATTTTAATTATGATGATGACCACCATCATCAAAGTGCTGGCTATGACCAGGAGTCACTCCATTTATCAAAATTTTCTTCCCAGATAAAAAAGGGTTAAATATGGGGGAAAGTATATTTGAATGAAGGATTACATCACAGCTGATATGGCAACTGTCCACTGAGATGGTAGGTTGGGGAAAAGTGCACACTTTTGAGATGGTTCTGAGAGTGAGGTTTTTAAAAAGCCTGGATGCAACATCCGGCCCTGGTCTGTTTGCTTTCCTGTCTGTTGGCTGGTGGTCTCTGACTCTCCTGAAGCAGACCATGAGGAAGCTGGTAGATCTGGACATTGGATTCCAGGCTCTCAGCTACCCAGAAACACCAAGGACTACAAATTCCACCTGTGAGTAAGATTAGGAACACGTACCAATCAATGGAATCAGGATTTTTTAATTTGTTTTACTGGCTTGGCTGAAATAATTGTACTCTGTAATTTACACTTTCTGTTTCTCTAGAACTCTTTTAGTTAGAACAGGGGTTCCCAACCTTTTTGACTTGTGGAGCCCTAAGGGCTCCACAGAACACAGGTTGGGAACTGCTGGGATTCCCAAACTTTTTGACTTACAGAGCCTAAGGGCTCCATGGAGCACAGGTTGGGAACTGCTGAGTCAGAATAAAACTTTTCTTTGCAGTGCTCTGCCTCCTTGCACTCATTTTCATGTACCTTGGCTTGGCTAGTACTTTCCTAAGTTGGCAAGGGAAAGTATCAGTGGAATTCCCTAGCAAAGTCCCAATGTGTAGCTACAGTTGTGGAGGGGGGATTCACTGGGTGGTGATAGAAAGCTTTGTTTTTAGATAAAAAGAGTGGATTGGGACCATAGAGAACCTTCACACCCTGTATGCCTTGGGTACAGGTTAAATGAAGGATCATATTTTCCTATATGAGTCTGCCCAAATTTTGCTGCCATCAGGAGAGTCCATATTTAAAGTATAAGCTTTTTAACTGCTTTGAATTATACCAATAGCTTAATAATATATTATATGATTTTATTGATGTGAACCTTTTATATGTATCTGCTTTAATTTTTGGAAGCTGCTTTGTGTCTCAGAACAGGGGGAAAAGAGGGATGTAAATAAAACAACAACAACCACAACAATGATCTCTGCATACCTTCTACTCCCTTGCATAATGCAACTCCATTCCCCAAATCCTGGCACAGGGATATGATGAGGGGAGACTATTGGGGCAAGTTAGCTGACCATGTTTGTCCCTTTACTAATTTGGTGGCAGTTGCAGTAGAACTTTTTGAAATTTCTTCAGAATCATCCCATCAATTCTGTGAGTTGCAGTATTGGTGAAGATTATCATTTACTTTATTTATTTAATTAGTAAATAGTGAATAGATTCATAGAATCATGAAGAGACCACAAGGGCCATTCAGTCCAACCCCCTGCCATGCAGGAAATCTAAATCAAAGAATTCTTGACAGATGGCCATCCAGCCTCTGTTTAAAGACCTCTAAGAAAGGAGACTTCACTACACTCCAAGGGAGTTTGTTCCACTATTGAATAGCCCTTACTGTCAGGAAGTTTCTCCTAATGTTGAGGTGGAATCTCTTTTCCTCTAGCTTGCATCCATTGCTCCGGGTCCTAGTCTCTGGAGCAGCAGAAAACAAGTTAGCTCGCTCCTCAGTATGACATCCCTTCAAGTATTTAAACAGGGCTACCATATCACCTCTTAACCTTCTCTTCTCCAGGCTAAACATCCCCAGCTCCCTAAGTCGTTCCTCATAGGGCATGGATTCCAGACCCTTCACCATTTTAGTCGCCCTCCTTTGGACACGCTCCAGTTTCTCAATGTCCTTTTTAAATTGTGGTGCCAAGAACTGGACACAATATTCTAGATGGGGCCTGACCAAAGCAGAATAGAGGGGCACTATTAATTCCCTTCGTCTAGACACTATACTTCTATTGATGCAGCCTAAAATCACATTGGCCTTGGACTCCCAGATCCCTTTCACACGTAGTCTTGTTCAGCCAGGTGACACCCATCCTATAGCTGTTCATTTCATTTTCCTGCCCTAAGTGCAGTACCTTACATTTCTCCGCATTGAAATTCATTTTGTTAGCTTTGGCCCAGCTTTCTAGTCAATTAAGGTCATTCTGAAGTTTGATCCTGTCCTCAGGGGTATTAGCTACTCCTCCTAATTTGTTGTCATCTGCAAATTTGATACGCATGCCCTCTTTCTCTTCATCCAAGTTATTGATAAAGGTTAGGGTTAGTGAAATTACTGCAATCAAGGTATGCAATATTCACAGCATTCCCTTCATCTACCAAGCTGGTAATTTTATATATATAAAGAGATCAGGTTTGTCTGGCATGACTTGTTTCTCTGAAACCCATGTTGACTTTTTGTGATTATAAAATTGCCCTCTAGATATTCACAGACTCTCTTTTAAATGATCTGCTCTAGAATGTTTCCTGGTATTGATGTCAGACTAATTGGACAATAATTGTTAAGATCCTCCTTTTTTCACTTTTTGAAGATGGGGACAATGTTTGCCCTCCTCCAGTCTGCTGGCACTTCTCCTGTTCTCCAGGAGTTCTCAAAGATTAATGTCAATGACGCCGATATTATATTTTCCAGTTCTTTTAATATTCTTGGATGCAGTTCATCTAGTCCCGGAGACTTAAATTCATTAAGATTAACAATGTATTCCTGTACTACCTCTTTACTTATTCTGTGCTGTATTTCCCCTATTGTGTCCTCTGCTCCATTTTCCTCAGATTGAGCACTCTTTTCCTTTTGTGAGAAAACTGAAGCAAAGAAGGTGTTGAGGAACTCTGCCTTTTCTCTGTCCCCTGTTAGCATTTCACCAACTTCTCCACAATATGACCCTACAATTTCCTCCTTCTTCTTTTTGCTGTGAACCCACCCCCAAAAGCCATTTTTATTATTCTTAACCTCTCTAGGTTAGGCTTATTCTGCACTTTAGCTTTTCTAAATTTTCCCCTACAGGTGCTTGTCGTTTGTTTGAATTTCTCTTTGATTTCCCCTTTTCCATTTCTTATACATCTCCCGTTTAAGACTTAGTTCCATTGAAAGTTCTTTAGTCATCCTTCCTGGTTTCTTGAGACACCTACCATTTTTCCTCCTCATTGGAACTGTTTGAAACTGTGCCTTCACTATCTCCCTTTTGAGAAACTTCCATCCACCCTGAACTCCCTTCTCCTTTAGTATTCCTAACCCTGGGATCACCCCCAGTATTTCTCTAAGTTTACTGAAATTAGCTCTCCTAAAGTCCAGGATGTGTGTCTGACTATGTTTGGCTTCTCCTTTCCACTGTATAACAAACATCAGGAGAACACAGTAACTCCCACCTGAAGTTACCACCACTTGAATCCCATTAACCAGGTCATCCTTGTTGATTAGGAACAGATCTAAAATAGCTGACCCCCTTGTTACCTCATCTACCTTTTGGACAATGAAATTGTCTTCCAGGCAAGTCAAGAATTTAGTAGACCTTGCGGTTTGGACTGAGTTTGACTTCCAGCAAATATCAGGAGAATTGAAGTCGCCCATCACTACAACAGTGTGCCTGCTCCATACGTAGGTGCTTACTCTAAAGCTGCGCTGCAGTACAATGAATGGCCCGTGCACCTGTGGAGTGCTTGTACTGCTGCGCCCGAATCACATTATATTCAATGGGGCTCAAGCATACACCTTTTCCACCTTATGTGGGGTGAGGGGGTCTAGAACAGATCCCCGCGTAAGGTAAGGGTCTACTGTACATCTCTCCTTTCTGAGTGTGTGGTCATCTGTTCTAGAAAGGCATCATCCAATTCTTCAGTTTGACTTGGAGGTCTGTAGTAGATTCCCACAATAACATCCCGTTTTGTTCCCCCCCCCCCCGTTAATTTTTATCCAGATGCTCTTCTTTCTGTTTTCCTATCCAGATGGGAATTCCACTACTATAGGAAGAGTCCATACATTTTATAGTTTTCCTTGTTCATTAAATTTAATGGTTTCTTCTTGGCCTTATATTTTTGATCACTACACTGCGAGGGTAACCTCTTGCCCTTCATCAACACATAATAATATTCGTTCAAGTGAAAAAAAACAACCCTCATCTAAAATGCTTGGTTTGATATATGGTAAAACACACAAAAAGTCAGCATTTTGAAACCCAGATTCAAAAGATCACATAGAACCGAGATCTCTACTTACAGAAAAAATTGGCAGCACTTTCAATAGAGAAGCCAACTATACTGTTCCTCTTGAATACACATGCATAATCAGACTTCCAAATACCATTATGGTGACATGGAGTTCCCAAAATATTTCAGTCTTGTACAGATTGTTTGGCTATGAGCCATCAGTAAATCTCTCATGAAATCTCTAGGGAATCTGATGCTATTGGCTGCCCCAGCTTGTTCACCACTGCAAGGCTGAAAAGAGCCATTAGAGTTCCAGTGAGAACAAGCACATTACAGAATAATGCCAACATTTCCAGTGAAGCAGAGGGAAATTCAAAACTGCTGCAAGCAAAGAAGCAATGGAGCTGCACATATGAAAGGTGCTGTAATGTTCTCAGTGTGTTGACTGTATCCAGAGACATCACTCTGCTGAATAAATGACTATTTTGGCATGTGTGAGGTCAGCCTGGGGCCATGAGAGATACTTAGGACTCCATCATGCCTTGGAAGCCTTAGAGTGCCACACATCTCACTATGTAGCTGGTCCTTTTATTTGCTATGGATAAAATGGAACATCAGGATGCATGTGGAAAGAATTTGACTGTGTGATAAAATATTTATTGCTTAACTCTTGGCTGTTGAATTGATGGATAAGGAAAGCTCAAAATTAAATATGCTTGTTCCTTTTACCAATCAGTAAATTTCATTCTTCTCTCTGCAGGTTTACTACTAACACCAGCTTTGAATTATAGTCACTGAATAGATTTTATAGAGCTCTCCCTCAAGGTTACATTTCTTGGTGAAGATCCGAGGTCAGCTTAGAGAGAGGAGTAGGCGGGGGTAGCAAAATGTCATCATACATTTGAATAGTGACTCCTTCTTTCTGTTTAAGCTCTGGCTTGAAATGAATGAATTCAATATACAAGAAGAGTGCTTGACAATTATTATTATTTTTTTATCTAAAAGCAATATGGGCATGCAAAACTGACAAACAAAGTAGAAACAATGGCTATAATATAAGTGCTGATGGTGAAGATGACAGTGGAGAATGGTGTATTTTGTGTAAAATAAAATATACAATTGGATTAGAAAAAATGAAATAAAAAGGTAGTGAACAGCAAACAGTAGCAATAAGAAAAGAATTTGTATTATACTAAATAGTTGAGGTCAGAAAGGATAGTAGAAGTGGTGGATTATAGGATGTTTCATATCAAATACCTTGCTTCCCTGAAGGATATACACTTCCATATCTCTCAGTTGAGGTTGTCATACTTATTTGTCTTATATACATACATCCATATCAACGATGGCAATAGAAGAGGTGAAGATATGCAGATGATTTTTTCTTCTTACCTTGGACTTTAAGCAGTAAATCCTTCATCACACATAGTATATTAAATATAAAAAGAGCATTTTCCCCTTGCTGTACTTGTAGCCAAATGAAACTTGGCTAAAACCAACACACTGACAGTCCAAATATGCTCCAACATATTTTCCATTTCCATTACTTATAACACTTCCCCGCAATATATATTCCTGTCTATGGATGCTCAGTTCCAACCATCTGAAGTTGTGGACTGATGGCACAAAGACTTATGCTGGAGAGCTCTTCTTCCCAGTTATGGGCTGTACAAACAGCCCGAAAGGGGCAGCCTCCACCCGTCCCTTCTTCAGCTGGATTGGGGCCATGGCAACCACATGCCACAGCCCTGATTGGGAGGCTGCCGAGTCCTAATGCAAGGATTTTGCCACCAAAGCTGCTGGGTAAGTACAGCCTGGCTGCAGTCCAGGTCCCAGGGGAGCTCTGGCAGCCTTAGTTAGAAGCCAGGAGCTTTCCAACTTGGCAAAATGGCCACCGGAGCTCTCCTGGGACCCAGGCTACAACCGGCCTGTACATTCCTGGCTGCTTCAGCAGCAAAATCCTTGCAGCAGAACCCGTCTGCCTCCCAATTTAGGCTTGAATTTGGATGAGGTAAGTTGGGTCATTTAAGCAGAGCAATAAGCACCTTTGTCTAATATTCAGATCTTTAAGTCAGTCAAGTCTAGACATTTGATCCCAAACTAAATGTCATTAAAAAATTCTCAGAAATGTCAAGTACATGTTTAATTTCAGAGAAACATAATTAATATTTTTTTAAAAAATGCATTGTAAGAATTGGACTAGTATAACTGTGCTCTTATATCCTACTTAGGCTATTTCCAGGGAACCTTTCACACTACACAGTTATTGCACTGATTCCCCGTTAATTGTCATGGCACTATTTCTATAGAATCCTGGCATTTGCAGTTTAAGGAGGGATATCTGGAATTCTCTGCTACAGAACTCTATTGACTTACCAAACTATAAACCCTAGTATTCTATTGGATGTATGTTCTTAAATGCTTTCAAGTTGACTTTGGCCCATGGCAGCCCTATGAATGAGGGACCTCTAAGTGACCTTATCCTCAACTTCCCTGCACAGTTCCTGCAGGGCCCTGGTTTCATTAACTGATCCTATTCATCTGGAATGGAATCCTTCTATTTTCCTGTTGCCCTCCATTTTCCCAAGCATTATAGTCTTTTCTAGTGAGTTCTTTCTACTTATGATTTGGCCAAAATATGACAACCTGCCTTTGTCTTTAGAGCACCTGGATGAAATGAGATAAGGCTCAGCAACTAGGGAAGATGATTTGTACATGTAAGAAAACAGAACCTTATCATTTGGTCTCATCAGAGCATTAAAATCACCCCCCAAGCTTTAGGGTTTTGTGAGGTTAGTTGGTCTATGTATTCCTCTAATCTTACCCAATCCTGTTTTATTTCTGATTTTGTCCAATGAGGAGGTAGATATACATTGCTAATCAATATAGAGAACCCATTACAGTTAACTAAGACTGCCATTGCCAATGATGGTAAAGAGGGTAAATTAACAATATTAACCTGTAGTTTTGTACTTATTGGAATTGTCAAACCACCACATGCTTTACCTTTCTTATTACTGGGTGTGGCATTTACAGAACACGAGATAAAATCATTTAACCATAAGTTCTCAGTAAGCCACGTCTCTTGAAAAAGAAGAATGTCCACTTCAGTTATAAAGTGTATAAAAGAATGATCTTGATGTTTATTACTCCACCTGGCAATATTCCAGCAGCATATATTAATCTGGGAGTCATGATGGGATGATTCCTGTCATATGGTAAGAGAAGAGGGGGCATTTGCCACACTGTCTCCTGTTCTTGTGTTTTGTGTGCTCGGTGAATGTTCTGTTGGGTCTGGCTGGCTGAGTTGCTCTCATAGTAGTATTGGCGGACTCCCCATCTGATCGTGTATCAGTAGTGTGTGACCTTCCTTTGCATGCTTAAAGAATGGATGAGGTGATGAAGATTCCAGCTGGGGCACAGGAGGTGACGGCTGAACCAGAAGGGATTCATTGAGATCTGTGATAAGTAGTGCCATGTTGATCAGTTGCTCATTGTCGATAACGTCTGAGCAAGAGGATAAATCTTACTTGCACTCTGACTCCGAGTCTATCAAAAGGGAACTCTGATCTTTTTAAATGATCTTCTCATGTTGATTTTTATGTTTGCCATCCATTCCACTGTTGTAAACTGTATGTGGAGGTGCAGGATTATGATCCTTTACAGAATTCTTTCTGTGGCTAGCAGCCCCTGAGGATTGCCACAAATCTCGTAGAGGTCTAGCACTAATTTCAGCAGGGCCTTCAAAGTTTTTAGCTTGTTGTTTATGTCTATTTGTGCCAGATTTAACTGTTGGGTGACATTTCTCAGGTATCCTTTGGTTTCAGGAAGATCTTATTTTCCCATTGTTGGAGGTCTCACAAGGGCAACATAACTATTCTCTTTCCCATTTGCTGAAGATGTTAAATAATAGATGTTGTCAGCCAGGGAGGACGCCATGTCAGAATTTTGTACAGGTGGAGAAGGTGTATCCCTGTTATTACATGGAATAAGCAGGTACATCACCAGATCATGGAAGACCCTGACTGGCATTATTTGTAGGGAGGCAAAAACATCTTTCATTTTGAACAACATCAACATCATTTTGAACAACTTGCATTTAGTCATCTTTGCTTCCAGGGAGAGTTTGGACCCGATCTGTTCTAGGATCCATTCATTGGACAGTAGTATTCTTAGAACACTTATCCAGCACCACATCTCAGATTACTTTATTTTCTTCCTATCAGATTTATTCACTGTCCAGCTCTCACAGCCATACATAGAAATCTAAGAAGAGCACTCCCTCCAATCCATCTGGTGCCATCTGGCCAAGGAGGGAGAGATGCAAGCCCAGCTCCATCAGGCCTGGCCTGGACTAAGAACCTGAGCCCTCCCTCCTGTCCTTCTGCCTTGGTCCCGGCCTCAGAGGGAGAGAAGGATTGCTGGACCTGATCTCCTTCCCCACCACATTCCTTTCTCCTTTTATGTCATATCTTTTTAGATTGTAAACTTGAGGGCAGGGAACCGTCTTAATAAAAATAATAATAATTGTAAGCTGTTCTGAGTGCCTTTAGGGCTGAAGGGCGGGGTATAAATACCTGCTGTGACGCTTTTAATGATCATTTTGCAGATAAAATCTCTCGGATAAGAGCTGATTTGGATGCCAATTTGAGGACAGAGACAACTAGAGAGGCATCCAGTGCCTCCGCCATTACTGTTAGACTGGATCAATTTGAGTCGGTAAGTACGGAGGATGTGGACAAGCTTCTCTGTAGTTTGAAAAAGACGACTTGCCCTCTCGACCCTTGCCCAACCTGGCTGGCTGTCCAGGGGGGAGAAAAAATCATGGAGATGCTGAAAAACATAATTAATGCATCCCTCAGGGAGGGCTCCCTGCCTCCCTGTCTCAAGGAGGCAGTTGTTAGACCACTCTTAAAAAAGCCCTCCCTGGACCCCCTGGATAGACATAACTACAGACCAGTCTCATTACTACCATTTTTGAGCAAGGTGATCGAGAGAGCGGTCGCCAATCAACTACAAGCAGTCTTGGATGAAACAGTTTTTCTGGATCCATTTCAAACCGGATTCAGGACGGGATACGGAGTTGAGACTGCCATGGTCGCCTTAGTCGATGATCTCCATCCGGGCATTGACAGGGGAAGTGTGACCCTGCTGGTGCTCTTGGACATCTCAGCGGCCTTCAATACCATTGACCACGGTATCCTTCTGGAACGCCTGAGAGAGTTGGGTATTGGAAGCACTGCATTGCAGTGGTTCCGATCCTACCTCTCGGGCAGGTTCCAGATGGTGTCGCTTGGGGACAGCTGTTTGGCCAAGAGGGAGCTCAAATCGGGGGTTCCTCAAGGTGCGATTCTGTCCCCAATGCTATTCAACATTTACATGAAGCCGCTGGGAGAGATCATCTGGAGACATGGGGCGGGGTGTTATCAGTACGCTGATGACACCCAAATATACTTCTCTATGTCTCGGACTGAAGCAGTGACTAAGGATGGCATCTCTCCTCTGAATGCCTGTCTTGGGGCAGTAATGGACTGGATGAGGGAAAACCGACTCAAGCTGAATCCAGGTAAGACGGAGGTACTTGCTATAGGAACCCCGAATCCAGGAATGGAGTTGTGTCAGCCAGTTCTGGATGGGGTCACACTTCCCCTGAAGGATTCTGTTCGCAGCTTGGGGGGTGCTTCTTGACTCATTGCTCCAACTGACAGCTCAGGTGGATGCAACAGTCAAGAGTGCCTGCTATCACCTTCGTCTGATACACCAACTGTGCCCCTTCCTGGAGCCGAGGGACCTGGAAACAGTAGTACATGCACTGGTAACCTCTCAATTGGTCTTCTTTAATGCGCTCTACTTGGGGCTACCCTTGTGCCAAGTTCGGAAACTTCAGCTGGTACAAAATATGGCAGCCAGATTGATCACGGGAACTTCTAGGAATGACCATATAACACCGGTCTTGAAGTCCCTGCACTGGCTGTCTATTAGTTTCCGGGCAAAGTACAAGGTGTTGGTGATTACCTTTAAAGCCCTACATGGTTTGGGCCCAGAGTACTTGAGGGAACGCCTTCTTCCCTATTGTCTGTCCCGCACACTAAGGTCCTCTGGAAGAAATCTACTACAGCCAAAAAAATCTAGGCGAACATCTGTCTCCCAGAGGGCCTTTTCTACTACTGCTCCTAAACTATGGAACGACCTGCCGGAGGAGATCCGTCACATTTCCACTCTGGTAGCTTTTAAGAAGGCACTCAAGACGGATCTCTTCCGGCAGGCCTTTCCAACTTAGTTACCCTCCCCAGATATAGAGATATTTGTCCCCTCATCTGTCTATTTCCCCCGCCAATGTTTCTGCCTATTTTTTGGTTGTTCAATGTTTTTAATGTTTTTAATGTTTTTAATGTTTTAATATTATTACTGTTTAATTCTGTTTTAGTAATGGGAATGGGTGGTGGTGGTAGGTCTAGGGTTTGATTTTTTAACTCTATTGTAATTTGTTGTATTTTATTGTTGTAACCCGCCCGGATTCTTTGTGATTGGGCGGGCTAGAAATAAATTTATTATTATTATTATTATTATTATTATTATTGCACTGGAAAAAGGCATCTGCAGCACTATCCCAGTCATGCGGTGCCAGGGACATAGCTAAGGGGGGGAGAGTCCGGGGGATCTGGACCCTCCCTTGAGGTGGGGGCAGTGCCTGTTCAAGCTCCTTCCCCCTCCTCTGTTCTCCCGTGTGGAGCTAGCTCAGAAGAGAGAGATGGAGGGGGAGTGGTCAGGCCTCTCTACCTGTGACTTCTTTTTCCCTCTCCCTCCTCCTCTGTGCTTTTGCCAGAAAAAGGTCTCCATTCTGGAGAGGAAGAGGAGGAGGAGGAGGAGGACTAGGAGGAAGATGAAGGGAAGGAAGACACACAGGAAGGAAGACAGGAAGGAAGGGAAAAAAGGAAGGAAGAATGAGAGGGAGGGAAAGGAAAAAAGAAGGAAGGAAGGAAGGGAAAAGGAAAGAAGGAAGGCTCTAAAAGGAAATAAAGAAGAAAGAAAAGGTGACTTCTGACTTTCCTTTCAGCAGTTATATCCATATATAATATAGTAAAATATACATAATAATAATAATAATAATAATAATAATAATAATAATAATAATACCAACAACAATAATAAATTCTTATCAACTACAGTTTGAGTATTCCTTATCCAAAATGCTGAGGACTAGATGTATTTTGGATTTTGGAGTTTTTCAGAGTTTGGTATATTTATATATGTATAATGATGGGATATCTTGGAGATGGGACCCAAGTCCAGCCATTAAATCCATTTATGTTTCATATGCTCATCCGCGAGTAGCTCCTTTTTTGCCCTCCTCCTTAGCACTTGCCTTCTTGTGCCTCCTCTGAGTGTCTCAGAGCATGAACAGAGTGTCTCAGAGCATGAACAGAGTGGCTGTCGCTCATTGCTTGAGCAGCTGTACTTTGCTTTATCGACCTGAATTTATCTGATGTGAACACCTTGAGAGGAAGAACTCAGTTTACATCCGCACTAGAGAAATAATCCAGTTTGATGCCACTTTAACTGTCCTTGGTTCCATGCTGCAGAATGCTGGGATTTGTAGTTTGTTGCAGCACCTGGCAGAGATGGCTAAACAGCTCCTCAAAACTACAAATCCCAAGATTCCATAGCACAGAGCTATAATGGAAATTAAAGTGATGTCAAACTTAATTCTGCAGTGCAGATACAACCATAAAAACCAAATGTTTGCACTGCCTTGGGTCCTTTTCTGGGGGAAGAGGTGGCATAGAAATGAAATAAATGATGAAATGATGTGGAGGTCTGGGAATTGCAGTTCAGTTTCTTGTGGCTGACAGAGATGGCTTAATAGCTCCCAAAACTACAAATCCCAGGATCCCATAGCATGGAGCCAGGGCAGTTAAAGTGTTTTCAAACTGCATTATTTCTGCAGCCTTGGACCTCTTTTGTTGATGCTACTTGCAAGTTGGTTCTGACTTATGGCGACCCTAGGGCAAATCTATCATGGAGTTTTCCTGGCAAATTTTTTCAGAGGGGGTTTCTCTGAGGCTGAGAAAGTGTGACCTGTCCATGGTCACCCAATGGGATGTCTATCCATGATTTGAATCCACTGCCCACCCCTCTCCATTTTCTTTCTGGAAGGGACCTTGTTTATGTCGAAGGCAAGGCCGCCAAGCCTCTGAACCTCAGAATTATTGTTTCAATGCTCAGTCTTAGAAGCAATGAGTGCCTGAGCATGTACAGAGTGTATTTCACTCCTTCTCTCCTCTCTCTTAGCCAAAGACCCGCTCTTCATTTCACCGCCCTCTTGATACATGGGTTTGGCTGATTTTAACCTCTGGAATTTTATATTTATACTTTATGTTTGTAATTTTTAAAATATATTTTTTACAATTTTAATTGTTGTTTTAATGTGTTTTATATATGTTGTTAGCCGTCTTGGGTGCCACTTTGGGAGAAAGGCAAGCTAAAAATAAATAAATAAATAAATAAATAAATATGTGGGCTACCAAAACCTGAATGGGAAAAGCAAACCGTGACTGGGAGGAAATCCACTTCCAGATTGGAAAAAACAGATATCTATATCTATATCTATATCTGTATCTATGTATAAATGTTAAACAGTGTATGGTGTGCTAGCAACCACAGAGGCTTTCAGGAAATCCTTCTCCTCTTTTTTAAATAATGAACTAATTATTATTATTATTATTATTATTATTATTATTATTATTATTATTATTATTTTGGAATTGGGGAGGATGGATGGGAGGACCACAAAACAATGACCCAGGGCCACAAATGTCCCATAGCTGCCCTATTTAATCCTCCTACTCCATAGTGGTTTGATCACTGGACTACTATGACTCTGGAGTCCGATTCCCAACTGGACCATACAAAGCCACTGGGTGACCTTTTGCAAGCCACAAATGTATCTGAGGAAGTAGACTGAAATCTAGGAAAGCTCATGCTGCCATTTTCTTTCTTTCGGTGAGTCTCAAAAGATCTCTCTGCATGTTGTTGTTGTTATTGTTGCATCTAAATGCATCTGAAGAAGTAGACTGTCTCCAAAAGCTCATGTTGTCAATTTCTTTCTTTCAGTTAGTCCCAAAGGTGTTACAAGATCTCTCTACATATTATTATTATTATTATTATTATTATTATTATTATTGCATCTAAATGCATCTCAGGAAGTAGATTGAAGTCTAGGCATGGGTGCGCTTTCTCTCCCTCCCTCTTTCTCTCTCTTTGGCGTGCTCCCTCTCCCCCCCCTCTCTCCCTGCCCCCTTCCATGTGCAGGATGCCCCCCAGAGAGCAGAGGAAGAGGTGGGAAATCCCTGTCCAGCCCTAGTTGCTGCCCCTGCTTCAGCCAGAGCTCCCTGTACAGGGCTTGGGGAAGGCATGAGGGCAGTGGGAGCCCTGAGAGGAGGAAGCCAGGGAGCCAGTCCTCTTTACTTTTTTTCTTCCCCATCCCTTCACTCCAAAGGCAGACTTCTCCGCCAACTCAAAAGCTTCCCTGCCCTGGCTTGTTTTATTTTTCTTCCACGCAAAAAATGACTTTCCTGCCTCTCCTTTCCCCTGAATGAACCTGTGAGGAACCCTTGGGAATTGTGCTGAAGTGGAATAGCCCTCTCCCCTCCTTCCCCTCCTCTTAGCCTTTCAAAATGGTGGCACTTAGAGTGGACCCCCCCCCTTTCTCAAAATCCTGGCTACGTCCCTGGCGATGCCCTGAAACAAGCAGTTGTGACAGGATCCAGATGTCTATTCTCAATGCACTCTGTAGCTGTTACAGATGTCATTTCTCAGTGCCCCATTTTCAAATACATTGGAAACATTTTGATCACAGTGTTGCCAGGCTGACAAGTTAGGTTTTGGGGGGATGGTATCATCAGACATAACTTTGTTGTCAGAGGTGTTGATGATGGAGGATCTCAGGCATGCTATCTTTCTGGCTAAGGACAAGTATGGGATTCATGACAGTATACTTGACAACTGAATATTAAATAGAGTGGGCACATTTCAAGGAAGAATGGCATATAGCTAGCTGAATCAACAGCTTTAATAATCTCAGATGCCCTTACCTTCATGTTGATTGTGGCCAATAAACAGCAACCAATTCCTATAAGCAAAGATGCATAATAGTAATGCTTAAGCTGTCTACATTTTACATCAGATCCCAAATGTCCAATACAGCACTGGACACATTCTTATTTTACATCAGTATAGCCAAGTAAATGTAAATGAAGTAAAATAATTAGGCATATGCAGCTGCCTCAGAGCCAAAGTGGTAGTCTTTGGACCATACTGCCCAAGTGCCATTCTTAATTCTTTGTTTTATTTTTATCCATCCATTTTAGGCCCTAGTGCACAGATCCGTCCTTATATGACTTGCTTTAATTAGTCAGCTTATGCAAGCATACCTGGAGGAAAACCATGCAAAACTGCTTAACAAGGAAAGAAGCTTAATGTCACAGATGTCTGACCTTCAAAAGCTGGCTATTGGGTATTGTACAGGGAAATAAAAATATTCCAAGAACTTTTATTAGAATTATATTTTTAAAATAACAAAATATGCTGAACATCAGATGACTCTCTTACCATCCTGTTCACTATATTGATTAATATATTTTATTTTCAAAACAAGACTCCATAAAATGAACCAAACATTTTTTCTTATTCATTCATAAAATGACTCAAACATTTTCTGCATTAGAAAGAACTCAGTCTTAATAGTTTTCATTGCTTTAAGAGTACTAATAGCCTGTGCTCTCCCCATAGGCTTAATGCACAGAGCATGGGAAATAAACAGGATGAACTCAAACTCCTAGCACAACAAAGCAAATATGATATAAAAGGCATCACTGAAACCTGGTGGGATGAGTCTCATGATTGAAATGTAGTAAAAGAGGGGTATAACAAGAGAAATAGACCAATCAAGAAAGGAAGAGGAACAGCACTATCTGTCAGGGATGTTTACACCTGTGAAGAGATCCTGGATTTATATTCTGGATGTCAAGTGCAGAGCATCTGGATAAAAATGAAAGAAAAGGGAAACAACAAGGATGTTATTGTGGAAGTCTACTACACCCTCAAGTCAAACTGAGGAACTGGATGATGCCTTTCTAGAACAGATGACTACACAACCTGAGGAAAATGGAGCAGAGGGCACAATAGGGGAAATCCAGGACAGAATAAGTAAAGAGGTAGTACATTAATACTTTGTTAATCTAAATGAATTTAAATCTCTGGGACCAGATGAACTACATCAAAGGGTATTAAAACAACTGGCAAATCCAGTTAGTCTGACATCAATACCAGGAAGGATTCTAGAGTAGATCATTAAACAGAGAGTCTGTGAACATTTAGAAGGGAATGCCATAATTCCAAAAAGTCAACATGGGTTTCTGAAAAACAAGTCATAGCAGACTAATCTGATCCCTTTTTTTTTTTTTTTTGATAAAAATTACTAGCTAGGGAGATGAAGGGAACGCTATGGATATTGCATACCCTGATTTCAGTAAGGCCTTTGATAAGGTTCCCCATGACATTCTTGCAAGCAAGCTAGTAAAATGTGGGTTAGACAAGGCAACTGTTAAATGAATTTGTAATTGGTTGACCAGCCAAACCTAAAGGGTGCTCAGCAATGGCTCCTCTTCATCTTGGGGAGAAGTGACCAGTGGGCTGCCACAGGGTTCTGTCCTGTCGCTCTGATAGCCATTAGGACTGAAGGGTGGGGTATAAATGCCATAATAAATAAATAAATAAATAAATAAAATCTTTATCAATTACTTAGATGAAAGAATAGGGGGCATGCTTATCAAATTTGCAGATGACTCTAAATTAGGAGGAATAGCTAACTCTCTAGAGGACAGGATCAAAATTCAAAATGATCTTAATAGATAAGAAAGCTGAGCCAAAGATATCAAAATGAATTTCAGCACAGAGAAATGTAAGGTACTGTACTTAAGGCAAAAAAATAAAAAATGAAAAAATGAAATGCATAGATATAGGATGGGGAACACTTGGCTTAAGGAGACTATGTTTAAAAGGGATCTATGAGTCCCAGTAGACCACAGTTGAACATGAGTCAATAGTGTGATGCAGCAGCTAAAAAGGCCAATGCGATTCTAGGCTGCATCAGTAGAAGTATGGTGTCTAGATCAAGGGAAGTAATATTGCCACTCTATTCTGCCTTGGTCAGGCCTCACCTAGAATACTGTGTCCAGTTCTGGGCAACACGATATAAAAAGGATGTTAAGAAGCTGGAGCATGTCCAGAGGAGGGTGACAAAAATCAAGGGTTTGGAAACCATGCCTTATGAGACAAGACCTAGGGAGCTGGGGATGTTTAGCCTGGAGAAGAGATGATTAAGGGGTGATATGATAGCCCTCTTTAGGTGTTTGAAGGGGTTTCACAGTGAGGATAGAGCAAGTTTGTTTTCTGCTGCTCCAGTAACTTGAACACAGAACAATGGATGCAAGCTCCAGTAGCAGAGATTCCACCTGAACATTAGGAAGAACTTTGTGACAGTAAGAGCTGTTCAACAGTGGGACACACTCCCACAGAGTATGATAGGATCTCCTTCCTTGGAGGTCTTTAAACAGAGGCTGTATGGCCATCTGCCGGGGATGCTTTGATTGTGATTTCCTACATGGTAGGGGGTTGGACTGGACGGCCCTTGTGGTCTCTTCCAACCCTCTAATTCTATCATTCTATGTCAAAACCTGGGCTTTCATTTATACTTAGTTTTCCATTTAGTTGTGGCACCAAAGTCTAAATAGAATCTTTTTGTTCCTGGGCAACATAGGTGGAACGAAGAAGGGGAAAAGGAAATATGCTGTTGCATGGCAAGTGGCATGCAATTTGGCTACATGATGGTGTCACTTGGTCATATGATGGAAGGTATAATGGGTAAGTGAACACTTTTCATATGTAATCCTGAAAAAATTCCAGAAAAGAATTCTTCATTCATTCTTCATTCTTCAATATTACCAGAGACCCCCCCCCAAAAAAAACCCACCTCATTCATACTCTGAATAGTTTGGGCTCAACAGTTATGCACAACATGACAAATAACTTCACTGCAGGGAAATATTTTAAACATAACTTCCCCATATCCATAATTCGGTTCAATACGGCCTGTAGCCCTGTGTGATAAAAATAGGGATAATATGCCCCAGGCTTGACTAAGCAACTGTTTTGGGGACATAGAAACTGGAAAGTTAAGGTGTTCTGCGCAAGGGGCGGGGGGGGGGGGATAAAAAATAGAACCATTAGCACAATTAAGGATAGTATTTCATTTCAAGATTAAAGCTGAATTTCAATGTGCCATTTGCATTTTCCTGACATGAATGATTATATAAGAAACTACATTTTCTAGAAGAAAAATCTATGATATTTTTATATTCACCAACACAAATTATGTTATATTACCTATATGTTTCATCCATTATTTAGAACAAATGCCAGAGCATCCATTTTCAGCCTCTGGGTTGCCTCATTAAAATCAGAGTATTATAAATTATTTGATATTGCTTTGGGAACATTTGCCCTCCCATCTTGACTGTTAAATGGTATCAAGTTTATTATTTTTATTTTAAGCCATGTGCCCTCCCCTGCTGTCTTTCCCTTGACCTCTCATGTCCTGCTCTCCCTAAGACTAACTGTAGTCCAAATGTTCCACTTCCTGTATGAAACTAATTTCTAGTGTATATTCCACAGAAAGCTTTCTGAAAGCAAACAGATGACAAGACTATATTAAGGTTAGATACTGGACTACACGATAAGTCTCCTGAGGAAAGATAAACAGATCTGAGTATGTTTAATGGACATATTGGTCTTATTAATGGGTGTTTTAATGTATATTAATTGATAACAAATGGCACACTTTTGGTCTTAGAGGAAAAAAACACATATAGCCTGAATTTCATACTTTCAGTCTGAATACTGAGGCTTAATTTTCATAACCTCTGCTTGCCCAAGAAAACTGCTGATCTTGAAACACATGCCCTCCCATTATTCTGAAACTCTTTCTGTTATCTTTTCATGTTATAAAACACCTAAAAGACTAATCATAAAGCTTTCCAAAAAAACAGTTAGGTAGTAGAAGCAATGCTCCATTTGAAAAGATGTGCTCTGCTGGCAAGATGACACACCACAGGCCTTATGGTCCATCTGCAGAAGGATCAGTGAATCATAGATACTGGAACTAGTGGCCAAAAACACCATGTTGTGTGAGCATGTCAGGAGCACATTGAGACTGGTCTCAGATCCACTGCATCAGGAACTTTCTCTCTCCCCAAGCCTTGACTAGGGAAGAAAAAATAATAATGTGTTGGGTTCACATCTCCATATGGAAATACACAATTTGTAAACTCCTCTCCCAGAGAAGAGTATAATCCAGTGATGGTGAACCTTTTAGAGACCGAGTGCCCAAACTGCAACCCAAAACCCACTTATTTATTGCAAAGTGCCATGTACCTCCGGCTTTCTAGTAACAAACTCTGGTAAACTCTATGCTGGGGTGATGGCACATGTGCCCACAGAGAGGGCTCTGAGTGCCACCTCTGGCACACGTGCCATAGGTTCGCCATCACTGGTATAATCAAACACAGATTTTGGATTTCATGAAAGTTGATTTTAACCAGTTCAAGGAAATACTAGGTGAAATCCTATGGCTAGGCATGCTAAAGGAAAGAGACATCCAGCAAAGGTGGGAGGTCTTGAAGAAAGAATTGTACAAAAGCACAATCACAAACAGTCCCATGGAAGAAGAAAAATGGGAATCAAAAGTCAATATGGCTTCACCACAGATTCAAGGGAGAAGTAGCATTACCCAAAATGTCATGATCCCAGGGGGGCATCCACAACCAGTACACAATGGGGGAATTTTATTAGCTCAATTGAAAGCAGTGAAAAGGTTTGGGCAGCTTAAAGCCTATGTATATTAGTTCTGACAACAGAACTCTGTAGTGCAAGGTTCAAATTAGTTTTATTTATTAATCAAAAGAAAGTCACAATTCAAGCAGTCACTCCTTCATGCATATATCCAAGAACTAACAATATAGAAATGGTACCAGACAGTGAGTTTGAGGGATTACAAAGAGCATTACTATATTGATTCCAGAAACAGGGCTCCAATTGGGGGGGGGGGCACAAAAAAGTGAAGTGTGGCTCAGAAAACTGCCTGGGTATTGTGGCATGCCCAGCAAGCAGAGGGGGCAAGCAAAATGAGGACAAAAAGAGTTTGTCTGATCTCAAATAAGATCAAAATGGTGATACCCAAGCAGACATATTTATAATGCAAAACCTATCCCAGGGCAGAATTCAGGAATAGAGTGCTCTTCCAGGAGAGAAGAATAGTGAGGGAAGTTGGAAATGTTTGGACTATCAGTGCATATATCTCTGGATAAAGGAATATCACTCCAGGAGGAGGTACTCTTGTGTTACTGTTGTTGTTTTTTGTAAATACAACATTTAACACCCTGAATAACTCCCATTGGTGAAGGGATTATGCAGATTCTGTTCTTGATCAATCTCTCCAGACCTGTGTGCTCTTGTGCTGACCCATGCTGAGCCTCTTGGATCCCCAAATATGGTCCTAGATCTCATTATATGGCCTAGTTGTTTCCTTGCACTGAGAGTGCATTCATGGCTTCTAGCCTCAGGCAGTCCCTTTAATATAAATGTAATCTCTGAAAAGAGGGAGGTGAAAGGAGGCTGGATCTTAGGGTAACAGTAAAAAGAAAAAGAGCATAGATAAAGAATAAGGGGAAGGAGGAACTGTCAAGGAAGAATACAGATGCATAGCCCAAGCTTGCAGGAATAGTAAGAATGAGTTGAGACTGGTAGGCAACCAAAGAGCAACAAAGGGGGTGTTTTCAGATACATTCAAGGTAAAAAGATAACGCTTAAAAGTAGAATTATTTGATATCTATTTTGAATCAGTTTTCTCCTCAAAAGAGAATTGTGTGCTTCCATGTAGCAGCAGAGACCTTGGCAAGGAATCTGAACTGGAAAGCAAGATAAGCTGTTAGCCAGGAATCACCCAGCAAACCCAAGTGAGTTCAAATCTTCTGGGCCAGACAAACTGAACTGCAAAGTAGTAAAGGAACTTGCTGATGAAGTCAATGAAACATTTGCCATCTTTTGTGAGAATTCTTGGAGAACATGTGAGGTGCCAGATGATTAGGGAGCACAAACATTGTTCTTCTCTTTTTAAAAAAAAAAAGGAAAAGAAGAAGATCCAGGAGATTACAGACCAGTCAGACTGACCTCAATACATGAGTCTGTTTGCAAGTATCTTGATGACAATGCAGTGACCAGCAGAAATCAGCAGGAATACATCCTGCCCAACTAATTGTGTATCTTTTTTTAAAAAATCAGGTCATTAGCTAAGTAGATAATGGGAATGCTCTGTATGTCATTTATCTGGATTTCAGTAAAACATTTGATAAATTGTCCCATAATGGTTTGATTAGCAAACTGATTACATGTGGAATAGATGGGAACAATGGAAGAGATGGATAACACATTGGGAGACAGAAACAGAATTCAGAAGGACCTAGATGGACTAAAATATTGGACTTAAATTAATAAAATCCAATTCAATAGAAGCAAATACAAAATTTTACATTTAGGCCACAGAAACACAGAAATTTAGGCACAGGCATAGAATGTGTGTGTGTGTGTGTGTATATATATATAACATTCAGCAGTACACTATGTGAAAAGGAACCTGGGATTATTGTTGATCACAAATTGAACATAAGCCAGCAGTGTGGTACTACAGCAAAGAAGTCTTTTTAGCTTAGATTTTTCTTCCATTCTTGTTGCTGATGCTGCTTGGAGCCTCTGCAGACTGTTGGACAGCTGAGTGTCTGTTGAAACTCTAGCAAGCTGTGCAACCAGACAGGTGCTGTAGGCTATATTTCAGAGGAAGTAACTGGCAAAACTACCTCTGAATAATCCTTGACAAAGAAACTCCTATGAAATTCACGAGGTTGCAAGAAGTTGGTAGGCGACTTGAAGGCACACATGCACACACAGAGAGAATAGAATAATAGGACGTTACTACACAGGGATTCCAGGCACAGGACGAGAACGGAACAAAAGGGGTGGGGAACGAGTGGGGGACACATTTTACTACTCACAGAAGTCCCCATTCCGTTCCCTTCCTGGGCCCTTTTGGACTGTCCCGTGCCTGGAGCCCCTGTGCAGTAAGGTCCATAGTTTCCAAATCTACTGTGTTCTGTACTGGTCTGTCTCGTCTGGAGAACTGCATTCAGTTCTGGGTGCCTCATTTTAAGGAGGATATACACAAGTTGGAGCAAATTCACAGAAGGTCAAAAGGGAGGATAAAAGATGAAGTGCAAAACCTATGAGGAAAGGTTGAAGCAGATGGACATGTTCAGCTTGGTTAACAGAAAACTGAAAGGTAATATGATTGCACTCTTTAAATACCTCAAGATCTGTCACAGAAAGGAGGGAAAGGTCTATTGCTCTTCGGCTCCAGAGAGTAGGACCAGGTCTAATGGTTTTAAGTTACAGGACAGTAGATTTTCATTGATCATTAGAAGGAACTTATCACCAGTGAAGTGGTATTGAAACAATTGCCTAGAGAGGTAGTGGGTTCTACTGCTTTAGACATCTTCAAAAAAAATTATTTATTTATTTGTTCATTTATGGAATTTATATCCTGACTTTCTCCCAAATGGGACTGAAGGTGGCTAAACCACCTAGAGGCTAAACAGCTATCTTCTAGGGATGCTACAGCTGGAGATCAAGCATTTGGCAGAAGGATGGACTCGGCTCATCAGACCCATTACAACTCTATGATTCTATGACTGTATGAGATAGAATAGAATGCAATGCATGATACCTTATACATCTGTAAATTTGTGAGGATAGTAATTGCTTTCATAAATAAAAATGTGAAAAGAAAGAAAGAAAGAAAGAAAGAAAGAAAGAAAATCTGTACATTTCATGAATGTTGTTGTGTGGTTTCAAGTCATTTTTGTCTTATGGAGAGCCTAAGGTGAACATATCAAGAAGTTTTCTTTCATTCATTCATTCATTCATTTGAGCACTTATACCCCACCCTTCTGCCCTAAAGGCTATCAGAGTGGCTTATAATTATTATTTTTAATTAGACGGTTCCCTGCCGTAAACCTTATAATTTAAAAAGACATGACACAAAAGGAGAAGAGAATGGTGGTGGGGAAGGGGATCAGGTCCAGCACTTCTACTCTCCCTCTGAGGCCTGAACCAAGGCAGATGGACTGGAGGGAGGGCTCTACTTCTTAGTTCAGGCCAGGCCTGATGGAGCTGGCAGCCCTCACTCTCCCTCTGAGGTTTGATGACATATATGGCAAAGGGAGGGCTCATCCACTTACTTTGTGACAAGATTTGTTCACGGGGGATTGCCTTTGCCTACCTCTAAGACAGAGAGTGTGTGACTTGCCTAAGATGACCCACTGGATTTTCATGGCTGAACAGGAATTCAAACCCACATCTCCAGCGTCATAGTCCAATGCTCAAACCATTACATCATGCTGACTCTCATTTCATAAATAGGAATGACTAAATATATTTAGTTTTTTTTAAGTGTGATTGTTGTCATTGGGAACATTTGTACATATCAAAATTTAATACCACGAAAATTATAGATTTTGAAAAAAAATGTGAGAGTTATGAAATGGAATTTTGGTAGGGATATGTGTAGTCCAAAATCCTATTGTTATTCCTGACTGTCACTGTGACTGTCACCAGAAGAAGAAGCCCTTCCATTGTGCTCAAATCTAGTCCCATGATCTGCACATTTTGCTATCTGTTAGATAATGTAAAAGGAAAATACAGTCCAAAATCCTATTGTTATGTTAGTTCTACCTATGTGTTGACTCACAGTTCAACAGCTGATTCAATAAGTTTATTCTAGTTGGGATTAACCAATAGGATAGGAGTCATATTCCAGCATATTTCCAGTTTCAAATTCCTGGATAGTTTATTTTTTAATTTGCCCAGTTTAACTTGCAATATCTATAATGGGGCTATGTGTGGAAGCAGAGGGGACAAGATAGCACAAAGTGGCACATGGTGATCATAGAGGAAAAGGATTCTTGAACCAATTTTAAAAAATGGGTCTATTGGATTTCTACCACAGGGGAACAGCCATATAGTTTGTGGGGGGGAAATTGTGTAAACAGGCTAAGTTATCTGAGAAAAAAAATAAACTGCTTCTGTTCTTATCATTTTTATTACACAATATTTCAAAGTTCTCAGTATCTAAAGGCTCTGACATTTGCTTCAGGAATCTACACAGTGCCTGTCTTCTCTAAGGAAATGAATTCTAAACAACATACCCCCCCCATTCTAACATATATCTCTATGTACCTCAGAAGTCATTGTCTGCTGTCTCCTGCAGTTCTCTTGAATTGTAAATTCCTCAGGGTAAAAACTAAAAAAAGAAGAAGAAATGAAGAAAAGTTCAGAAAGAAACTGTGTCTTTGATCATCAGATCTTGTTCGATCTCATTTGGTAGTAGCAATAGGAATGAAGTCTTTGTTGATACTTGGGGCACAGCAAGTTGAGATTGTGCAACTGGAGGAATGGTTGTTTACTTTTAAAAAACTGAACAGGAACTGCAGAAGAAGAGTACTGTTTGATATCCATAGTCAATCTGCAAAAGGGCCTTGTCTCAAGCTGGTGAAGGTTCTGCATCATATATAGAAGGAGAAGGGAAGGAAGGATGGAATGAGAAAGGGAGAGAGATTGTTTAGAGAACCATCATGGCAAACGTTTGTGTGTATTTGTGCCTTCTAGTTGCTTCTCGACTTATGGTGACCCCATGAATTTAATAAGCAAGAAATATGCAGAAATGGCTTTGCCAATTCCTTTCTCTGAAATGTAGTGTACAGCACCTGCTATTTACCTGATGTGAATTTCATCTGAAGATACTTGAAAGATGAGGCCTTATACAACTTTGGTTAGAATTGTTATTACTGCCGAGTTTCCCTCAAGAGAACAACAACATTTTCCTGTCACATTGATACACTACTTTTACCTCAACACAATATATCTATGTCTTATAAACACACATCCATCCTTTTATCATAAATGCTTTTCTATTTCCACATAAACGCTCATCTGCCTCTTGTTTAATATACATTTATCTGCTTTTCAGAGTGGCTAGATCCCCTATCTTCTCCTGACTCCATGGAAGGAACAGAAATATAATAGACAGAAAATAAACTATTGTTGACAGATAACTATATAAATTATAGTCAGACAACACCCCCTGAGTGAAATTGCTTTGACTGCCTCTAGGCCTAAAGTAAAATGAACTACCATGAGAGGGAAAGGAAGTAGCATTTTGGCAATCTTTGTTTTGGCTGGGTAGAGGTCAGGTGGGAAAACCCTTTCCCTCCAGCAACTAGCTACCACTATATGACTGCATCAGCAGGAAAACAAATATAAAACAGGTAACCTGCACATGTTAGCAAAAAGTTCCAGTTGAGAGCGCTGGTCTCTCTAGCAACCAATTGCCACTGTGACTGTCACCAGAGGAAGAAGCCCTTCCATTGTGCTTAAATCTAGTCCCATGATCTGGAAAATTTTCTACCTGTTAGACAATGTAACCTAGAATCTAGTACCTACATTTGCCTTTTCCCTTCTTTCCTAATTATTTCTGTGTTGCACTGTTCAGTTGAAAGCCTTTGCGCAGGGAATGTATTATTTCCCATATTGATAAATTACTATTTCTCATATTAATATGGTCATATTTATAATCTACTATGAAAAATGTTTTAAATATATCAGTAGCCAAACTATTCATCTTTTGTCCATCAGTCTCTCGCTTTTAAGGAGATCAATGGGATTTATGTCTGGATGTGAGAAACCTGGACTATGGTATAAACATGGAACATTTTGCTCTCCCTCCCTGCTACTGCATTATAGGTTCCACCTTTACTGATCTCATCAACAATAGCTTATGCAGTGATTCCCAAATTTTGGTCCTCCAAGTGTTTTGGACTTCAACTCCCAGAAATCAACCTGGCCAACAGTCAGGTATTCTGAGAGTTGGGCAAATATCTGAGGGACCAAAGTTTGGGAACAATTTATCTGCTACATGAATCAAAGGGGCTGGACAGATTGGCAGAAAAGGGCGGCGAGATGCTGCCCCTTTCTGCCCTGGAAGCAGGCTGCAGCAACCACACACAGCTACCTGTGCACAGCTCAAAAAGAAGCCCTGAAAAGGGGCTTATTTTTGTGCCACAGAACAGGTGCAATAACTGCCATGGCAAGGCATTATGGCACCCTCCATGTACCATGCCATCTGGGTGCTATGCACAGCGGACATCATCCTAGTGCAGCCCATGTAAATGGGGGCATGCCAAAATGGCGTCCACAGCGCATGGTAGGGTTTGGGAGCGTAAACAATTACATAAACAATTACATAACACATAGACAACTAAACATTCATCCCCTTACCTAAACTAAAATATCAACATCAAAATACAGTTAAATTAATTGCATTAAAATATATTAAAATATACCCTCCCCTAGCAGCCAAATGGACTGGCCTTGCCGCCCCCGCAGTGGCTCCCCCAAAGGAGTGACTCCCCCCTTTGGTATTGCCCCCTTCAGCGGTGACCCCACTGGTAGCGGGCCTGTCGCAGCCTGTACCAATCCTTTATCCCCTTCCCAAGGGGAACGGGTGTTCCTGGCTGGGTACCTGGGGCCTGGCTGACCCTAAGGGTGCTCACCAGTGCCTCCTTTTCATCCTAGAGTGAAGTGACTAGTAGGGCAAAGCAGGGATCTGACCTGGGCCCAGTATTATTTTAAATCTTTATAAATGACTTGAATGATGGAATAGCAGACATGCTTATCAAATTTGTAGATGATACTAAATTAGGAAGTGCAGCTAATATCCAAGAGAACTGGATCAAAATTCAAAATGCCCTTGATAGATTAGAGAACTGGGCCAAAACTAACAAAATAAATCTCAACAGGTAGAAATATAAGGTACTAGATTTGGCAGAAAAATAAATAAATAAATAAATAAATAAATAAATAAATAAATAAACGTACGTACGTACGTACGTACGTACATATATAGGGTAGGTGGCATCTGGATTGTCAAGATTTCCTGTGAAAAGGATTGAGGCATCATAGTATACCACAAGCATATTGAAGATGAAGCAATCTTGTTTTCTGCTGCTCCAGAGATTAGGAGACGGACCAGTGGTTTCAAACTACAGTAAAAGTGATTCCACTTAAGTATTAAGAAGTGTCTTATTGTAAAAGCTGTTGAACAGTGGAAAATACTGACCTGGAGTATGGTGGAATTTCCTTCTTTGAAGGTGTTTAAGCACAAGCTAGATGGCTGGAGTGTTTTGATTGTGTATTCCTGTATGCTAGTGGGTTGGAATTGATGCTCTTTGTGTTCTCTTCCAATTCTATATGATTCTGTAATAAAGCTATAACTGTTTTACATCATCACTTGAAATTAATGAGAAATAAGATTTAATGTGGTATAGCTATAACTTTTTTTGTTACTTTTATACTTTATACAGTGATGTGGCCTTGGGGAGGATGGAGATATGCTCCAATCTTGTTTGATGTTCTGGCTTGATCTGCTGCATCATACTCACTTGTTGCCACTGAAGTAAAAACAAGCTGCATGGTAGTGAAGTGAGCAATTTACCTCAGTTTTTACATAGCCACAGTTTTCAAATATGTTCTTATAGTGGGGAGAAAATTGATTAAATAAAAAAAAATCTGGAAATTTCAAGCAGTCTATTTTTCCAATGCCTTACCTCCTTCACAGCTGCTGAACTCACAATCTTTTCCCTCCTGCTTCCACTAGTACAGTTACATTGGCATAGTGCACCAGTGAGATTCTGGGTCGAATCTGCCATCACATCTGGCAGCAAAACTGAATACCCAGTCCCTCTCAAATTCCATATTCTTTTCTTGAACAGTAAAGCTACCTATGGTTTATCTATTTCTGTACTTTCCACATAAGTAGCACAAAGAAAGAATTCTCTGACAGGGGTTATGAGTGTCAGCTTCCAGAGAAAATGCCTGCTGATACATGTAAAAAAAAAAAAGAAAAGAAAATAAACAGCACCTTTGCGATGCTAGTATTCAACACTGTCTTTATTTATTTATTTATTTGAAAGCTTGACAATATAGCTGCTCTAAAATATTTGATTCGTTTTCTTTTCTCACAAATAGTAAGAAGTATATGCTTGCAGTTTCCAAAGGCTGAGGTTACCAACATGAGGAGACAATTCTGTACTATACTTTATTTACCACCAATGATAGGGTTTTTTCCCCCTGATCTTTTGTCAGAGGTTTCAGTCAAAAGATCAGGATAATTTTTTCATCATTTCAAAACACAAATCAAAAAGATAGTGAGTGAATTTTTACCACATAGCGTAAGTGTATAATGAAAGCTTTAATAGAAATGAACAAATATGTGGTAGGGCCATGAGACTGATATAAAAGAATAAAATGATAGGAAACCTGTTTGTCTTAAAATATACACATCAATTAATTCTAATTATGCTGGTCTCAGCAGGAACAATAGCAAATCAGACAGCAGCAAGAATGGATTATACTCAGCAGAATCGGCCAACACCACTGGCAGAACACATTCCCTTTGTTTCTGAAGCTCCTCTTGTTGGGGAAGAATGTGGGACACTCAGATGTGGGAAAATAAAATACAGGTGGTGAGAAAGGAAGGGGAAATCCCATTGTGTGGGTGGAAGTTCATTCACATGACCATGGATATAGTGCTATACCTACAAAATGAACATATTTATTTTATGCTATTTTAAATTGCATGATTACACCAGTGAATTCTGTGAATGGTCGTTTTGTGATGATTATCAGAATGGTGTGTTCAACATCCCCAGCTACTGCATCTTAGCTTAAGGGGGCAGGGAGAATTCATTAAGCTTGTTTAAAGTTAGTTGCATAGACAAATCTATGGTATAGAGATGATATAAGTTTGCTCTCCAAATACCTTTGTAATATTTTCCTTCAACAGCTTTATGGAGTATTTGCTATTGATTATTTGACATTTTGTAGTATTTAATATTTGTTGGCATTTGACCATTCCATAAAACATAATGGTGGGCAGGGGGCATACATAGGCTGAATTGAACTAGAAAAAGCTGTGACATTTATTTGTTCTGCTGATAGATTTTAGCATACAATGAGACAAGGGCATGATTGTTATCTGTTATTTTTAATTTTTTGCCTGCTTTATTTTATTGAATTCTATCATGTATAATCATGTATTATTTTATATGTATTATTCCATAGAATGTATGCCATAGGCAGGTTTATTTTTTATCTATTTTACTGATTGTATGTACAGTGCTGCACACATCTACAGTGCTATATAAATAAAGTATAACAACAACAACAACAATCCTTACAGTTCTATGCAGAAATCTAGTTGTGGAATTCTCTACATGTGGAGGCCTGTTAGCCACAAGCATTGCATTTATGTTTGGAGGTTTTGTTTTCTTTGAGATTAAATTGTTGCAAAGTACTTCAGAGTGTTATAACATTTTTAGACTATGGCCCTGTCTTCACTGGTCAAATACAGTTCTCTTGGCGATGATATCAGATGACTCATGACCCAAAGCCTGGTGCTGGTGTAAGCAGATTAGATGATGGCCAGCCTCCTCAACATCAGAACCAGTTTTACCCTTCTTACCGTGGTTTTTTTTTTTAAAAAAAATCCTGTTTCAACTTCACCAAATCCTGTTTGTTTGGGATCTTCTGGGAAGTTATAGAGCCCTCTATTCTGAGGCTAGGCGGCTGTTTGAAACGCATCTCGCTGAGCCTCCCAGTGTGTCCACTGTTATTTCCAGTTGTTCATCTGAGGTCAGAATGGGGCACTCAGCCATGTGACCATCACTGAGGACCTCATTCTGACCTCAGAGTGAAGCAACCTCTGGTACAGCACATGCATATGGTCAACTGCCCAGCACCACAATGAAGGTCTTCACAGTGGGATAGAGGAGGGTAGCTCCAGAGGCAGGATATTCTGCAGTGCCCTGCATAAGTGTAGACAGGGCCTATGTTGATTGTATTAACTTTCTTCATGCTCTTTGTTGTCCTAGTAACAGTATGGGTTATGTATACTTCAATTTATTCAAAAAATAAAAAACACTGAGGAATCAAACAACTGGCCAGTATCATCTCCGATCCTACATGCTATGATAATGTTGATGTTCTTCCTGGGATAACCTTGTTCTAGACAGTCTAGGGCCTCATTCACAGAACATTTTGAACCTGTTTGGAAACAAGTTTAAAAGGGAGTGATTCACACTTGCTCCAGTTTTTCCCAATTTGAATTTTTTTTGGGGGGTGACAAATCCCCCTTAACTCAGTTCTTTTAAAACTGATGCATTTGTCGAGTCTTTTCAAAAGAACTGGGTAATTTTAGGGAACTGCCAATGGGAAAGTGCTGCCAATCCTATTCAGGGCACCCAGAAGGGAGGTGCAATGGGCAGAGGGTGGCCAGAGGGGTGGTACATACCCATTCCATAAGTCTTGGCAAACTGCCATTGTTTTTCCCTTCTTGGCACTCCATGGGCAAAGATATCAACTCTTAGTGAATTCAAATTTCCTGTGCTTTCAAGTGGTCCCTTTAAATCACTGCACAGCTGTTTTCCACTTCTGCTGGTGAATTGGTTCCCTTTCCCTAGTTGGCCAGAGGTTGGAGAAGTCGGGGGGGGGGGGGGGGCCTTGGGAAGCATGATGGGGCATGATATAAAAAAAAAACCTTTGATGATTACTGCACACCATTGCATTTGTGTGGCTTAACTGGGGTGGGGGTTCATGGGTGTCACAGGGGATTCTACCCTCCTATGTAGGATTTATGGGTACCATGAGGGATTCTACCCTGGCCTGCATGAATTCATGGGTGCCATGGGGGTTTCTTCCCTTCTATGCATGGATTCACGGCTGCTTATTGTTGAACAAGTTCTGTGATATGTCACAGTGATGCAGATGCACATCACCTGAGTGTTTAAAAAAAATACCAGCTCCAATCACCATTGTAAATCAGTTCCAAATGATATGTGAATATGAAATGGGTTAAATTGCCATGAACAGCTTGGGGTCCTATCACAGGTGCCTGCCACAAAGTGTCTCTCTGTTAGGGGATGGATGGAGGCATTTTAACACACTGTCCCATTCTTCAGTACTCCTGAAATCCTTCTGTTTGGGGAATTTCTGCTGAAAATGTGTGTTTTGGCTTCAGGAGCTAGGATGACATAGCTAGGATGACAGAGCTCCATCATCTTAGCTATACCCCCCAAGGCAGTATCATGACCAATGTTATTTGTTTGTTTAACAATTGTATACTGTAATGTATCAAGTATTCTAAATATAAATCTGAGGGAAGAAATAATTTAACATTTAATTTGGTTCAAATATATATGCATTGGATGCTAGAAAAAGCCTACCTTCAAGGGCAAAGGCAAAGTAAGTCTATAGCGCTGTATGTGAGGAAAAGAGTAGAAGGATGCTGCAGTTGTCTTACATCTTAATTAGTACTATGAATCATATTTACAGAGACAAAGGAACATAGATATATAATATCAGTGCAGCGTGATCCAGCTATATGACAACTTTATTACTATCATTGTCTAGCATTGCAACTAAATAAGGAGCTCTTTTTTAAAGTGCTTGGAAACAAATAGGAGCAACAAAAGGCCAATGCACCAAGTTGTAAGAAGATTGCACTTTTCCTTTGCACTTGCTATCTCCACTAGAATGCCTCTTATCTTGTCTTTAATAATAGAAATTTGTAACACCCCTCCCTCCATGTAACATATCTCTTTAGATCTCTAATTCTATACAATTGTTCAGTAGCACAAAATAATATGTACGAACAATTTGTGATGCCCTTTGGTGCCCTACTTTCTTGAGATCTCTTCACACAGAAAGGTTCAAGTGAAAGCTAGGGTTTCACTTCCTTCTCCCACATAAGAATTAATGAATGAACACATTTCCCATCCGTGGGGTTCAGTCCCTTTCCCACAGATGAGGGAAAAAAACCATACTTGTTCAAACTCCATGATAGTCAATTGGCAGCAATGTGAATGTGGTTAAATATTTCAAGATATATCATATCAAGAACTATTTCCCCTCCCCTGCTGGTTGAAGATTTGGCAGGAATTTTAAAACACATTTCCAATAGTTCACATTGGTAGGAAAGCATAGAATGAACAGCTTAGAATCGTAGAATCATAGAGTTGGAAGATACCACAAGAGCCATCCAGTCCAAACCCTGCCATGCAGAAAATCACAATCAAAGCATCCCCAAGAGATGGCCCTCCAGCCTCTGTTTAAAGACCTCCAAAAAAGGAGACTCCACCACTCTCCAAGGGAGTGTGTTTCACTGTCAAATACCCCTTACTCTCAGAAAATTTTTCCTAATGTTTAGGTGGAATCTCTTTTCCTGTAGCTTGCATCCATTGTTCCAGGTCCTAGTCTATGGAGCAGCAGAAAACGAGCTTGCTCCATCCTCAATATGACACTCCTCAAATAGTTAAACTGATCCATCATAAGACCCCTTAACCTTCTCTTCTCCAGGCTAAACATACTCAGCTAAATGGATCCAAATAAGGCATGGTTCCCAGATCCTTCACCATTTTGGTCCCCCTCCTTTGGACCCACTCCAGCTTCTCAACATCCTTTTTGAATTGTGGACACAGTATTCCAGGTGAGGTCTGACCAAAGCAGAATAATAATAAAAAACCTTTATTTTTACCCCACCTCTCTGTCAAGAGACAATCAAGATGGCTTACAATAAAAATTCATACCATACAACAATATCCTAATTATTCCCTCCCTCCCCTAAAACATCAAGAATATAGTGGCACTATTATTTACCTTCATCTAGACTATACTAGAAGCTACCTTTGATGTTAATCTTACCTACTTACCTATCCCCTGCTGCTGTTCTTAGCATGGTTTCTGAAGATATGGGGAAAAGGAAGGAAAAACTGAAGATACCAGTTCATCTAGACTACATTTGTTGAAGGTATGCTCATTTTTGAATGCCTCATTTCAATTCATTGCCCTTATTAGATTTAGCCATGCATATGGAGCCCTCAGGATGCTTGAGTACTCATGAGTGCAAGAGGGCCCATAGATACATATAGCAAATAGACTAATTGCTTTGCATTTCCTCAGTGGCCATCTGTGTTAGGAATTCCTCTGAGAGCTGAAGCTGAAGGTGGCTTTTGAAAAGCAAGCCACCCACAGCTTTCCCCACAAGTGTGTCTGCTCTAGAGATCTGGATTATATCCAGATGTAGAAGATTCTCAAATTAACATTGCAACATCTAAAATTTAACAAAAGCACAATTTTATCCTTTAGACTCTTAGGCATGCTTGTTGTGGGGTTCTTTGGCTAGAATTTAATAGCATGTTGGATGTCTGTGGGTTTTTTAAAATATATATATATCAATATATAGTTCATCTGCTATATAACCACACTTAAAATTCAGCCCAGTAGCTTTACATGATACCTGACTCTTGATATCATTTTGGCTATATACTAAACTTGACCTTTAAATCAAACACTATCTTGACTAGTTTGTTTCGGTCTTTGTTGGAGACAAATTACTCTATAATGGATGTGGGGTTATTTTTCTTGTGCTTCTGTAAACTTAACTTGCATCTTCTTGGGAAGATTAAAGAGCTGTTTTGATTCAGTGTTCATTTCCTTCCCTTCAGTTGGCAAAGAAACAAATCTCTTCAGGACATATTGCTTAGTTTTGTGCCCCCCCCCCTTTTTTTTTTTTTTTCATTATAGAGAGAGAAGCCAAGGCAATATTTTTATCCTAAGCTTCCTCAGTGATCTCAGATCTTTTCAGGACTGCTGCACAGAAGAGTAACATCCATGGTTACTTTCCCAGCCTTCATGTTGGTCTGGTTTCATAGTAATGGAGTTGTTGGCACTGAGGACTTCAAGGGATTTGTTCTCCGCCACCTCCTCACACTTTCTTTTGGCAGCTGTAACAAAAGCTGACTGCACTGGCTTCAGTAACTTTTATCACCTTTTATGTTAATAATATAGATTTTTCACCCCCCACCCCCACCTTGTTACTTTGAGGATAGTTCTCTTCTGAAGTGGCAGGCTTCGCAAAGAATTTTTGACTTCTATTGCACACAGTATTTGTCCTACTGTTAGCATCTGACCCAGAGCAGTCAGAAGTAGACAAAAAGTCAGAAGATGCTTGGGGGTTGATTATCGTGCCATACATCTGTGCTAAGATGATATAATATATTTGAATTAAAGAGTTGAGATTAATATGGGAGGCAATCCCATTTAAATTGCATAATGAATAGAAAGAAAAGCAAAAACAACAAAACCCTAAACTAAAATGCACTAGAGATGGCTGGAAAAAGCTTACATAAGACTTACATAAGTTTGATATATCCTTATGTCTCTCGAGTAAATAAAATCTGGATTAGCATGCAAGCAATTCTCTCTCTCTCTCTCTCTCTCTCTTTCTCTCTCTTTCTCTTTCTTGCCTTCCTGCCACCTTTAAAAAAAACTTTATTTTAACCTTTATTTTAGCATTAATTTACAGCAGGGGTGGACACAAACAGAGTGATATGGCTCCTTCTGACGGTGTCCAAACTACACCATCACTTTTTTGGGGTGGGTAGGTGGAAGTGATATTCCAGTCACTTCTATCTACTTTTTAATGGGATTTCTGCATCTCATAGGGACTGAAAGAGAATTTGGGGACAAAGTTCCACCTCTCAGGGCAAATTTGAGCTCAGGTAAGTATTCTTCACCTGATTTTCTTTTGAAAGTTGCCTTGTTAGACTCTGGAGAGCCAAGGATCACATGAGATCATCTCCATGGGCCACAACAGCCCACAGCCCACAGAATTCTCACTCTTGTTTTATAGCAGTGCACTTTCTCACTAAATAAATATAAATATTGAGTTGGTTCACATGCACACATCACCCCCTTGTATGCATGTATCTTTAATTATCAAAACACTGTTGGTTTCAATATGCTGCACATGTATGTATTTTAATTTGCACTGACAACGGCCCATTCTAGACAGGCATAAAGTACATGCTCCACGCATACTAGGGTTAGGAAGGGGTGTCACTTCCTGACGCCCCTAACCCTAGTATGCACGGAGCGCGCACAAAATGGCGGTGCCCGTTCCACCCAGGTGGCGCCATGTTGATGTTGCGGATGCGTAGCGTCTGGACGTCGCATGGTGGAAGTGACGCCACGAGTGCGCGACTAGCACCTCATGGTGCCACTTCCGAGGTGCAAAAAGAAGCGCCATTTTGGTGCTTCTTTTTGGCTGTGCCCGGGAATCGCACGGTTTGGCCACTGCAGTTCCCGGACGCAGCAACCGGCGCCGCTGGCAGACCGCCGCTTTTAGGCGGTCTGTAACACGCCTAAAACTCCACCATTGATACACTCTTTCCACTGTGCATGTTCTCAGAGCTTGGAAATAACACACTGCAAAGAACAACATTACCTGTAATATATTACTTTTCAGGATAATGAGGTGATAAAAGTGTTCCTTCTGAAATTCATGCAGTGACTGGCAAGCTCATGACTTTTCCTAAAATTCAGTCATGTTGACTCATTTTTTTATTCAATGCTTGGGGAGCTTGGAATTTAGGGGTAACATTTAGCTTTTAATCATTGGAGTTGTTAACAGCCATCAAGTGTTACCTTTCACTACTGCTGCTCAGTAGCTGTTTGGCACAGTTAGTCTGGCTGCTCAGCAAAAGCCTGACATGGGAGACCCTATCAGCAGCACTGGTATTATTAGTATAACCTCTTACCTCACAGGAGCAGACAAACACATCACCACAGAAAGGTAATGTCATTGGTGGGATTCATTCAGTAGATGGAGACAATTTGAGGGATCTACTTCAAATGCTGGGCCCTTTACTCTTTTGCTTTTTTTTTTTTAAAAAAAGAAACTAAATAATAACAAAATTAAGGAGTAGCAAAATAACTGATTAACGAGAAAAAACATTTTAATTGGCTTTTTAAACTAGTTGCTTTAAAAAAAAAACCTGTAACTAGTCACAGCAATGATCCCTTTTGCAAAGTAACCTTTTTAGCTCTGCTCCTTCTTAAAATGCATCAAGAGACTTGGCTAGATGATATGCACTTCTGCAGTTTGTGAACAGAAGGGTATGTATCACAAATCAACTACCTCTGATTTAGCCAAGTCATCTGCAGATAGTCAAAAGGGCTGTGGCCTTCACTTATGAAAACAAAGGATGACTCAAACAATCCAGCTCGCTGTTCATCAGTTCTTCAAACAGCTGTCTTGATTTATTACTGTCATGCATCAAACTCCAAGCCCATGACCTTTGCCGTCAGGATGTTTCTCAGCACATTTTGTTGATGTATGAAAGCTGATGACCTTTGGAACATGTAGTAAGTAGTACTTATGGCCTACCCAATGGCAAGACATTTTTACATTCATTTGTTGCTGGGTAAGAAAACAGGATAATACGGGTTGTACAATTTATGGCATATTGTAATTTAAGAGAAAGTTCTTTCACAATTCTGGGCCATGAAAAGTTTGAAATGAAGACCACAAGACAGAACCCCCTATTCTCTTAGCAACAACTAATTTTCTTGTCTGGCAAGCATAACAAAGGAAATAAGGAAAGGAAAAAAGTGAGTTAAGAAATATGAACATTTGAGATGTGCTAGATTATAATTGCCATATTTCTGCCAGGCAGATTTCTCCCCATCCCTATATATTTCCACAGCAATTAGCAATTTTCTGATACAAGAAGGCAAGTTTAAGCAGGTGTGGAATGAATGCATTATAGATTAGAATGTCCATCAGCACCATTACCTGGGTTAATACCCATTTTCCCCCTTCTCCTGAGATGCCTGTAGCTTGTAAACAGTATGCATGTATTGCAGAGACATAGAACATGTTCATTGTGAGCCTGGTAATGTTAGTTTTTCTTTCACCTACTTTCAAATAATCCTGTAGTAAGAAGAAGAAGAAATGAAGAGCAAGGTGATATGAATTCTTATAACAAAAAGAGAAAGGATACAAAAGTAGGTCAGGAAAGAGAACAGTGTATCTTTTCATTAATTATCTGCCCCCCCCCCCAAAAAAAAAAACGGGTTTAAAAGCAAAACTGGAAAACCTATTATTTAACTGACTAATGCATTATCAGGGAGTTTTTCAGAAGAAAATTAAAAGAATCCAAGTAAAATTAGCAGTGTTCCATGAAAGGGGATGGGACAGAATCCATAAACAGCCATAGAGATGATGCAATCAAATTACACATAAAGTGAAACCAACAGCAAATTTGAAAAGTCTTGGTGAAGCCAAATATTGGCAGAATGTCTGTTAAAAGAATGGTGGTAAAGGGTAAAAGAACCTAGATTGTCTTGGCAGCACAGCCCCTGGGCTGAACATGCTGCCAGTGAGTGCCGAATCAGTAAATGGGAGGATAGCTGCAGTTCAGGACCTGATACTGGATTAGCATGCCGACTTGGCATGCAGATCTGATTGGAAGAGGCTGGTGGGGATTTTAACCTTTTTCAGCTTTGTCCACTAAGGTTCTCTGTTCAACAACAAGCAAGACATTGGAGGTGAGAAGGTGGAGTTGTAGTGGTCCATTCAAATTCCATCCCCATGAGTTCAAGTATTTATCTAAAGCTGAGTATGACAGATTAAAGATTCTGTTGGTATAGTCCACCCTGCTGCTTAACATCTCCCTTCCTGAGCAGCTGGGATGACTTGGTGTTGGAATCCTCCAGACTTGTAATGCTGGGGGATTCAAACATCCATGCTGGGACTACCCTGTTGGAAGTGACTTGGGACTTCATGTCAGCCATGACAACTGTGATGATGATGATGATGATGATGATGATGATGATTATCCCGCCCCTCTACAGAAGGCAATCAGGGTGGCTTACAAGAATTAAAATTATACACTCCACATCCCTTAATGCAACCCCCTAAAATACAATTAAACAATATGAGAATTAAAATATTCTTTAAACAACAATAAACAGACAGTGACTGAAGTGAGATCGGAGTTCAGCAGTTGGGTTTTCCTTCTGGTGGCTGGGGGATTCAGGGAAGGCCTGCTAGAAGAGATCCATCTTTACAGCTTTTCTGAAGCTGTTTAGTGTGGTAATATGACAGATCTCATCCGGCAGGCCATTCCACAATCTGGGAGCAATAGCCGAGAAGGTCCTCTGGGAGGTTTTGGATAGCCTTTTTTATAAGGCTGTAACAGATTCCTCCCAAAGGATCTAAGTGTGTGGGGAGGATTATATGGAAACAAGCGGTCCCAAAGATAGGTTGGACCCAAACCATTTAGGACTTTAAAGGTAATGACCAACACCTTGTACTGGGCCTGGAAACTGATGGGCAGCCAGTGAAGAGATCTTATGATTGGTGTTATATGGTCTCTTCTAGAAGTGCCAGAGACCAGTCTGGCTGCCATGTTCTGTACTAGTTGAAGTTTCCGAACTGAGCACAAGGGTAGCCCCATGTAGAGTGCATTGCAGAAATCAAGACGTGAGGTTACCAATGCATGTACCACGGTCTCAAGGTCCTTGACTTCCAGGAAGAGCACAGCTGGCATATCAGCTGGAGCTGATAACAGGTACTCCTGACCATCGCATTAACCTGATTTGCCATCTGAAGTAACGGATCTAGGAGCACCCCCAGACTGTGAACACAGTCCTTTGAGGACAGTGTGATCCCTTCCAGGACTGGAGACTGTGGATGTGTCCCAAATGGTATCTGGCCCTACTCATGCTGCTCAGCACACTCTGGTCCTTGTTTTCTGATTGGAGTGATTGGAGGTATTAAGGAGCTATCTATAGTTTAATTGCTATGGACAGATCACCACCTGATGGGATTTAGATGTCCCTGGAACTCAGGAAATTCAAGAGTGGGGTGTTTCTGGAACTGAATTTTGGGAATTCAGGAAATTCAAGAGCGGGGTAGATCATTAAGATGGTCCACTCCAGGATCCTTATGGATCTGGATGGATTCCTGATAGATCTTGGGCTGTTTTCTGTTGCCTTGACAGGTATTCCTGTCAAAGTTGTGATCGATTCCTGAAATGGAAGTGGTGGACACAATCTCTTTTAAATGCCCCCTCTCACCCCCTCTCATGAAGTAGAGTCAAACTATTCCTCCAGTTTACCAGTGAGATGGTTGCAAAAAAACAAACAAACAAAACAAAACAAGCAAAAAGGTGACTAGAGTGATGTTGGCAGAAAACCTGGAGTGCATTTAATCAAATACAAGCTAAAGCTTATTTTAGGGCCTATTCTGTGGCAACGGAGGAAGCAACGACAAATTTCTTCTCTACCTTTGTTGCATCTATACAGAGCCAGCAGAGCTGTTTCAGGTAATCAGGGGTCTTTTACACACAGGCTCAAGAAAGGAAAATGCCAACCTGCTGTGAACAATTCGCTTGATACTTTGCACATAAAATAGTTCAGATCCATTCTGACTTGGATATAAAACTGGTACAGACTTGTATGTAACTCTGGATCCTACCTGTCCAGTGACAATGGATAATTTTTCATTGGTGCAACCTGAGGTAGTGGACAAGATTTCTGAAGACATGAGAGTCACCACATATGTGCAAAATCCTTGCTCTTCCTGACCTATTAAAAAAGCTAAAGGGGGACTGGCTGAGTGAGTAGAAGATACACTTGATGTCTCACTAAAATAAGACAGTGTTTTGTCTAAAGGAGGCTTGCCTGAAGGAGGCTGTTATAAAACCATTACTAAAAAAGCCATCCCTTGATCCTACCATTCTGGAGAATTATCAGCCAGTCTCTAATATTCCATTTTTAGGCAATGTTCTGGAGCAGGTGATGGTCTGCCATCTCCAGGGGTTTCTGTATGAGACACATCTATATCCATTTCAATCTGAATTAAGGCCTGGTGTGGGACAGATACAGCTTTGGTCACCTTGACGGAAGACATCCTTTGTGTCATGGGCCAGGATCTGGCCCTACAGGAGGATTCTGAAGAGGAGTCTGAAGTAGGGACTCAGGTAAGTCTCCCAGGTGAAAAAAAAAACCCTGCAGCTGCAGAGCAGCCATCTCTCTCTGTTAAAAAGCCGCTTCAGTCAGCAGGACACAGGTAGGACTCATTTGCAACTGGGCAGGGCAGAGGACACGCTGGAAAGGCAGGGACGCACAGAGAAAGGCGCGGACGTAGCTAGGATTTTATGGAAGGGGGGGTCCAGGGACTTACGTGCCACCATTATAATGGGGCTTGAGTTGCGGTGGGCGCAGCAGCAACCACCATCTTTTTCTAATGGAAGGGGGGGGTTCCGGCACCCCAGATCCCCCCCCTGGCAGCTCAGCTAGGCTCAATAAGACTGCTTGCCAGTTAGCAATGGAGAGGCTTTGATTAAAACCATAGTGTCAGCCCATTTAAGAGCTGCCTGCTTAAGGCCAATGCTGGAAGCAAATTGTCTCCTTCTTGGCCAGCACTCAACTCTCCAGATTTCATAATTCATACCTTTGACTTCGTGGCTTCCTCAGTCCTTGGACTGTGTTGACCTTGTTTTTTGCTGATTTCCTTGAACCAGACTCCTTAACAAACCCATTTCTCTGCACAGACTCCCACAGGCAAGGATGCTTTCTGGATGCTGGTGATTTCTTGCCTTTGCCAGCACTACCAGTTAATTGTTTCCTCCCAGCCAGTCTGTTTATGTTAGGTGAATCAGGACATTCTGGGAGCTAGACAAGGTGAATGTGTCCCTGTTTCTGCTGGATATCTCAGCATGTTTTGATATCACTGACCATGGTATCCTTCTGGGTCACTTTGCTAGGATTGGACTTTTATGTGACAGTCACATAAAACTATGAACTATAGATAGCTCCTTCATACCCATATGACACTCACCCCTGGTTATGACCTTTAAGGCCATATACTGCATTTTCCCCCTAGTCTTGAGGTGTCATCAAATTGAGTAATTAATGATGGCAAGAGGTTCAGAGAATAGATCAGCAAGTTCCTTCAGTACTTTAGGGTGCAATTCATCTGGCCCCGTAGAAGATTTGGTTTGCTGAATGATTCCTAACTCCCTGTCAATCTTGATTTGAAATCCAGATTGCCAAAGTCTCTGCTGCTGCATGGAAGTTCACAGATAATTAAGATATTTGTACATTTTAATTTTTTCTACGTTTTACACAGTTTTGTTTGTTCAAAAACTATTGTGCACAAACACTTGTGGAAACCCCCCCCCCTGCAAATACTGCAACTGCTGCATCAACCTGTGTAGTATGGGTAAATGTAATGCTCATGTGGAAGTTGATTTTAAGGGCCACTGTGACTTTCTTAAAAGGTTTCCTTTTTGCAGAAACAGGGAATTGTATTTCTTTCTGTTCAGCACCAATGGGAGATTAGTGATGAACTGTCCATTAGTAAAGTATGTTCCTTGTGTCTTTAGCCAGAATCTTCTTGGTGCATTATGCTAGTCTAGCTATTACATTTCATTTAAAGCATTTCTATAACTGTTCCTCTGCCACAAAGGCTCTCGGAGCATCTTACAAATTAGAAAGTTCCCTGCCTGTTCCCTGCCCCCAGACTTACAATCTAAATACACATGGCACAAAAGCAGAAGGGAAAGGCAGTGGGAGAGGGGAGCAAGTCCAGCAGATACTGCTGGTTCTTCTGTCCTTCCAAGACCAAGGTGGTGGCAGTTAGAATGGAGGGATGGCCCTTCATCTGTCTCTGAGCTAGGCACGGTGAAGCTGTGCCTGCCTCTTCTTCTCGCTCTCTGAGGCTAGGGATGGTAACAGTTAAGATGGAGGGAGGTATTGTGTCAGTGTAAGTACTTTCTCAGACATAGCACAAGGAGGTTTCTGGAATATCTGTACAAAATCTTTCCCCTGATTGTACAATGGTTGTCATATCCAGCAATAGCTCTGCCTCCCAACCCAAATGGCCACTGATTCAGAAGTTTATTGCACTGTCCTTTCTGATCCTTTCCTCCCAAGCTAGGCATGGGATAAAAACTTTTAAATGTGGATTTATCACATGCCTCCGTGCCCAGGCAGGAGGCATTCCATACCTGATTCAGACTTCTCCCTCACCTTGCAAATAACAGGAAAATGCCATTCTTTCAAGAAAGTGCAGGAGAGGTCCGGATTAGGTACGGGATGCCATGATTGGGTATGAGATGCCTCCTGCCTGGGCATGGAGGTGTGTGATAAAGTCTGTGTTTAAAAGTTTTCATCCTGCTCCTAGCTAAGGAGGAAAGGATGGGAAAAGGCAGTGAGATAAACTCCTCAGTCTATAGGCATGCCCAGGTGCCACTCACCTGCTATTGCACAGCTAAAGAAAAGGGAACAGCTATTGATGTCCTGGATTTCCAACATAAGTGCACTGTTGGACTTTTATGCTCTGTTAATATCAAATAAGATCCTGGTCAGAGTGAGCTTTAATAGTGGATTTTCATTCATCATGTTTGTCATTCTTTTGACGTAAATATGGCTATTTTGATGCACAATAATGCAAAAACAAAAACAACAACCCAGTAACTATATCCAAAATGGGGAAAATAACACTGACTAATCAAATTAATAAAGGCATAATTTAACACCAAATCCTTTTCAGCACTGGAGAGGAAACAATAAAATGGGCTCAGCTAACAAGGAGGAAAGTTTAAATTAATGTTTCAGGTGTTGATTGTCAAATGCGACTTACTTGAATAGACATTAAATATGAAAAGATCTTGATTATGAGGGAAGAGACTGTTAGAATAGATTAAATGGTGCTATACTAAATGCTGTGTAGAACGACCATTTTACTTTTACTTCCAGTGAATTGTAGAACAATGGATCAACATCACTGGATAGCTTTTGCAAAGAAGTCATTGTTTCAAATTTAAAAGTGGGTCCACTTTACCAAGGAGATTATCCATGCTAAACTGTCTATTGATAGGATAAATTGTATCCATTTTATTAGAAATAGAATGTTCCTCATGGCAGAACACTGAAATTATACTCCTATAGCTGTATAATGAGAGTGGACAAAAACCAGAAATTATCATAGAAACGTATTTGATGCATGTAACATTTTACTTTGTCAAATACTACATATCGAACATACACAACTGTTTTAGCTGACAATACAAAAGACAGAAGAATTACAGTTTCCCAAAAAATGTAAAATGAAGACAGAATAACGTTACATGAATGCCAACTAGTTAGTCTGCACTACCAATTTCAAATGCTGGACCAGCTGTTAATAAGGGGCTTTCTTGCAGTGTGCCTTCAAGCCATTTCCAACTCATGGCAACCCTAAGGTGAACCTATCACAGGATTTTCTGGGGAAGACATCTTCAGAGGAGTTTTGCTTTTGCCTTCCCCTGAGGTTGAGGAGTGGGTCTTGCCCAACATCATCCAGTGCATTTCCATGTCTGAGTGGAAATTTGAACCTGGTCTCTCAGTGTCCTAGTCCAACAGTCAAACCATCACACCATGCTGGCTTTATGTTTTCTTTAGCATTAATGTCCTGTAGTGAGAAGGCCATCATTTTCATTGAAAAAAAACAATTGGAATGAGAAGCTGGTAAACTACATATTTTTCATTCTTATTTCTTTGCTTTGAATGCTTCTGCTCTGTTGTCTTGCAGGGACAGCTCATTGAAATGTAATAGCACTTTAGAACACGCCTTCTACATTCAACAGCATGAAAATAATCTTTTGCCAGGTGTAATAGATACAACTGGGATCACTCATGTAGCTAATTAAAATAAAAATCAGAATTGCACTTGTTACAATTCATAAATGAACCATTTTATGATAATGATGAATACTTTTGAAATTGCTAACACATGGAATGATGAGAAGGTTGCATTCTTATTTTATTTACAATTCTCCAGTGCAAAAAGAGAGTATGCTATATCATTTTCATGCACTTAAACCAAGTCTAGTTGCTGGCATTTTAGCCAAGTTAACATCATACAGGACTGGAAGTATAACAATGGTATAACCATAAAACATCTAGATTCAAACAGATTTGGTCACAATTATGTCTGAAGAGCTCCTTTTGGTCACCATTTCCTTGCTGCCCCCTTGAAATACTCAGGCCAATTCTACATCATGATGCACACAAAGATGTTGATGTATTTTCATTACACAAGCATCATTCTAGCCTGATATGGAGGAGTATCTGGCAAAATGAACTCTGCCACTACCACTGTCAAAGTTTCTACTGCTTTCTGCTCCTGCTTTGAAAAAATCAGCTGGAATGTCTTGCATTGTCATCTGCAAATAAAGTGGTAGCTTCTTCAGCCAATTTTTCCTCTGTCCTAAGGGTGGAAATCACTGAAAGCTCCTTACATTTTCTCAATTTAATCATGAGTTTCAAAGGCCTGCCCAAATGGATCATTCTCAAAGCTTATTCTCTGCTTAGAAATTCCTAAGGTGAATCTAATACTACCTTTTGCTTCTTTCCCCTCAAAATTCTTCACAAATAAAACAGTCACATTAGAATGAAGTAATATATTTATATGACCAGTTAATGGTCACAATACTTTAAGCAGCATCAGTTAAAAGGACATACATAGGACAATGGTTTATTTAACTCCCTTAGGATTATGCTTGAAAAGTCCTAGAATGGCAAAGGAAAATATGCATGCAAACTTTGTGAAATATAAATGTGCCTTTCTGGAAAATAAACTAAAAAGATACAGAGAAATGAAAAATCAAATATTTTGCCCTTAAATATTAAACAAAATGATTGTGAAAAAATTAAAAGCCTTTCCAGTTTTGAAATAAAAAATAAAGTAAAATATTTGGGGATAAATATTACAAGGAAAAATTCTGATCTATTTAAAAACAACTACATACCTTTATGGAACAACATAAAAAAGGACCTACAAAATTGGGGAAATTTACAAATTTCATGGCTCGGGCAAATAGCGGCAATTCAGATGTGTATTACACCCAAATTAGTATTTTTATTTAAAAACCTCCCTGTTATAACTAATGATAACCCCTTTAAGGAATGGGACAAGGAAATAACCAAATTGATCTGGAACAAAAGAAAAACAAGGATCAAACTTAAAATACTACAAGACAGTAAAGAAAGACGGGGGGGGTTGGTTTACCTAATTATAAAGTATATTATCACACATGTTGTTTAGAGTGGGTTAGGGACTGGGTGCAGATTAAAAAAGATAAAATTCTACAACTGGAAGGTTTTGATAATGTAGTAGGTTGGCACGGATATTTATTATATGACCAAATTAAGATTAATAAGAATTTCAACAATCATTTTTTAAGGAGATCCCTATTAAGAATATGGCTGAAATATAAACCCTTTTTTGTAACTAAAATTCCTGGATGGGTCTCGATAAATGAAACCTTTTTCAGAAGAGAGAGGATGAAAGGTTGGGTAAGATATAAGGATCTGTTAAAAATAGAAAAGGGGGGATTTAAAGTAAAAACAATGGAGGAACTGACTGAACAAGGATTCAATGTTAACTGGTTCTTATATAGGCAAATTGTTGAGAGGTTTAAATTGGACAAGAAAATTTATCAGGTAGAAAAGGAAGATACTACATTTGGAATAGTGATGATGGAAGATTCGAAACACACAATTTCCAAATTATACAATATATTATTAAAATTAGAAATGGAGGATGAAACTGTCAAACAATTCATGATAAAGTGGGCACAGGATCTGGAGACACCAATATTAATGGAAGAATGGGAAAAGAATTGGAAAACCAGATTGAAATATACACTAAGTACCGAAGTGAAAGAAAACTATTTGAAGTTACAATATAGATGGTACATAACCCCAGAAAAGCTGAGTAAGATAGATAAACACAACAGGAAAGAATGTTGGAACTGTAATTGTAAAAACGGAAACTATATACACATGTGGTGGGAGTGTAAGAAAATTAAAAAAATTTGGAGCCAAATTCATTTAAAAAATGGAAGAAATGTTAAATACAAAAATAAAATTTGAACCTACATTTTTCTTGTTGGGTATGGTAAAGGACTTAAAATTGGAAAGTAGTTAGGGAAAGATTATTTTTTACATGATAACTGCTGCAAGAATGGTGATCGCAAGACGATGGAAAGATGACTTGCTATTAAAAGATTGGTATCTAAAAGTATTTGACTTGGTAGAGTTGGATAGACTTACTAATCTATTGTGAGGTGGAGAAGAAGCAAGGTGGGAAGATACATGGACATCCACTATAGAACATTTTAAAGAACAAATAAAGAAAGCACCAAAATAGAAATTAAAAAGGAAAGATAGAGGATGAGAAATTAACATAAATATTTAATATTCGCAGAGTGCTCAAATATATAGAGATAGGAGTCATAGGTGGTAAAGAAGTAAGAATTGAAGTGACATAAAGGAAACGTAACACAGAGAAATAAGGAGTGTACAGAATGAAAATGGAAATGATATAGTACAGGAAAAGTGATAATGTTTAGGAATATTGATACTTGTATACTCATGAGATAATATATTGTATAAGATAGATCAGAAATGTACAATGGATATACTTGACATGATTTAGATAACAGCGAAAGGACAAGAGTTAAATAAATGTAACACCGAAAGGAGAGATATTAAAGGGAAAGTACATAATAAGTCAGATTTTCTTTTTTATGTTCGAAGGACGGGAAGTGATTTTAAATGTAAGATGTTTAGATAATAGGAGTAGATAGTTTGTATCTGTTTAAGTTGGTGTTTTTTTGTTTGTTTGTTATTATTTTATAAGTGTAATTCTTTTTTCTTTTCCTTCCTTGATATGTCTGTATATTTGTTTTTAACCAATATTTTTTTTAAAAAAAAGAAATCCTAATTAAAATATTATATATACTGTTGAAAATTTGATAATTGAACTTTCTCGGAACATCCCACTAGTGGATAAAAATAAATAAAACAAGAATGTCTTGCATTCCAAAAATTTCAAATCTCATTGATAGCAATTACAGTAACAATTACAGCAGTTGTGTAGTAGCTTAGATACAAATCAGAAACCCAAAAATAAGAACACCTGGCTGAAAAGCTCCAGCTGTTTCCAGTATCTTTGGAACTATGTTTTCATGCTTGCCTGTTAAAGATTTCTCTAAAATGCATACAAATGAATCCAGACATGTGTTAGAATCCTGAAGTATTCTACCAGATGTATTCAAGCTGTGGATGCTTGGGGACGGGTTGTGCTTAGCATAGCTTGTAGAGATGGTGATATGTAGTGCTAGGCTGGACCAGGTGTGAGTTATCTAGTGTCCTTGAGAGGCTGGCTTGCAGAGACTGGGAATGTAGTTTTGTTTCTGTGGGAAGAGCTGCTCAGGGGATAGGGATGGAGGATGGGAACTAGTGATAGGAAGGAGGGGTCCTGCTGCGTGGCTTTTGCTGGGGGTGGAGTACTTTGGCATAGGGGAGTTTATGCATTGCTTTGACTGGGAGGGGTCAGTCTCAGCTTAGAAGCCGGGTGATGAGGAATGGCTGATCTTGGAACCTTCAATAAAGTTCTGTTGTTTCATTAAACAAGCTGACTGGTTGTTTGTCCAGAATTCTGGTCCCACACTCGGACAACATGTCATCTGTAATGGGGTAAACTCCTCTATGGATCCACCTCCACTGTGTCATCATGAGTAGCTGTAAATACAACCATACAATCCTTGTTGAATGCATGGTTTGGACTTTTGAAACCTTGCTGAAGGAAGCATCTGGTACCCACTTGCAACGGATGATCCAGTGTCCCATTCTCTTCCTGTTGCCCCTTCTTCCTCACCAAACTCCATAGGAAGCTCAGTTCATATTCAGTCCCCCTTTCCTAATAGCACCTTGGTGTAAATGTAAATGAAGCAGTGATTGCATCTCCAAAAGAATGAGAAGGCCTTGTAGCAATAGCAAGTTCATTTCTATACCTCTTATCAGTGCACTTAAGCACTCCCTAAGCAGTTTGCAATGTATAAGCTAATTGCCCCCAACAAGCTGAGATTCAAGGCTGAGTCAACCCAGAGCCCCTGGTGGGGATTGAACTTCACAACCTTGTGGTTTGTGGACGAGTGGCTGCAGTACAAGCATTTAACCCCTGTGCCACCAGGGATCATCTTCAGAATGTCTGTAGAAGGGTGGCTTTTTTTTGGGGGGGGGGTTGCATTTTCACTTATATCTCTTAAATTTAATTGCATTGTCAGCCATCTTTATTTTCAGTTTTTAGGCAGAAGCAGTTTAAAAACCAAATATATAATTAATTAATTAATATACCAGAATGGATTGCCCCTCAAAGAGTCATTCTACTGATGGAACAGCTTCCCCCAGTAGATGACGACAATGACAGTGACGAGGATTATGATTTTTCACCTTCCAAAGCTAAAAACAGAGATAGCTATAAAATTCATAACATAGAAAAATTAAAATATATATACATTATATAAAACAGGGTTAAAACAAAATTAAAAGCAGTCAAAAACAAAACCATTAAAAAGAAAACAACTTATAAACAATACAGGAAAATCTGAACATCCTTTTGCCCCCTAAACAATCAGCCATCAAAGATTTGCTGAAATAAATAAATTAAAAAATGTCTTCACCTGCCTACAAAAAGACAGGAGTTCCAAAACTTGGGGGCAGGCATGGAGATGACCTTTTCCTGTATTCCCACCAGACACATTGTCAGTATGGAGGGACAGAGAGAAGGGCCTCCCCAGAAGATTTCAAAACATGGACACATTCATGTGGTCCTTCAGATAACCCCCATCAGAGCCAAATATACTTTATGGGTCATCACCAGCACTTTCAGTCATGCCTGAAAATGATCCAGCAGCTAGTAGAGTTGTTGCAACAAGGAATCTGTCTGTTTCACTTTTTGTGGGGTGACTTATGATTGGTGTGGAGGATTTTAGGTGGAAAGGAAGGGCAAGATAGTCTCATAATGTTAGAACACATCTGTTAGTACAATCTTGACTTTAGACCAATGGGATTTACTGCTTCCCAGGAAAGTATACACTGTATTTTCACCATTATTCCCACAATTTATAGAATACTATATATCAGCCCCTTGCTTTTATTTTGAAGCTGTTTTGTTTTTTTAGACACATTAATTCCTTCAAATTTATTTATATAAATATCCTCAGTGACAATATTTTATGTTAAGCTATTCAAGCTATGAACATTATAAATGAAGGTATAATTTCCCTGCATGTAAATTATGCCACCATCAGTACTACTGTAGGTAATTAACATCCTAGCACAATGCAAATTTGAAATGATATCTTCTATTGTTAAAGTCATAACTCAGGCCTGTTTATGGAAATAATATAAGTGGCTAGAGGTATGAAGAAATTCTGACGACTGCATATGTGAGAGCAATTAAAGTAACTGTCCAAAGAGTTTGAAACAAAATCACAATTAACATCTGAAAAGTAGACTGTCCACCTGATTCTAAAATGTTGGTCTTGACCAGAGGTTATACAGGCAAAGAATGATGGGCCAGACACTCATGAAAATTAAAACAATTCAAAGCTTTAAAGGTCAAAAACAGCATCTTGAACTGATTCCATAAAAGCACTAGCAACCATTATATCCAGCAGTCTATTCTCGACGAGGTGTACCATATTCTCTATCAGCTGAAATTTCTAGATGGCAGTGAAAGGCAGATCCATGTAAGGAGGCAGGTGAAGACATGCACAGCTGAAGTTGTGCCCTTCTGTAAAAAGGCTCACAGCTGACGTACCAGATGGAGATGATAAACGAAGACTATTTCTGCCACCTTGATTTCCACAGTCAACAACCTTTATTAAAGAAGCCCTCCCTTGACTCCCTAATTCGAAACAATTATAGGCCTGTGTCACTGCTGCCATTTTTAGGGAAGGTGATCGAGAGGGCGGTTGCCTCCCAGCTGCAGAGGGTCTTGGAGAATACGGATTATCTAGATCCATTTCAAACCGGCTTCCGGGCGGGCTATGGGGTTGAGACTGCCATGGTCGCCTTAGTTGATGATCTCCGTCTGGGCATGGACAGGGGTAGCGTGTCCCTGATGTTCATCACACTATGCTCTTAAAGAGGTACTATTCCAGTGTGACTCCTCTAGCAGCCTCCTGTTGCATGCTGGGATTGGCAGTTTTAAGGAGGGGTATTTAGAATTCTCAGGCAGAGAAGTTCAGCTCCTTAAAACTGCCAATCCCAGCATACAACAGGAGGCTGCTAGAGGAGTCACACTGGAATAGTACCTCTTTAAGAGCATAGTGTGATAAACATCCCTGTTAGTGCTCTTGGACATCTCCGCGGCCTTCGATACCATCAACCATGGTATCCTTCTGGATCGCCTGGGAGAGTTGGGTATCAGGGGCACTGCTTTGCAGTGGTTCCGTTCCTACCTCTCGGGTAGATTCCAGATGGTGGAGCTGGGGGACTGTCGCTCCGATAAGAGGGCCCTTACATCTGGGGTCCCTCAGGGAGCGATTTTGTCCCCTATGCTATTTAACATTTACATGAAGCCGCTGGGAGAGATCATCCGGAGACACGGGGCGCGGTGTTATCAGTACGCTGATGACACCCAAATAGTTTTCTCTGTGTCTCCGACTGATGCAGTGACTAGGGATGGCATCTCTCCGCTCAATGCCTGTCTGGAATCGGTAATGGGCTGGATGAGGGGAAACAGACTCAGCCTGAATCCAGAGAAAACAGAAGTACTTGTGATAGGTTCTCCTGGTCCTGGGAAGGAGGTTTGTCCACCAGTCCTGAACGGGGTCACGCTCCCCGTAAAGGACTCAGTTCGCAGCTTCGGGGTGCTCCTTGACTCGTCGCTTCACCTGACTTCTCAGGTGGATGCGACAGTTAGGAGCACCTGTTATCAGCTTCGGCTGATACGCCAGCTGCATCCCTACCTCGACCGAGGGGACCTTGAAACAGTGGTGCATGCACTGGTAGCCTCTCGACTTGATTTCTGTAACGCGCTCTACATGGGGCAACCCTTGTACCAAGCTTGGAAGCTGCAGTTGGTTCAAAATATGGCTGCTAGGCTGGTCACTGGTAGCTCCAGGGCCAGCCACATAACACCAATACTGAAAGACCTGCATTGGCTGCCAATCCGCTTCCGGGCCCAATACAAGGTGTTGGTCGTTACCTATAAAGCCCTAAATGGCTTGGGCCCAGAGTACTTGGAGGACCGCGTCTCCCCATACAATCCGCCCCGCACACTCAGGTCAGGGGGGAAAAATCTTTTGAACGTTCCCAAGACAAAATATGTATCAACGGCGCAAAGGGCATTTTCTGTGGCAGCCCCGCAATCTTGGAACGCCCTCCCTGAAGAGCTCCGCTCAGCCCCCTCCCTGGAGTCATTCAAGAAGAACCTGAAGACTCATTTATTCCATCAAGCTTTCTCCCACATGTCCTGACTGTTCCCCCTATGTGTACTGTGTGTAGTATTGTTGTTCTGTATTGCATTGGATTTTAACTCTCTTGTAATTTTGATTGATTCTATATGGATTTTAATAGTTATGCTGGTTTTAATCGGGGTGTTTTATTGGGATGTTTGTTTCTTTTAATCTGTATTGTATTATATTTGCATTGTTTGTGAACCGCCGTGATCGTAGGAACGGCGGTATAGAAATAAAATTTCAATCAATCAATTTCAACAACAACTTCTTTAAAAAATGTAAAATTCAGTATTAAATGGTAATGATCCTCAAGAAATATAGACAGTGACATTTCCAGTACAGCTTAAATGTATGCAAAGTCAGCATAGTGAATGCTGATAAAAGCACTAACTGGTGGCAAGTTAATCGTACAGATATTTCTATGACTACTGTCACTAGTGGAATGAGAAAACATTCTCTCTATTTAGTTTCAAACAACTAGAATCAAGCTTTGGGCACACTGAGACTGATTGAAAAATCCCAGATGTCATTTCTGTTCTTTCTGGTTATAATATACTGGGTTAAAATAAACTGGCCTAGGAACTGGTATAAAGAGTCTCTGATCATATTGAGAACTTACAGAAAATATTCCAGGATAAACAAAATGTGTATGGATCTCCAAAATAAAATCAGAAAGAACAAGGGCAAAATCTGGAATTTTCTGGTCTTTTTAATCAGTCTGAATGCACTCTCTGTTATTAATTTCAGTTATTTCATGTACGAGTCTTTTTTTTTTTAATTTCCTCTGCTGCTTCTTTAAAAATGGGCTATCAAATATTAAGACATGAATTCAGACCATTCACACAGATAAGCACTTTGGATGTTCAAAAAATAAAAATAAAAATGAGTATCTGTACAACTAAGGCCCAAAACACACTGCAGAAATAATCCAGTTTAGGCTCATTGCTGGGGAATATAGGAAACTGTAGTTTATTATGGCACCAGAGTTCTCTGATAGAGAATGTTAAATGTTTCACAAAACTTCAGTTCCCAGAATTCCCTAGCATTGAACCAGGGCAGTTAAAGTGGTCTCAAATGGGATTATTTCTGCAGGGTATTTTGGCCCTAAAAGTGTTACTCTGAGGGGAATTTTGCAAGACAGACTGCTGGGTATTTTTTTTTTAATTGAACTAGAAATAAATAAGTAAGGTTGCCCATCTTCATAATCATCAGTATGCACAATATCTGAGAAAGCAGCATAACCAAAGAAAAAACAGACCCTTTCAAAGTAAATGTAGACTGTGTGAACCAAAGCAAAAGAACAGAAGAGGAAGGAATCACAAGGTACTGGAGAGATAGTATGAAAAGAATAGCAAAAAAAGATAGATAATAAAAAGGATGACATGTTAATTTAAGTATTATTTTGTTTGGGGTGAAAACCAAGGGGGCGAGACAAAGATTTGGCAGATGTGATGGCTTTTAAGAAAGGAGTTGAAGTAGGTCCATGTAAGAAAGCAGGGGTGGACTCATTCTAAGTGTAAGAAAATATATGAGTGGCTGAAAGGAGCCCTAGAGGACAAATGCCACAGGAAGGAAGATATTTATCAAACTGTATCAGAATATCTCTAGAATCAACCTTCCCTATTATTCTGGTATCAAGACATGTAGGACTGCAACTCCCATTAACTCCAGAAAACATAGGAGAAGATCCAGTTGGCAAAGACTGCTTTAAATTAATGTGCTAGATTTAAATATCTAAACATATCAATCCATCCTGGAGTGACAAAATTATCTAAGTCTTTGTTCAACATTTGATCATTTTGTAAACAATAGAATCATTGAACACCACAGGGATTTCCATTTATTTGTGAATTCATGCCCTTGGCAAGACCACAACAGGATCCATTGCATCCTTCTGCAAAAAGCCACTGTGATCTGTGGCTTTGCTGGACATTGTCAGAAGATAATTCTTTTCAAAAGACAAAAGACAGAATACACCCATGGGGGAATAACATATTTACTGAATATTATAATGTACTCTTGCCTTCAAACTAAATTTTTGTGGGACTAAAGATTATAGATCTTGTTTTACCATCACAGAAATAAGTAGCAAAAATCACAGATGACTTTGGTTCTGAAAACCTTGCCATGCCTATGGGGATAGAACAGTTTTATATTTAAATCTTTTTTAGCTCTAGAGGGAGGGTGACAGGCAGCAAAATGGCACAGGGTAATCTCTCGTCTTTACTTTGCACTAATACATTCAAAGTATAGAAACAGGTTATGCTCTAAACTCATTTGGAGGTCTCTAGCTCAAAAGCCACACTTTTAAAAGCCAGTGACAGGGACAGAGATAATAAATGTTGCCTTTGATCCTGCATTAAATAGAAGAGAAGGAAAATAAAAGGTTTTCCACACAATTTGCAGCAGCTGATTTTAAAAGTTGATCATAACAAGAATGTCTTCACAAAGGAAGTCTTAATTTATATTGACTTAATGGCATACACATTAGCAGTTTAAAATGAAAATTCTGTTCTGGGAGTTTTGGAGAAAGCTTGGCACTCATTTAAATATAGAAGATAAGCATACACAAAGCACATGGGCATTCTCACAGATTTTCCTAGAATAAAAGCTTTATATTTAGCTTAATTGTATTGTGGCCTTCTTGTTCATATGTAATATATGACTTAATTTGCCACTCTAGTTAGCCATAATAGATTTTCTTGCACTAATTGAGTATTTTTGGATAATACACTCAAAGCTAATTCTATTCTTGCAGAGAATGGCTCATGATCTTCTGATCAGTGTCACATTCATATGTGCTCACTAATCAACATATTCTGTTCTGGGGTTTTAACATTACACAAACATAGCATTATGATTCCACTTTGACAATCATGGCAACATCCTATGAAAACCTGGGGTTGTAGTTTGGCAAGGCAAAGGGGATGCGCTCTGGCTGAAAATTTGAATCTTCCTCCCTAAGCTGCAAGTCTCAGGATTCCATAATAGAGATCCTTGGAAAATTCAAAAAGAATTCACAGAATTCAAAAGGGGGAAAAAAGAGGATCCCAACAATTATTGTCCAGTTAGTCTTACATCAATACCAGGAAAGATTCTAGAACAGCTCATTAAACAGAAAGTCTGTGAACATTACAAGGGAATGTCATAATCACAAAAAGTCAACACGGGTTTCAGAGAAAGAAGTCATGCCAGACAAACCTGATCTCTCTCTCTCTCTCTCTCTCTTTGGATAAAATTACCAGCTTGTTAGATGAAGGGAATGCTGTGGATATAATATATCTTGATTTCAGTAAGGCCTTTGACAAAGTTCCCTATGATATTCTTGCAAACAAGCTTGTAAAATGTGGGCTAGACAAGGCAACTGTTACATGGATTTGTAACTGGTTGACCGGCCGAACCCAAAGGGTGCTCAACAATGGCTCCTCTTCATCCTGGAGAGAAGTGACCAGTGGGGTCCCACAGGGTTCTGTTCTGGGCCCAGTGCTATTCAACATCTTAATCAATGACTTGGATGACAGAATTGGGGACATACTTATCAAATTTGCAGATGACACCAAATTAGGAGGAGTAGCTAACACCCCAGAGGACAGGATCAAGATTTAAAACAGCCTGGACAGACTAGAAAACTGGGCCAAAGCTAACAAAATGAAATTCAACATGGAGAAATGTAAGGTACTGCACTTAGGACGGAAAAATGAAATGCACAGATATAGGATAAGTTACACCTGGCTGAACATGACATGTGAAAGGAATCTGGGAGTCCAAGTAGACCACAAGTTGAACGTGAGTCAACAGTACAATGCGGCAGCTAACAAGACCAATGTGATTTTAGGTTGCATCAATAGAAGTATAGTGTCTAGATCAAGGGAAGTAATAGTGCCACTATATTCTGCTCTGGTCAGGTGCCACCTGGAATATTGCATCCAGTTCTGGGCACCACAATTTAAAAAGGATATTGAAAAACTGGAATGTGTCCAAAGGAGGGCAACTAAAATGGTGAAGGGTCTGGAAACCATGTCCTATGAGGAACCACTTAGGGAGCTGGGGATATTTAGCCTGGAGAAGAGAAGGCTAAGAGGTGATATGATAGCCCTGTTTAAATACTTGAAGGGATGTCATATTGAGGAGGGAGCTAGCTTGTTTTCTGCTGCTCCAGAGACTAGGACCCAGAGCAATGGATACAAGCTCCAGGAAAAGAGATTCCACCTGAACATTAGGAAGAACTTCTTGACAGTAAGGGCTATTCGATAGAAGAGAGATCCTGTAACACATTTGAAACTCACTGAAAAAAAGAAGTTGGCAGCATGAGCTTTCCTACACTTAAGCGTACTTCCTCAGGTGCATGGGAATTGTAGTTTATTGTGGCACCAGAGCTCCTTCTCACAAAACTACAATTCCTAGAATTCCCTAGTACTGAGCCAGGGCAGTTAAAACAGTCTCAAACTCGATTATTTCTGCAGTATGGATTGGTCCTTGAGCATTTGTAATAATTAAGGTCCAAAACACACTGCAGAAATAACCCAGTTTGAGACCTGCCTAAGTGCTAGAGAATCCTGGGAACTGTAGCTTGTTGTGGCACCAGAGCTCTTTCTGACAGAGAACGCTCAATGTCTCACAAAACTACAATTTCCAGGATTCCCTAGCACTGAGCCAGGGCAGCTAAAGTGGTCTTGAACTGGATTATTTCTGCAATGTGTCTTGGACCCAACTCAGACTGCATCTTCACTCCAGAGACAATCCAGTTTCATATTGTTTTAACTGTCATGGCTCCATCCTACAGGATCCTGGGATATGTAGCTTGTAGCAGCACCTGTGAAATTTTGTGCCAAAAGCAATAGCTTTAAATGTTTGAAGGGGCCAAATATTATTTTGTTAGTTTCACTGTCACAGATTAAGGTGTCCTGGGAATTGTTTTGTGAGGCATTTAGCCTTCTCTGTCAGCGAACTCTGGTACCCAAGAAACTAGAAATCCCAGGATTCCATAGCATGGAGCCATGGCTGTTAAAGCAGTGTCACACTGGATTATTTCTGCAGTGTGGATGCAGCCTAAGAGTGCACCTGCATTGTGGATCGAGAAATCATGCAGTTTGGTGCCACTTTGCCAGTATCCGCAATGCCAAAATGAACCAGTTTGACACTGCTTTAACTGCCATGGCCCAGTGCTATGAAATTCTGAGCATTGTAGTTTGTTGTTGTGCCAGAGTTTGCTGGCAGAGAAGGTTAAATGTCTCACAAAACTAGAATTCCCAGGATTCCATAGCACTGAGCCAGGGCAGATAAAGGGGTGTCAAACTGGATTATTTCTGCCGTGTGGTTGTAGCCTAACACATTTCTATTTGGCACAAAGCTTCCTGGGCTCCCCTTATGCCAAAAGAAATATCTTAAAAGTATTAGAAGGACTGAAAGAGTCTTTGGTTGGTTCAATGGTCATTTTGAGAGTTGAAATAAGTTACAATTATTGTTTATTCCATTATGTTTACGTTTATTTGCAAAAGATCCACCATATTAACATTACAGGGACTTTCTAGGGCTTTTGACTGAATATTCTCGGTAATATTGGGGAATTACAGGGATTTTGCTAAAACATTCCGGGGAATATCTTCAAGGCTTGTTGGCAACACTGCCTATGATAGAATTGAGAATTCTCCCTACCAGACTCAATATATGAGAGTATTTCCCAATATCATCATGTCCAGCTATCATTCTGAACACCCCAGAGGGCACAGAGATGGAAAGGGCTGGTGAGAAGCTATTAGCACTAGAATGTTTCTTAAATCTGCATTGACATGGTTATCACCAGTTATATGTTTCTAAAATAAGTAAAGCTACTATCAATCAGACCTACAAAGACAACAAAACAGAAATATAACAATGATGGATATCAAGTGGGGATTTGCTTCCCATGTTCTAGGAAAATAGGAAGTCAAGGGTTTGAACATTTGTGGTTATTTTCACAGTTGTTTAATTTGTATACTAACACACTAGTACCCACGGGCATTCCACTGTAATGTTTTATGAATGTCAGTATGTATTGCACCCTGTTACAAAGACTGATATAAGAAACTTATTTTGTTTGACACCAGTACATTTTGCCTAAAACCTAGACAGTTGCAGTCATGTGCTATTACTGGACAAGTCCACTCAGCATTAGCTTTTCCTCTCCAGAGAATAATTTTTTCTAACATTTTACATTAGCAGAAATAATGTGCCTAATGATATTCTTTCTTAAGCAACATCAGATTGTGAAGGTAAGTTTCATTTCCTGAAAAAAAGGAAGGACACATCCATCCACCTTTTGTTTTTCTTTAGAAGAAACATAATGCCATAAGCATCAGGCTAATGATTGAGACTGACCACTCTTGTTTGAACAACCTTTAAGAACTTAAGAGAAAATTGGAAACATGTTTGGACTGACAGTGTTGACTTATCCCATAATTACAATTCCTAATTGAACAACTGCGTAAGCGAGGAATTTCTGACTACAGTTAGGTGTTTCCAAAAGGAAGATCTATAAATTGAGGTATTAAAATTAATTACAAGCACAATATTCATATTTTGCAGCCATGTTTACATATTATTATCTAACCATTGAAGGCCTGATTGACACATACTCTCACACTGTCCCATTAGTCTGAGGTGTGAATCCCAGCATTAAGAACCTTTATTATTTCCAATTTTTCACTTCCCTGCAATGTCCTCTTAGAAGTATACAGAACTGTCAAAGATAGCAGCTGGAGCATATTAAACAATAAAGCACTGTAATTAGCTTACCATTGAAAAAGCCCCCAAAAGCTCACACAGAAAAGACATCATTACTCTGATGACTTCATTGAGGAAATTCTATTAAATCTTTCTTGTGTGTGTATGTATACTCAGTAATGGTACTGCATAAATGCTGTGACATAAAGGTGGGATATTCAGTGCTGTTCTTCCCCTTGGGTATCTTTAGCCTATAGATGAGGCTATTAAGAGATGCATGATAGCTGTATTCAAATATTATTTGAAAGGCTGTCAAATGAATAATGTAGCAGTCTTGTTTCTTCTTGGTCTAGAATGCAGGACAAGAATGAAAGCCAGGAATTTTTGAAGAAGGGTTTTGTGAAAAATAAATCTGGTGAAAATTCCTAATGGTGAGAACTGTATTACAGTGGAATGGTTTTCCCCAAGAGGTAGTAGGCTCTTCTTCAGGTAAATGCTGGATGACCATCACTGAGGGATATGGTAGTTAGATGTTTACTTCAGAGAGCAAGAAAATAGCAGATTGTATTCAGTGTCACATGTGGTTTGTCAAACAGATATTCCCATCCAGCCATAATTTATTTTTTTATTTAAATTATTTTCATACTTGTTAAAACCAATGAGGCTGCCCATTCACCAAAACATCAAATAATTAATGGCAAAGGAATGGCACAAAGTGGTGAACAGTAGGAACTGAACAGATAACAGTGAAATATTATCCATATTCTCTGAAAATGTAGAACAGTATGATGTCCCACTCCTTTACTCCTTTGAAACATCTTGTTGTTCTTGAATACCTGAGAGAGTATGGTACCTAACTTTCTTTAAAAATAGATCCTTGTTCTTACAGCCTTCATGTAATATTTTCTTAAAGGAAAAGGATACAAAACAAAGCCAAGTTATATTATTACTCCACTTTGGGCCCCAATCCTTTGACGGCCCTGGCCTAAGACAGTGAATACACATTTGCACCCTCACCGTACATGAATTCCAGCTTACAGAGACAGCAAGAGGCAAGGGACAAAATGCGGGAGTGCACCATCATTCAATTAAAGAGGACTGCAGCATACACAAAATTTGCCTTACACAGGGGGGTCCAGAACGTATGCCCCATGTATGACAAACTGTAATATGAACTACTTATGTCCACAGAACAGCACAAATGAAAGGAGAGGAGATTAAATGATCCAATAGTAGTGCAAAAATAATAATGGTTAAGATAGAGATTAGTTTTGTGTCATAGGAACAGAGCCAAAGCACTGTAAAAATGGACCAAAAACAGATTGGCCTCAAAAGTAAAAAAGTGATGTCATATGCACTTATACATTTGTTACTATGTAAAACTCTAGATGGAGAGGGGGTTGGGTCCAGAACTGTCTTCCTCTAGCAGAAATGCTCTGCTCTTGTAAGGTGCCTTTACTTGATTTTCAGACTCCACTTCAGTCTCCACTGCACTGCAGCTCATCCTCACTAGGGCCCATTGACCTCTGCATTGCATTTTTAGATGTTTTCAGCTGCTGCTGCTGGGCAAAAAGATGGTATATAGTTATGTAGTATAGGCCCGTTACAAACGGGCCTTAAAGTACATGATGAGCGCGTACTAGAGTTAGAAAGGGCCATCCTTTCCGGATGCCCCTAACCCTAGTACGCACTCCACACATAGAAAATGGCGGCAGCCATTCCACACAACCGCCACCATCACTACGTCATGACCGCGCCGCCTCCAAACGAAGCGGCGTGGTTGTGACATATTGGGGCCACCCCAGGGCGCCTAGTGCGCCCTTTCCAAGGCCCCAGAAGGAGCTCAGTTTCAGAGCTCCTTCCTGGCTTTGCGTCTCTGGGCGCAGCCTTCAGACAGCTGCGCCCAGCGACGCAGAGGAGAAAGGGGCCAAGCAGCCCCTTTCTCCTCCTCCCTGCCATCGCAGGGTGTCCTTGGGGCTTGGAGCCCCAAGGACACCCCTTTCCAGGTGGCAGGGAAGCAGTGTTTTGCCGCTTCCCTGCGGCCTGGAAAGCGGCAGATCGGGGCCTCAGCGGCTGCCGCTCTAGCTGCTAAGGCCCCGATCCAGCAGGGAAATGGGCGGGTGCAGGCCTCTGCTTTTCGGCGGTCTGTAACCCGCCATAGTTGTGTAGAATGTTGCATGGTGGTCAGCCACCATATGATTGTTCTGCTTGGCATTCAAGATGAATGTGTCAAAAAGCTGCCTTATATGGGTAATGTAGCATCTAAATTTTCCGAACCACTTGCTTAAAGCAACAGCAACACCAACCTTCAAATGAATGATTCCATTTCATGTTCTCTGCTGCCGGCTCAAAAAATCAACAACAAATACTCCTTTCTTTTGGGTTTTATAAAAAGAACCAATTGAGAGGACAGAATTTTTCAAAGGTTTGTCTGTGCAGGGTTATATATATTAAATACACGCATCCCTCCATATTTGCAGTTTTGATATTTGCAGATTTGATTATTCATGGATTTGATTAATATGTTCTCTCTAGGAATATTTAGGTCCTCTACTGCAACTCAATGGTCAACTTTAATGAAAAAACTCACACTGAAAGACCTAGAGAATCTTAGAGAGACTACCGTACTAGGCCTTTGTAGCTCCTCCAGTGCAGTTCTGTGGTCAGTGTCTGTCAGATGTTAACCAGAGTTGCCCTGGAAGACCTAGCGATTCCTAGAGAGGTGTCCTCTCAGGTAAAAACATGTTGTTTTTGTTATTTGCGTTTTTTCCATATTCACGGGGGTCTTGTACCCCTAACCCTAGGTTAAAAAAAACAGGTTGCACCATAAAGCACAATCTTGTGATTGTCTATTTAAAAGGAAGGCCCATTGATCTCAGTGAAATGTATTAGGTACGTAGTTATAGCAATAGCACTTACATTTCTATACTGCTTTATAGTGCTGAGCACTCTCTAAGTGGTTTACAATGTGTTAGCCAATGTGGATATGGTGGTCACTGGGCTGGAGTCCTGGATAGAGGATAGAGACTCAGACAAACAGAGACAATGACAGGAAAAGCCATTCAAATATTTGGATGGGCTTAGAAATACACAGCAACAATGAAATTAAAAAAACACACACAATGATGACAATACAAAGAATATATACATAAAAATCTGAAAGGCTGAATGACACATGGGAAGATGAAACAGGCAAAGATGAATCCCAAACTTTGGAAAGTGAAGTGAAAGCTGCACTCAAGGCAATTGGAAAGAAAAAATCACCAGGAACAGATAACATACCAGTAGAACTGCTACAATCCACAAAAACAGTCAAGTTTAGCTCTAACTAACATCTGCCAACTAATATGGAAAAGAAAGCAGTGGCCCACAGTTTGGAAGTGATCAATATACATTCCCATCCACAAAAAAAGGTGACACAAAAGATTCTAGTAATTTCAGAACTACTGTATTAATTTCCCATGTAAGCAAAGTCAAGATTCTGCAACAAAGCCTTCTGGAGTATACTCCTTATATGGAGTATGAAATCCCCGAGCTACAAGTTGATTTCAGGAAAGAAAAAGGCACTAGAGATCACACTGCAAACATACAATGCATAATATACATCAAAGATTCCAGAAGAAAATCTATGTGTGCTTTATTAACTACAGAAAGTAGTCAATAAAATACATTGACTTTGACTGCATAGATCATGAAAAGTTATGGTTTGATCTTAAAGGATGAGGATTGCCACAACATGTGATTGTCCTGTTGCATAACCTGTACACAGGACAAGAGGCTGCCCTCAGAACAGGTGACACATGCTTAGTATACTCTTTTCCAGATGGCACATCTCAGCATACTCTGCTCTCCACCAGGCCTGTGAAAAAGGCTGCAGGAGACATTAACTGTGCTTACATAGGCCTGTTCTACACAGGCCTTTGCCATGCCCCAGTACGTCCTAGGGGTTGGCCGAGGACACAGCATCCAATCAGGCCTCACCCCTAGGACGTACTGTGTATGTCGAAATGACAGCGCCCTATACACATGGGCGCCGCCATTTTGACATTGCGGACACTTAGCATCCACATGTCGCGGCACAGTAATGATGCCGCAAGTGCGCCATTGGCATCTTGCGGCACCATAACCATGCCGCAAAAAGAACCTGCTTTTTGAGGGTTCTTTTTGCTACGCCAGGGAATCGCGTGGTTTGTCCGCTACGGCTCCCTGGCACAGCAAACACGGGTGCTAGCAGAGCACCCTTTTTGGGTGCTTTGTAAAGCGCCATAGATTCTTCTCCATGACTGGCACTATGTGATAGAGAGAACCAGACAGAGGAAGGAAAGGAGAGGGGAAGGAAGGAAGGAAGGAAGGAAGGAAGGAAGGAAGGAAGGTACAGTATTGTAAAGTGTGGTTTTTCATGACCAAATGTGACTTTCTTATTTTATTGTAAGCTGACCTTTTAGCAGCTAGCTTCAGCATCCCAAACTTGTGATTTACTCTCCACCTGTGAAGCCCATCCTTTATACACAAGAGGATTCTTGCATAATTGAGCCTTAAATTCTGCTGGAAACATCTGAACCATTAACCTGCCTGACAGTATGCCAGATCCTCATTAGAAAACAAAGTCATTGGGAAATGATACAGACATTGTCAGGAAAATGTCAATGTATGAGACTCACAGTGCTGACTTCATCCAGAAAAGTTTATTGATTATATCAGATCTGAAGGATGAAAGGAATCACGAATATTCCCTTCCAACAGGCATACTTCATTAACATTTATCCTTCTCCCCAGGAAGCTTGCTTTTGGAATTAAACCTTGCCTAGGTCTATAAATAGCAGAGAGCTGCTGTAAACATCCTCAGCAACAGATGGCACAATACTGCCCAGGAACAGTATGGAGAGGCATTCTGAAGGTCCCTTTTTAATTTTACCTGCAGGCTAGAATAAATTATGTTTGCCTCAGATATGCCAGTACTGTCCCAAAACATACTATACAGTAGGAATGAGAACTGTAGTGAGTGTAGGGGCCAGATTTGCTGCCTCTGGAACCTCCAGTGGTTGCAATATGCAGTCAGAAAAATTGAAAAATGAAAATGATTTTTTTTTTTAAAACAAAAAGAAACAACTAAGTTTAAAAGGGCCCTGCAGTCTGTTTAAAAGGTGAACTGCTGCTCCTGGAGACTGCACTTCACACTTTTAATGGACAGAAAGATGACAGTCAAGGGAGTTTGAAGGGATCAAAGGCTATAAAAATTTGGGGCTCAGATGGGCTATACTTTGCCTGCTTTTCTATGTATCTCTTCTGGCAGGCCTTCCCAGTCAGTTTTAAACCATGACTTTTAATTTGCATATTCTAAAGAATGTGCACTTATGAGTGTATTTTAATGGCTTTATAGTATTGTATTTTAACTGTTAATTTTATATGTTTTTAACTGAGTTTTTTATTTTAGTGTTGTACCCTACTTAGAAGCTTGAGGAGAGGCTCGAAATAATAATAATAATAATAATAATAATAATAATAATAATAATAATAATAGGAAAAGGGCACTTAGCCCATAAAAATAACTTCTTTGGCTACCGTTCATAACATGTTTCATCTCATGAAAGTCTGTTACAACTCTTTCTACAATAAATAGCAATGAATTACAGTTCTGATTTTTTAAAGGTTTTTTTTAAAAAAAACAAACCTTTCATTACCTCTGTTTTACTGTTTTTGAAAAAGTAATTTGTATCTGCAAGGCATAATACATAGTTTGTTGAATTATAGTTTGTTATATATCCAACTTTCAAAAGTAACTGTTTTCTTTTCTTTTCCTTTTCTTCTTCTTTTTAACTCAAGAAAAATTAACACTACAAATCACTGTACAAAACCTACCACATCACTGACTCATTATCCACAAGTTAGCATGAGACAACAGCAGAAGAAATAACACTGGCCAGCATTTGAACCATGTGATATTCTTTCTCTTGCATTTAGTGAGGCAATTATTCTATGTAACTATAAAGTAACTAAAATGTTACAGTTGACCCTTAAAAACAGTAAAATTATCCCTTATAATGCAGTGCAGTTATTCCTTCATTATGGGAGAAAGAGCTAATTACAAGCAGCTCAATTATAATGAGTCACTTCTGCTTGGCACAAAGAAAGTATTTAATCTGAAGCAATGCTCATATCATTGAAAAGTATGTATTAATACGCTTCTAAACTGTTGAGTATGTTCATCTTCCTCTTCTTTCATTCAGAATTGATTTCTCTGACTTTTCCAAAATTAGCTTCCTTCATGATTTCTATTGATGTTTCATATGAGTGATATCTCCCAAAACTGTCTTGAACTTTCATGTTTGGCTAAATCTGATGGCAAGTCTAACATCTGCTCAATATTGTAATGCACTTAATTGACATAGTAGTTTAGACAAATAACACTTTTCCAGCTGGTACTAATGGGGAAAAAAACTTCCCTTCACTTCAGTGCTGATTTCCTTCTGTGTTGTTCAACAGTGCCATGCCTGGGACTGATTTGAAGTTGTCTCTTTTCTTTTCACTTCCATGATCCATATGTCCAAGCCTGGTATTCAAAGGTTCAATTTTTATTCCTGTCCCTGTGACATCAAAATTACTCATTTAACATACTATGGATGAAAATAGGAAAACCAAATAGCAAATGCCATCAAATTCACACCATAATGTATATTCCAAAGTAGCTGTTGAAACTCATTTTTAGGATAAATAGTTTGTACTATTCTCGCTCATTGTTCCTGAGATGAAAGGTTCCCTATATAAACCAATTCCTCTCATCTTTGAAGGCCCACTTTTCCCCTAGCCTCCTTCCTTCTTCCCTCTACTTTTCTATTGGAACAACATCACACAGAGAAAAGGTATTAGTCTGCCTAAAATGAAACACTGTAAAGGTTAGGTCTTTCCCAGTGCAATAGACAGAATTCTTGCTCCATTTGCTTTTAAGCGTAAGACAAAACTGGCTTTTCTTCTCACAGTGTAACATGTTGCTCATTGTGAAATGATGTTATGCATTAACTGGTGTTTCTTGGGTAAGCATATCTTTACAAGCCCTATGAGAAGTTCCTGAAATCTCATAGGGCACCTGAACTATGTATCTCTGTAATCATAAAAGAAATATATATCATTGTAGAGTTGTTGTTTTGGGGGGTGGGTGGGTGGGAATCTTTTCAACTTGCGGATTCAAAATACATGGCCATCGGGTGGGGGAGCATTGCTAAATATGTGACAGACATTTGAAGGAGAAGAAATTAACAAATGCACAGTACTTAAAATATTTAGAGCACTTTGCATATATCATGTAGTTGCAAACTCCAACAACTCTGTCAGATACACATCATTACTATTATTAACAAAAGGCAGGTCTGAAAAGGGGAAGGTGGCTTCAGCCTACTTAAGCAGTGGCAGCTGAGGGTTTTCATAGTGAATCTGCTCTGGGCTTTAGTATGAATTTTGAAGATGCTTTACATGTGCTGTACCTCTTAGGAGGATAGTGTTGGATAGATCCTTTAAACACATTCACCCCTCCACTTACATTTTTTACTGTAATATTTGTAGCCTGCCCTTAATTTGGGAGATCTGAGGGCAACACAGAATTAAAAGAACATAAACAATCTAAAATAATTCCAGAGTTACTACAATAAAATAAGTTGAACATGATAGAAATATATTAAACATATTAACAAGTTAAAACAGTTTAGCATATTGTAACAGTCAAAATCAAGTGTATATATATTTGAAAGGTAAATTAGGTCATAAATGCTTTAATTATCAAGAAAGAAACCAACATTGGTGCCAACGGGGCCACCAACAGGAGGGCATTCCACAACTGGCATACCACAGCAGAAAAGTACCCTCTCACACAAGGTATTGCCTCTGCTGGTGGGACACAGGGGAGGGCCCTTCAATCAGATCACAACCCCCAAACAAACATATATAGGGAATGCAAAACACCACTGCACCTAAATAAACCTACAGCTGAGGAGAGATTTGTAACAGGACTTCCTGATTTGGCACTCAGTTTCTTAGCTGCTATAATTGCTTCCACTGTTCCTCTGCTCCTTGGATTCTTCCCATCACTTCTTCAGAAATGCAAAGGAGAAATGCATTCAGATTTCCCTCTGGCAGAATAAACTAAAGCTGAACCTCCATGTGATTATCTGAAACTGAGTCACTTAAGCATGGAACTGGTTCATAAACTTCAGAGACTACATTTGCATGTGAATATTGATTTCTTTCACATGAATGGCTCATCCTTTTATGTTGCCTTTGCATGAAGTTTGCCTCCAGAGAATTGATACGTTTCCATGTTTCTGCTTGGTAGTGATGATTCTCCCACTCTCCTTCCCCGTTCCAGTCAGAAACACTTCCTTGAACAGAACCAAATGAAGCAATGAGATTGTTGATTATCTGTGGTTCCATTCCTGTGAGGCAGAAACATTTCATTCAACAGAGAGAACAGCTGACCTTTATTATGTCATTAGATAAGCAGAGGGAGGAAAACAGGCATCCATCAAATGAAATTAATATATAGTACATATGAAGTATATTGTCTTTGTTATGTCTATTACGGATGCCACAGATGCATATTTGCTATAAGGTGGAATGACATACTATAAGAGTGCTGACCCAGACAAAAACCATTATTGATGCACAATTAATTCTGTAAACCTCTACAACATTCCTCTCATTGGCAAGAACTTAGATTTTTAACATTTACATTTTTCAGGAGTTAGTTTTACTAGTATAATGAGAAAGGAACACACATGAATTTTGCACATGGAAACTCCTTTGTAATTAGAGAAGAAGGAGTATCTGCTTCCCATATCCATCCCTATAAGCAACGTGTACATTCTCATTCTCAACAACCAAACATCTGTCCTTATTACTTTAGATCCCAGCCTCCTAATCAAATTATCAGGGCATAAAATATTTCTGCAGAAAATAAATTAACAGATACATTTCAAAGGTTTAAAGCAGGAAATATGCAAAAGGAGTGTTAAAATAACAAACAATTCAGAATAAAATAGATCATGAAACGTTTAAAGCCTTGGAAAATACATACATGTCAAAGTGAGTACCCTTAAGTCGTTTTTTTAAAAAAAATCCATTAGAACAAACCATATTGTCACAAAGCAATGTGTTAACTTTTCTAACCATTTGTCAAGCTACATGGGATGAATGGGGAAAAGAGGGAAATAGGAAAAGGAAAAACTGAAGGGGAAAAGAAGAAGAATAAAGCTTCAAATACAAAATTGCAACCAAGAAGTTTTCATTCAGACCTTCAAGATGGAGAGTGCAGACTGTTGGGATGGAAACTGATAGATGCTGAGATTGGTGATGCCAAGTAGGAATCCTTTGAGCACTCAAGGAAATCAGTCAACTCTGATGATGTTTGAGTAGTTTCAGTGCTGTAATAAGGTATAGGATCAGTAATGAAGAACTCGACTTCTTGTTTTGATGCAATACCTTTCATAGTTCTGCTCAGACATAATCCCTTTGGTCGTATATTCTAAAACTTGGGAGAACATGACAGGATTGGGAAGACCCAAAACTTCTCAAATAATTTTCTAAGGAAGCTAAAACAATCACACATACTCTCAAGCCAACCACAAATAAATAACAGAGAATTTCACCATGCACTAGCTATTTTTTCCTTAGAGCAGGGAAGGTCAGCTTCCTTAGGTCCAGGAGACATTTCACTTTCCAAAACCTTTAAATAGAGCATTTATTACTAGTGGACATTGCTTGCAAGTACACTCATCCTTCTGGGAGTCTTCTGAAAACGGGATCTATCCATAAACAAGGCAGTTGGGGAGTGTGCCCCATGTTTAAAGGTCTTGTTCCTTCTTAAACTTGATAGCAAAATTGGTGACAGCAGTAGAGAGAGTGGGCTTTGTAGAGTATTTCAAAAAAGGAAAGAGGCTGTATTCATCCCATGTGTTGTGTCCACCTCTCAGAGATATCAGGAATTAAGTCCTAAATCTTCATGCACTCCTCTATTCATTTCAGTTGGCCCCATGCAAGAGAAATTCCAAGTAGATTGTGTCCAGTACTGTTTTCTCTAGTTGTGTTATCAATACAAATGATAAATGTATCTGCATAGTTTATAGTCCTGAACAGCATTTTATTTGAAAAGCTTTTTCAATTCCAAACTTATTCATCAGGAGTGGACATACCAAGTGTCATGGATGATTAAGATCTGGAAGGAATATGAATTGGAATCAAGTGCTTAAAGCTGTCATTACCCTTTAACCTAGGATACTCTTCATAGATACATCAACTATTCAATTTCTTAAAGACTTCCAGGGGGCTTCTCAAAATAGACTATTTTTCCCTTCAGGGAACTTAGATTCTGTTTAACTGTGGATGTTTTTTTTTATTATAAAACTATTTCATTCTGTCACATTTATTAGCATTCTTATAGGAGGTTATTCTGTGATAACAGCATTCCTTTCGCTAAAGAACTGTAAATGGAGTATAATCTATAGGGGAAAGGGGATTCAATTAACTGTTACTGGAATGCTACTTCTAATGTTATCAATTAAGGCTCTGTTCAGATTAAGAAACTCTGCTCTTCCTAATCATCCAATGTCTGGTTATATGTAATATTCATGATGGTATTTCTCAGCCCCACAGGTGCATGAAAATGCATATTTATACATTAAAGAAGACTGTATCACAAGAATTCATATTTCTTAGCCAGGATCTGGCTTTATTTACTTGTTTATTTAAAACATTTTCATACCATCCATTCAGTAATTTAAGGAAACTTACCATAACTTTGAATTTGTAAACCGCTTTGATCCCAGTAAAAGCAGTATAGAAATAAAGTATTATTATTATTATTATTATTATTATTATTATTATTTGTTAAACAATATGAAATCAGTGAAAGGGAGTGATAAAAACAGGGAACGGAGGAGCAAGATGCAGTAGAAATTAAAAACCAGGTCAAGGATGCATGGTTTCCCCCATCACATAAAAGACATTAATATAGGCACTGAGGAGGGGGGTAGTTTAGAGAGATAAATCAATGAAGACAAAATCACAGGGGGAAAATGGACCTCTTCCCTACATCTAGGGATGAGTACAGGGTGAATACAAATGTTGATGGACGACATCTCCTAACATTCCTCAACACTGGCAATGCTGATTGGGACTGATGGAAGTTGGCTCTGCATCTGGAGGGCTGCATTTTGTCCACCTCTGCCTATTACAATATGTCTCTCTTCAGATGGTTTGGCCATGCAGAAGAGAGACTGAGGAAAATGTATGAAAGATTAATATGGAAGTAGGTATTCTTATGGTCCAGGCCATGTACGACTTTAAAGGTAAGGCACCAACACTTTGAAAAGAGTTTGATAATTCAGCCCCATTTGAATATGCAATGATTCAAAGCCAAACTTTAAGATCCAAGAGAGTCGTCATGTCTGGATGGGCAAATTTTTTGATTTCATTTTCTTTCATGTTCATTGAAAAAAAAATCTTCAAGATCTTTCCATCAAATCAGTGAAGAAATGTAAAATGTCCACACAACCCAGACTGAATACATGAAACAAGGAATGGAGTGACCTTAACCTCCACCCATCATGCTCAGATGCCAAATATTTGCTGTTGCCACTGCTGGCTGTTTCTCCCTTTCCCCACAACTGAAATTCCTGATGCCTCCCCTCCCTTTTTTTTTTTTTTTTTTTGTTTTTGGTTTTTTTTGTTTTGTTTTTTTTTGTTTTGCTGCTGCAGCCATCTTTTCTTCCAGTGGCATAGCCACACTACGAGTAGAGGCATATGGCTGTAGAGTAACAAATTCCAGTGTTCAAGAATGCAATTAGTGCTTGTGGCCTTCATACATCCTAAAGCAGGCAACTGTGATGGTCCAGGGAGTCAGTTTCTGTTCCCAGGACCTTCCAGGCCACATAACAACAGCAATACCAAGTACATTTCTATATCACTTATCAGTGCACTTAAGCACTCCCTAAGTGGTTTCCAAAGTGTAAGCTAATTGCCTCCAACAATCTGAATACTCATCTTAGTGACCTCAGAAGGATGCAAGCCTGGGTCCAGCTTCAGCCCTTTCGCTGGTATTCAACTCGGAAACTTATGGTTTGTGAATAAGTGGCTGCAGTACAGGTATTTAACCACTGCACCACTAGGGCTCCTTTTAACATAGACTGTTAAAACTGTCAGAGATAATAACAAAAGAGAAGTATCCAGAGATCCACTTGTGAAAAAACCTGGTAATTTTTGCTCTTTAAAACTCGGGGTGGAGTGTCTGTCTGCAATCTGTTTAAATGGCAAATAGTTGCCTGAAGGCTTTCAATTCATGCAACCTATTTTTGAAGAGTGGTACAAGGTTGGTCATAAAATCATACAATCATAGAGTTGTCACAATATCACAATGACTATCAGTTCAACCTCCTGCCATGCACAAACACACAATCAAAGCACTCTCAGCAGAAGGCCATCCAGCCTCTGCTTATAAACCTCTAAAGAAAGAGACTGCCACACTCTGAGGGAGTGTGTCCCATTGTTGAACAGTTCTTACTGTCAGGACATTCTTCCTAATGTTTAGATGAACGGATGGTTAAAGCTATATAAAGTACCTGATGGTTTGAAACACAGACATAGGGCTACTTTTACCCTCAGGATTGCACTTCGCCCACCCCATCCTTGGGCAACACATTCCTTAATTATGCAACATGGGAGCTAGTTTCTTAAAGCTATTAAGGTGGGTTTTTTTAAAAATATATATATTCCAAGTGCTTTTATTTTGAAAGTGAATAATACTTCCTCAAACTTTCTCTCCAACCATATAATGTTCCCCATCATTCATCTTTCCCCCTCTAATCCACAAATCCCAACAGTTTAAGCCTTTCTTCATAAAGAAGATTATCTACCCTTCTGATTATTTTAGTTGCCCTTTGCGGTATTTTCTGCAGATCTTTTATATCCTTTTAAAAGCTGAGGTTACCTGACCCGCACACAATTCTCTGAATGTGAAGGATTTATATAATGGTTGAATAATACTACCTGTTCTGTTTTTATTTCTTGCTTAAAAATAATACTGCATTGGCTTTTTAAAATGTACTACAGTGTGTGTTGTAATATGACTCAGACATCAATAGCTCAATCCTATGTATGCCTACTCAGAAGACTGAGTTCAATAAGCAAAGTGTGTGTGTACACGCATGCACACATACACCATCAAGTCACCTGTTGATTTATAGTGATCTCATGAATTTCATAGACAAGGAATACCCAGAGGTGGTTTTACTAGTGCCTTCATCTGAAATATAGCCTACAGAGCCTGCTATTACTTGTGGTCTCTGCTGAAGCCTTACTTCTTGGTTAATTGTAGATACAGTTGAAATCTGTGCAACCTGCCTAAGACACAACAGATCCAAACATAAGTATGTCTACCACCAACATATTTTAGATGAGATAGGCATGGGACAGATGGTCCCAAAGCGCTGTGCCACCACCGATTCTATGGTTAGGGGCCGCGCACCAACCACACGGTCTCTAACCTGTGGCGGACTAATGGTGGCACCCATTGACATAAGTGATGCGCAGCATATACACATAGTTGCGCTTTGTTTATGTCACAAGTGCATCATTGGTGCACTCGTGATGTCCGCCCGTTTTTCCGGTTTCTTTTTACTCCAAGGGCCACCCTTTTGAGGTGGTCTGTCCCGGGTCATAGATTAGTAAAATGTCTTTCTAATTTATTCTTCACAAGATCATGGTTTTGAAACCCTTCCATGCATATATAGTTACAATAGCCATTCTCTTATACATTGGAGATTCTGAACACCAGATAATGTTAATCATAACTAATTAAAGAAAACTGCACAGATGATTTGAACCACACAGGAGGCTGCAGCAGCTCCAGGTAGCTCTTATGGATGCAGATGTCTAATATCACAAATTCCAAGCAGCTGAAGAACTTAATTTCCCATCCATTTCTTCTTTGGGCTTCTTCAGCCAGCTGCTTGGTGTAAAGTTTTGAAGATTTTTCTAGCATAAGATCAAACAAGGGTACAATATTACAATGGTGTCACTAGAGTTGGTGACACCTCACGGTGACAGCAGCAGCAGCGGGCAGAGAAATACTGATGATTCATCAGACAGTCCTGCCCACTTCCCTCCCTCTTTGTCACCCACCCAGTCATATGCAGAAAGACACAGGCAGCTGGGCAGGTGAGGCAGCAGATAGCTGCACCCCCTTTCTTTCCCCTACTTTGCCTGTCCCTCTAACCATCCAGGGGCAGAAAGTCCTTGCCAGCTGGACAGATGAGTTGACAAGCCATTGGATAGTCCTGTCCCTCTTTCCTCTCTCTGCTTCATCCCCCCCCCACTACCCTAGAAGGCCCCGGGGAGCCATATGGCACCCCCCCCCCCCCCCCCTTCCCAGGAGAGAAGGGAGCACAGAGCTACACTCTGCAATTGGAGCATCTCTCCCCCTTTTGCAGAGGTGCTGTGGCTGGAGATGGGGAGTTAACATGGATGATGAGCAACCACCCCACCCTCCTTGGCTTTCACCTGGTATGGTTGAACCACCCATACTCTCCTACTGATGCCCCTGCAATGTTGTTTGGTGACAGCTGAACTGCTAGTCTGTCCATAAAAGCATGAGTGCTTTGATAGACAGTGCAGTACCACAAATTTTGAACTAGGTCCAAAGCTCGAAGTCCAGTATGGAATTTAAAGCTATCCTGATGGCTTTTAGTGTAAACATGATCGAGAATGAACAGAAGAAGAAAAAGATTAGAAAACCTAATAATTAAGAAAAGGCAGGGAACCCTTTCAGACTTCTGGCTGAGTTCAATTCCACAGATGTTTTCAGGGGTCACATTCCAGTGGTGTGCAGAGTCAAAGGCAAAAAGACGGGACCAAAAATATTGGCATATATTAGGCAACATCTAGGCCTTCACAGAGATAGTAAAGCATTTTAGAATAGGGAGGAAAGATAGAACAGCTGAGAAAACATCAATGTTATTATGTGGAGTAGTGTGTGGTCATCTGGGGAACCTCAGAGGACCAGATTGGGATCTCAGGATGTCTGTTTCTCCCAGATCTGAGTTTCCCCTGACACTATTAACAGTGGCCTTGTGACAACTGGCATTGATAGGAGATTGTGTAGAAAAAAAGTTCTATTTTAGAAACTTGTTGTTGATGTGCTTTCAAGTCACCTTCAACTTATGGCAACACTATGGCAAGCCTATCACTGAGATTTCTTGGTAGGGTTTGTTCAGAAGTGGTTTATCTGAGAAAGTTGACTTGGCCAAGGTCACCCACTGTGAGTTTGTATGCCTGAGTGGGATTTGTTCCCCAGAGTAGTAGTTCACAGTTCAGACAACTGCACCACACTGGCTCTCTTGCCTACTTTGGCCTTTATTCTGGAGGTCCCCATCAGTTTCAGGGCTCAGTAATAGCAAGGCTGTGTTCTTAGTGTTTAACAGGATGGGTGGTTTCATATTAGTCTTACTGGAAAAATTCTTCTAGATGTTGGCCTTTATGGTCAAAAATTGGGGCTCAAGTGAATCCATCATGGGAGAAATCCAGAAAGCCCCTTTAGCAAGGAATGATTTGGGAAGCACTAATTATAGTAATTTATATTTGACCACTCCTCAACTACTTACTCTTTGTTCAGTATTCATGCACAATTCAATAGGGTTTTTGTCATTAAAAACATAGCATTTCTATACTGTAGAAATAATTCTGAAATATACCATGTGTTTGCATTCCTGTGCCTCCAAAGACTAATTAAAATATTTTCACTTAAAATGAACACCACCTGGTTAACATTCATTAAAATATTTTAAGAGATTGTATTATGTTAATAAACAGATGCCCAAAACATATTACAAGTAATTAGGTGTAGAATTATCCACAAAAAAGCTGGTAATGATTAAGCAGATGGTTTGTCTAGAATTACCTGCCATGTGTACTGTCACTGAGTTCATGCAAAAATATCGATAAAATTTCACATATTCTGACAAGCATTGGTAAATTCATAGTTTCCTTCACTCTATTAATACCCTGTTACTGCAATGGATTATAAATTGAATTAGAGTAAATGTAGATTGGAAATAGTAGTAACCATGAATGCTGGCAGCTAGATTATTAAGGGGCAGAGATAGACATGCCTGACTACTAAAATATCTTCATAATTCCCCTCCTTTGAAAGTGTGACATATGCTAATCTCTAACCAGGCCTTTGGGGTCATGGCTTCCTGACTTTGGAATGCTCCCTGAAGGGGAGCTCATCTGGCATTGAGTTGCCTATGGCTTGAATGCTGTCGGTGGACTATGCCTCTGGTTGCACTTTTTCCAGGATTGGACAGTAGCAGCAAGAGAAGACAGAGAATTTTTAACATCATTGAGCAGCATATTTCTCCAATGCCTCCCTACTCCCCTCCCTTCCTTCCTGGTTACTGCACTTGCAGGCTGTCCTTTTCTGTCATCATTCCCTACACTGACATAGGCATAGAGTAGTTTATCAACAAAACATGGATCCTGAACTTTTGGGAAAGTCTGAATACCTCAGGAGATTTGCTTAATTTGCTTAAGGAGGTCTGACTCTTCCTTCACCCTCTGCTCGCCCAGTAAAAAATCGGTGGGCCTTTCATATTCTCTGGGATTTGGTTCTAGTATCCCATGGATACCAAAATTCATGGATACTCAAGTGTCTTAGTAAATACAGTGGCTTAGTAAAACACTGTCCCTTATATAATATAAAATGGCAAAATCAAGGTTTGCTTTTTTGAATTTGTATATTTTAAAAATATTTTCAAACCATAGATGGTTGAATCCATGGATAAAGAATCCATAGATACACAGGGCCAACTGTATTTTCTATCTACTCAAGCCTTTTAGTTTATAAATGTAGATGCATTGGTTCAGCCTCTTTATTGTTATGTTCTATTTCTATAACACTACATTTTTATGTGATTGCATACCTTCCAATATTTCACTGATGAAAACTGGAATACAAGTGGCCAAGCAACATCAGGGGGTGATTAAGATGGCAAAAATTATTAATAAGGAAGAATACAATGCAGTTCACCTTTGCCTTGGTCTGCTTGGGAAGGGCAATAGCCCTTCATCTTCACCTCACCTTCTAACTATGGCCTGAAACAGATGGGCAGAATAGGTTGGTGTGAGGCCATGCCAACACCATTCACACCAGGATCACAGCAACCACACATGCCTGGTCCCAATCCAGGTTGCTGCCCTGGTCCTGAAGTGGGACGCCAAAAGGAGCAGATTCTATCCACTGCTTTTGGGCCCAGTTCTTTCCAGATGCTGTGGGCTTGGTGCAGCTTCCAGCCATTTCGGGGGGTTGTGTCAACTGAATGCTATGCCCTGAACACAGCCAGAATCCACATCATTTGGCCCATGTGTTTTGGGCCTGAGTTAAGTGAGTGGAAACTACTTTTGCACAAATGGAAGTAAGGTGAAGACAAATGGAAGAAGTTAGAGGCAGAGGGAGAAATTGGGACATTTTAAAAGCAGCTGAAAAAGTGTGATGAAAAGGATTAACTTGGACTGTCCCTGCCAAACTGGGACAGCTGGAGTGTATGTGATTCTAATATGATTGAGAAGTCATGGATACTTTCCCTAAATTAATTAATAAAGAAAAGATAGATTGTATTTCACTGTCTCTTTGATTTAATTCATTGGGATATTGTATGTTGTGCAAAATAAAATAAAATATAATAAAATTTTAAAATACCATATTTGTACACAAGTTATCTGACTTCCACACAAATCCACCATCCTGCAGTAATTTTCTTTCTAACATGTTTGCTGGAGATTCTTGGAATCTGTTTATTTTAGCATTTAGAAATGGGAAGAGACCAAGTGAATGGTACTTGTCACTGAAGGGTAAGATTTCATTTCTCATGGAAATTAGGTAGAAGCAATCTGTTATTAGAAAACCAACCACTTCACATTAGGCAACATTTGTCTTTTAGAGTTTCCCCCACCCATTTGTGAATGATCATATTGTAAGGAAGGAAACAGTATAATTTATATCAGTAATTTGCTTCCATGAAGTGTGAAACAAACAATATTCCACTACAAATGGCTTTTTAAAAATGTATGGTTGCCTTTTTTATCAGCTTATTTATCTTTATTTAAGCATGGTGGCTGCAAAAAGCATCTTAATAAAGTTATGTAAATCACCAAGGCAGGAGAAAGCACAAGTACTTGTGTTTTATCGCTTGGCTAGAATAGCGTTTTCCAATCTCTTTGGCCTGAAATGGCTTCAGATGAAGCACCTCATTCATTAGGGTTTCATTTTGAGTATTGACAGTTTACTTCCCAAAGTCTGACCTGTTTAAGCTTGTGGTTAAGGCAAAAGCTTTGGCATAATCGCCTGTGTGAACAGGTCAATAACTTAACCAACTCAGTTCCTCTGCTTTGCCTTTCGAAGTGACCTTTGGACTTGCAATCACTGCATTCCGCTCATGCTTTATTTCACTTTATTTTACTCTGGAGCACTTTGGAATGTTTGTCATGAAAAGAGCTACATAAATATTAATGTGTTGATGGTGTTATGGCTTTTCAAGTCTATTTTTCATTTCATGGAGTTTAAGAGCTACAAAATTTACTGAGTGTACAAAAAATATAGGTATAATGGACTTTCTGAAATGCCCTGAATGAGATAAAATGTATGAATTATTAATCTCAGTAAAGTTAGTGCACTCCTGCTTAAACAGAACATTTTTGTACCTACCTTGAATTTCATTTCCCATCCACTACACCACACACAACAGTAAACACCATACTAATGTTGGTGAACATGTTCACCTGAGGCATTAAAAAGGGCATCCAGATCACTTCTAAAGTTTGATTTATCATCAGCTGTGTGAGAGATTACAGTGGGAGACTAAAGTACCTGGATATGAAACATGCAAAGTTCAAAAAAATGCATGGCCAAACTCCAATAATTGTACTACAATCAGCACATAAGGCCCAAAGGGATTTGAAACTTATGGCATCACAACAAACACCTTCCCTGAAATGTACTACACTGTTTTGGAACTGAAAATTTCTTAAAAGAGTTTACAGGATGGCATGGTGCGTAAGGTTGTGCAGAATTTCTCCCACAAACATTTGGGGGCTAAACATGATTTGTCAGCATTATTTCACTATTATTATTACATCATTTTCATAGTCTAGCAGTTACTGATCAAAGTTTGGGACCATCAGAATCTAAGAATCAATGGACTGTCATTGGATAACATGGCACAAGCCAAGTGATATTATTTTTTCTGAATGTGCTATTACAGTCCTATATGTGATAATTTTATTCAGATGTTTTGTCAGTTCATTTGGATTCGCTCCCAGAGCACCCATCACCCTGGAACGATAGTTGTTTTATTTTCCAAGAGGTGCTAAATTTGATTCTGTGGGCCTCAGTTCTTCAGAATCCTTTCCTTCTCTTTGTCTTAGGCCTTGTTTGTATGTGCCAGAATATTCTGGGGGCAGCCCAGAGTATCCTGGCCCCACAGCTGTCCCAATTTCCCCCTGTTACCTGGCCCTCCATTCCTGTGCTGTGGCGACTGTCTTCAGGGGCATCCTGCTGAGCTGCCTGGTGCATCTGCTGCCACTGTGGTTCACTTGCTACTGAGGTCAGAACAAGGTGGCCAGTACTGATTATATGACTGGGTACATTGTCCTGACCTCAGAATGAGCAACACAGTGGTGGTGGACACATCATGTAGCTTAGTGGGATGCCCATGCAGACAGCCACCATGGTTCAGGAATGGAGGGCTCCAGTTTTTCTCAGAAGATGTCAATCAATTCTTTGCTGTGGTTCATAAATTCTCCTTACCAAAAACTCAATTACAGGGTTTTGAATAAAATATCACAGGTCAGAAAGTTCCATTTTTAGAAGTAATCTGTTCTTGTTACTTGTTATAGTGTTTAGAAAATAAATTATTGTTTTTGAAAATAATGTTTTTAAAAAGCTAGTTGCTTGTTAATTTTCATTTTTTGTTACTTTAAGAAAATTCTTCCATACAGAATAGAATAATATAGAATGTGAACAATTCTGTCAAAATTCATGAAATGTCATTTAACGTAACTTTTAGATGTAACTAGATGTTAGCCTGGGGGAAGATTAGACATTGTATCTGTTTGGGTACAGAATGAAGTCTTACAAGATTGGTCTTGTTGGACTTCTGTGTCTAATGAGACATGGTGTCCATGGGCCAATTTGAGACCTGGATAACATTTTGAATTTGTCTTATGTTCTATGCTCTATCTCATCCACTTATCTTAGACCTATCAATGTGAGTCTATGGCCTGGAACAGACAGGCCAAAACAAAACAAAACAAAAACTCACAGCAGGGCACTCTGATGCGATTTGCGCTGTATCCATGGTGATCGCATATGGCTGGGCCTGATCTGAGCTGCTGGCATAGTTTTGAACTGGGCTGGCAAAAGGAGCTGTATTTAACCCCTCCTTTTTGGCCTGGTTCCTTTGGAAAGATGTGGCATTGGTGCACTTTCCAGCCATATCTGGGTTGTGCGTCATCTAAATGCTACACTGCAAAAGCGGCAGAAACACACATCATTTGGCCCATCTGTTTCAGGCCTGTATTACTTATCTTTGCCAGGGCTATGTGGTATTTGGGGGTCTACTCCTGAGTGATTGGATTGGGATCACTTTTGAGGGTGCTGTTTCATACTACTGCTTAAGTGATTTGACTTGATTGGTTAACTGTTTATCTTGCTTTTGGTGTGATGTGCAGCTCAAAAGTGAGTATTGTGGAAAATCATTTAACCTTTTCTGTCATTACTCACCTAAGACCAAATCTTCCAATATATACAGTATCTTCAACAAACAACAGTACATAATTTCTCCTGAAACATAATGCCAGATTTCCATCTTGGGATCATGAGCTGGAATGTCTTTCTACATTTCCAGGTTTCTGGCAATAATTATCTTCAGTTCAAGCAAGAAGTTATTCTTTACTCCCAATAAAAAGGAAGATATAACAGGGCTGGGTTGAAGCTTTAAATGGGGAGTGGGGGGGGGGAGCTCAAATGCAAGGAAGCTGGGATTTCATCTCCACAGAATGTCTTCTTCCAATTCTGTCCTTCCATCTTTAAAATAATAATAAATAAATAAAATATTTATTTATAGCCCGCCTTTCCACAGATCAAGGCAGGTTACAGAATATACCATTACAGGATAAAAACACAATAAAGCAGCGAATATACATTAAAATAGAAAAGCACAAATTACAATAAACAGTATAACAATATCCAACTAGCCAAGGTACACAAAAACAATGACAATGGGGGGGGGGGGGAGAGGAGGCTACAATGGGAGCAAAAGAAAATGCTAATAAATGTGCAGATGTTTATCTTTTTCATGTGTACACTTTATTACCAAGTTACAGAAAAATGATGTAACTGAGTGGACAATGGGAAAAAATATTCTGGTTTTCCACTACTAAAAACACATTTTGTTGTCTCTAGACTTAGTTGCACTTAAAATAGACACATTAAAGTCAATGGAACAAATCACTTGTGTCTAAGTTGGATCAAACCATTCATAGTCCATGTGAAACCTGAAATGATAAACGTCTGCTGCAATTCTGACTTAAAAGTTTAAATTTTCACTCCAGTAAGTTTATTGGATAATATCTAAGCTGCAGTGTGATTCCTTAATGCAGCTGTGTTTCTTCATTTGTTAGTTTTAGTCATATCCAATAGGATAAAGTTTTAAATCCCATAATATTCAACATTAGTCTAGAGATATTTTACTTTATTTAAAGCAACTGAGGTAAATTATGCCTATCAATTCTGCTGCTATGACAGTGGAATAATATCAGCAGCTTTTATGATAGTAAATGCACTGAATGTCTTTTACTTCATAAACTACAGTATATGGAATCTACAGTACTAGAATGCACAGAAACATGATAAATAGCTGGAGAAAGCCAGTTATGCTGCAAGATGTCATTTAATATAAACCCTAGGTGTCTATTAAAATTAAAATGAGAAACTCAAAAGAGGGGGCATGCATTCATTTCTTACAAATATTGGCAGAGGCAGGGTGCTTTATTTGCTGGAAATGACCATTTATGTGAAGGAGTGGATTTAAACTTTACAGATTCTCCAGGATCCATTATTGTCACCTGAATTATAGTTGTTCTTAACAGTAGGAAGTTCCTTTTTCCAGCTCCAACTAGTGACCCAACCACATACCTTTCTCAACAGGAATAATCTAGCTTCAGTAATCAATGCTACTCTAACCTCCAGGTCTGAAAATTACAAAGTATTATATATGGGGGTGCCTTTGTAAATTGTGTAAGAAGATACATCATAGCATCTGGAAGGAAGATCTGATCACATAATATTTACTCTAAACTGGCCCTAGTGGCTATTGATAACATTCCTGGATACAATTAAAAGTGATGTTTTTTAAACTCATAAAGCTTTATACTGTTCTGGGCTCCAGTGCTTGATGAAAGACCTTTCCCATCACAAACCTGCTCATACTTTAAGATTACTTTGGCACATGGCGAGGGCACCACAGCTGCAGCGCGCCCACCTCATGCAGCACATAATGGTGAAGTTGCTGCTGTGTCACCTCCATCGCTGCTCCTTTGGGGTGGTGGAAGTGCACCGCAAAAAGGAGCTGCTTCCAGGCACTCCTTTTTTGCTGCGCAGGAGCACCACGTGATTTCATTGCTGCAGCGCTCCTGCGGAGCAAAGAGAGGTGCCAGGGACATGCCTCTTTCTGGCGGTGTGTACCCCACCTTTGAGATTTAAGACCTTCTCCATGAGCTGATTCTCCTGTTTCTCTTTTTCTGTAGCCAGAGTTTCCATAATTGGATCAAACATGGCTTAACAACATTTTGTCCACAAAAACACCAGAGTACATGTCTCATATTCCAGTAGGACATCTGGTCACCCCGGTTAGACCTGGTTGGAAGACTTTGGGAGAGGGGGCAAACAGGACATGTCCAAATCAGGGCAAATGGTGCCCCCTCACTTCAAGATGTTATGGAACAATGAAGTGTTTTCCTCCCATGTAAAATCCCATATCTGTCCTTCTGGTTATGTCCGAGATGTGGGTTGGAGTGGCCAGGATTACCTTGCTTGGCAGGTGGGTTGTGCAGTGCCTCAATCCTGACCCATGCTGGGCTTGAGTCTCTTTAGTTGTAACCAATAAAGTTTTGGTCTTTTTTTTTAATGTGAATACATGGTTCTGGACATTCAAACCAGATTAAGGTCTAAGCCTCAGTTCTTCGTAGCCTAAGTGAAGTTATATGAAAATTTTATTTCTGGATATTAACTGGCAGTAGCTTGATTCTGGCATCCTATTTCTGATTAACTTCAAAAAGATTGGGGGGGAGGGAGAGAATGTTATCAGTATCGAGTTTTGATAAAAATTAGAAAAAGAAATGGAAGCAATCATGTATGTGTATTAATTTAATTACACTGAATAGATTAAAATGATTGTTTTGCAGTAATGCATTAGATAAAATGAATAATAATTTGGGCATTTGGATAAAAGAGAAAGGCAAAAGGGAATTAAGGAAGTTTCTAGGGGAAGTGATAGCCTCACTAGAAATGATGATATCTCTGTAGCCCTCTGGAACTGTCAGCCAGTATAATATTATAATTAAGAAAAACATACTTGAAGTTAGGAGACTGAGGTATACATATAGAGACACTTGATTCTGCTATGCCTGCAATTGGAATGATCCAATTCATTGTTGAGTACTCAGCTTGAAATGAAGGTAATATAAGCAACATGTGGCAAAGTCAAATGGTTAAAGCAAGGGTGGCAAACACGTGACCTGTGATACCTCTTGTGATACCTGTAAGTCTAACATGGAAATGCAAAGAGTGATACTTAATTTTTCCCCAGAGTGGTAAAAAATTATGTCCTTGGCATCTTGGCTGGCTGGCCAACACAATACTTTTTATTGACAGAAGGAGAAGAAGGTGAAATACCAGAGCCACAATACAAAGAAGCAAAGAGAAGTTTGTCCAAAAATATCTGGCAAGCTAATATATACATACATGTTGGGGAACATTAGATACTTGCACTGAAGTCCTGATGACTGATTTCTCATTGAGAATGGGATATCCACTGTTGGAAGGAAGGCTGGATCTAATCCAGCATGAACCTTCTTGAATACTTCTGGTTTTTTTGTGTGAGCATTTTGTTATGCACCCTCTTTCAAACCTTTTTCATGTAAGAACTGGACTGCAGAATTTGAAGAAGTGTAAATGCTAAGGTGTACCCACATGTCAATGTCCACCCTGGTTTGGAAAGTCAAATTATGTACATTTGTTTTAACATATAAACAAAATGATTCCCTTGATGAGAGAAGACAGAAAAAGGTTTCTTTCCATTTTATGGCAAAACTACAAGAGAAAACATAGCTGACCCTCAAAAAGGTAGGGAAGATTTTGCTAATATCCCCATGGCATTCTTATTACCAAAAGTATGGCTATGGAAACAACATGACATAACAGCCTTTCTATGGACATTTTTTGGTTGGGGGGACATTCTTTGGTTGGTTGTCCTAGAGCTAATCTACATGAATAAAATGCTCCTCATTCCAGTCAAATACAATGT
>NC_056523.1:266001020-266041222 GCF_019175285.1 Sceloporus undulatus
GATCTGGCTACATGCTATTTGCAGGAGTTCAGGTTTTTTGCAGTGGGACCCCCCCCCCCCCCTTAAATTCCACATAAAAATGGCTTCATGGTTTTCATTGGAGTTTCCACAGAAATCGTCAGAAATACACATTATCACATGTGTGTCCATCTGTTTGTGTCACATAGGGTTGGATAGCTATGTATTTTCAGCAAAAAGAAAGTGAATAGATATTAATAGATGTGAATTTGTGGGGGAAAGTGAAGACAATTAACTGTCAATGCAAATGTGTGAAAATTTGCAGCAATGCAGTTAATATACTTATATATAGACTAACCTTTAACCATCCTTATTCTCTTTATCTCAGCAACAGCCCTGCAAAAAGGTCTGCATGCTGATGTTGCCTCATTCCCATTTGCCCATTCTGTGAGAAGTAACACTGATAACTTGAAGTGCCAGCAAAATTGTTTTGCTAAGGAAGAAAATACTTTTTAAAATACCATATCATCATGGATGCCTCCCCGCCCTGATCAACGATTTTGTCCATCTCTTAAAAATAATTATCCTTTTTTGTAAAATGTCTGACTCCTCACCAACGTCTCCTACATTATCAACACCCCAGGGAGGAAAAAAAAATCAGAAACAGCCCAGTAGTAGTATTACCTCTAGTATAACAGCAGTGGTGTAGCATTGACGAAAATCATGGCAAGACCTATATGTACATGGAAAGAAAGCCATAAATCTGAGATTGGAGAGGCTGTGGGCAAGTATTCATACTACTTACTGTTGGGAAAGGCTTCTGGAAGAAGGCGTTAGCAATCCTGTTAATGGCATTAAGATAGATGGGCTTCTTTCTCAAGACTAATGATTGCATCAGTGTGAGCTATCAGCGTAAAAAATTGAAAATTCACAATAGGCATCATGAATTCTAGGTAAACTGTTAGATAAAAGATGAAGAAATCCCACACAAGTGAAGAGGAAAACATAGCATTAAAATGGCAATCACAGAGCAGAGAGTTCAGTGTTGTAATTAAGCACTAAACTAGGCACTATGGCCCAGAACAGATGAGCCTTTGAGGCGCCCTCATCACATGCGAGAGTTGCCTGGTGGGCAGAGCACCCACACACCAGGCAACGCTCGCACGTGATGAGGGCACCGTAGCTGTGGCGTGCCCACCAGACTGGATGGGTAATAGTGACGTCCCAGCTGCGCTGCTTCCAGATGGGGCGGTGCAGCTGCGATGTCACTGCGGCGTGTCTTGCGCTTGCACCTCCAGGTGCTCCTTTTTTGCTCTGCAGCAGCGCCATGCAATTCGGTTGCTGCAGTGTTCCTATGGAGCAAAGAGAGGCACCAGGGAGGCACCTCTTTTTGGCGGTTTGTACCCCACCTATATCTTCTGCATCATCTGGAGGGCAACACATCCACCTTCAAAAACTGCTAAATATGACTGAAGTCAAGTGTGGTCTCTTTAGTTCCCTGTCTATGCATTGCTAATGCTTCTTCTAGAGCCCTCACCCCTTCCCTTAAGGCAGAATCTTTCTCCCTTTTTCCAGGCACATCTCCTTCTTTAAGGCTTCCTATGAAAGTTTTCAGAGCATCATTGTTCCTTCCTAGTTCCACTATTGCCTATGATTTTTCTCTGCTTCTTCTCACCCTATGGTCTTCCAGAGTCATAATCCAACACTTAAGTAACTACACCATGCTAACTTTCACTATCACAAATTAGAAACCATGATAGAACTAGGTGCATATACTCTTAAAGCCATGATACCTTGTCTTCTTTGACAGCTTTGCCCGTATCATGCAAGCCTTGCTCACACATGGAAATTTTTTCACTTTGCAATTAGACACAATATCTGCATATTCACACAGGAAGAAGAAGCTAGTATCAGTGGTTTCCTCTACAGTGTCAGAATAAAGGGGTGTCATTTAAATATATTGTTTAGCCTTAGACAGTGTTTTCCAAAGCATGCAATTTTGCTGTCCTGTCTTGATGAATATTCCCTCTGAAAGAGCTGTTAATGGTAGGGGGAAAATACACTCACAGAAAACTGCAGTTAAGAGAGATGAGCAGAGCATAAATGATTTGTGATGGGAGAGGGAGAATCATTGTTTCTAGCATATTTTTAGCTTTGAATCCCAGTTATAAAAACAGTATTAACTTCATTGCTTACAGTGCAAGCCTATGCATGTCTGGATAGAGGAAAACCCTTAGCTATCGTGGGGGACTTACCCAAAGGTAATTGTGCATAGGATTAAAGCTTCTGCTAGATGAAAGAAAGGACACAGTTGCCTGGGATGTTAAGGGAAGCCAAGTGATTCCCCTTACAGAAGTTAAATCATTGGTGTAACCTGCCATTTGTATTACTGTGAATTAAAGAGATTCATAGGAGATGTAGCCTGGTTTTGTAAAAGCAGAATGACATCCTGCCCCCGTCTTTTGCTCTTTGCTTATTATCAACAGAGCTCTAATCCTCATCTAGCTACTTATTCCACATTCATCCAATTCAATACAAGACAGCAGCTGTGATCTGATGATAAAGGCTTTATATAAATTAAGGGCCAGTTTACACAAACAAGCAATCCTTAAATTCTCTGTGTAGTTGAGGACATCAGCTGTTGACATACACCTCCATTTCCATAGCAGGAAAAGAGAAGTAATGATTGCATCAGTGTTTGCTGCTGACCTTGTGTGTAAGAGGCCAGTTCATATTAAAATTTCTTCCCAAGGTTCTGATTGTTTGGAGAAAGTAAATGCCATCTATTTGAGGTACTTGATAGTGAATGTCTAGCTGTGGAGTCTGGCCCATCTTTTTTTTCAATGGTAAAGAGCACAACCAAGAATATGGCAAACTTCCTTTAGAAAGGCAGGGGCATTGTAACATTTGACTTGGAAAGTCAGCATTGCTATCACAAAATCTATGTTCATGATATCACTGCTCCTATGATGATCCAATAATATAATACAGCAATAGTCCCTTATACTTGCTGGTGTTAATTTCACACCCTGAATGGGAAGAGAATTAACTGCTGGTTTTAGGGGAGGACCAAACATCACAATCACAAGGGGAAACTTTTATCAGTATGCTAGGAGGTAACTTCTTTGCTCTTTTTAAATATAACCACCATTCTACACTTTTTGGTGCCATCTAACTTGTGATTTCCATTAAAAATTCTGTGGCATGATTCTATATCTAGATCATTTTGATTTTTCAAATATGGTGGCCAAATGGCGAAAGGGAAGTTTTTCCCTCAGCTGAGGCATATTAACTTTGCAAAAAAGAAATTGCAAAAAAAGGGACAAAGGCTCCACTCCTATCACTATAGCCAAAAATCATCACCACCTGATGGGATTGAATTTTGACATTCAATCCCCACTTCCAATATGGAATAAATAGCCCCATAAGCTTCTATAAGTATGAACCTCAATCTCTTTGGTGTAGCTTATATAAGGATGGCTTGCCAGTTCTCCAGCAATTGTTAGAGTTAGCACTTGCTGTCTTCCATGAGTGCGTAGGAAGTTCTCCAACTTCAATGTGCATGTAAATGGCAGTATATCCTATGGCAATTCTAGTATGAAAAGCGTGCATACATATAAAGTGCTGCTTCATTGCAGGTCTCAAGCTGGTACATCAAGTATCATTAAATCCAGCATTCTGTTTTCAAAAGATACAGTTTGAAGCATCATGTAAGTTAGATGCTGACTTCACCCAACTTCTTCCCCCTTTTGTTATGAATTGTCACTGTTTTGTCTTGTTTATTAGTGTTTTGCAATTTCTCTATCTCTCCCCTCTTCCACTTTTATTATTGTACATTTATTGTTTGATGATATCATATCCAGGGCCCAAACCAACAGGGTGAAAGGAATATAGAGAGGGCTGAAGAACCAGAGTGATCCAAGCAAGATTGCTATTCCCAAAACATGACAGAAAACACTGAAGTTATATTGTATGTCATGCTAGCTCTTATTTATGGGAAATTGAATAAAAATTACTAAAATGGAGGAAGGGAAGACTGATAGAAAATTCCCAGTGTGGGCTATGATCTAACTTGGCTGGGCGGTGGAATTTCGAAGTTGTAGTCCAAAATCTAACTTTCTCAGGCTAAGATTTGGGGAGTTCAATATACCTCACCTTTAGCTAGTCCAGGTGAGGGTGATAGGGACTGGAGATCAACAACAGCTGAAGAGCCACAAAGTTGCCAACTATGCTGTAGAACAGGGGTAGGCAACCTACGGCCCGGCGAGGCCTTCAGACCGGCCCCAGCCTGGTCCTGCCGCCGATTGCCACCAGGGCCTTTGACCTATCAGGAGGAGGTGGGCAAGCAGGGGCAAGTGGCGGGCAAGGGGGAGCAAGCGGGGGCAAGGGGGGCAATTGTCTATAGAAGCCTCAGAAACATGCATTTATATTAACATTTTTTTTAAATCAGCAAATTTTTTCGCATGTCCTCCATTTTTTAAAAAAAAGTGTCCTCCATCCCAGTGTGTGTGTGTGTGTGTGTGTGTGTGTGTGTATATTTGGCTTCGGCCCCCAGTTGTCTGAGGGACAGCAACCCGGCCCCTGGGTCAAAAAGGTTGCCTACCCCTGCTGTAGAAGAAACAAATAATTCACATATATGGACTTAGTTGAATTGCCCACTTTTATTTTTTATTTTGTTATTGCTGAGCTTGAAGGGCCATTCTTTTAGGAGAACATGATCAAAATGTGATGTTTTCATCTCCTTGAGACTTCCTTTGGGCTCCTCTAGGAATTCTATTATAAACTGAAATATCAGTGTGTTTTTCTATATTGTTGAATTAAGTAGAACTGAGCACAGCGTGGAATTATATCACATCATTCTGGCCTCACCTTTTTTTCAATTTTCTTTGACAAAATGATACCTTTAAGCTTCCTGCAGAGATTTCCTTTAAATGATTCCTCCTAGATAAAACTGATCTGTTTGTAACTGTCCTGCTCTAACCTTTATGGTCCTTGACTCTGCCTTCTTTCTTTATAGAAAGAAATATCAAAGGAATAAGTGTCCAATTAAACCATGAGGGGTATTATATTTTTAGAGATATAATCTGGGAAATTGCAAACAATTTATTGGCAAAGGAGTGGTTTTTGTTAATAGATGTCAGCCATTCTAAAGTGTCAGTGTGAATTCTAAGTGAATCCCCCTAAACTGGTCTTTAATCAGTGGGTCATCAGAATGCAATATTCTATATAATATTGTTATAGAAAATTTAATCTCTATTAGAAAGAGACTGCTATTTGAGCTACCTTGATTAAAGTGTACTTGTAAGGCATGGGCATCTTTTAAGCTAAAAACAGGTTTCATGATCCAAAATTGATTTCCAAATTTAGAGATGAGAAGGAATTTTTTGTTAGCCTGTATAGAAGCTCTGAAATATATTTTTAAAGCTAGCTTCATGATTAGATTTGAGCCATTTTGACTAATTGCCTTCTCACTCTGCCCACTATAGAGAACAGACAGGATTGATAAGAAAGACCGTATGAGACTCCAACAGTACAATGCAATTTTAAAGCTTAAAATGTTACACATAATTATATTACGTATCAGTTAACATGCTACTTTCAGGATACAACACTCTTTTGTTAAATAATAAGTAACATTATTTTCTAATGCAATCAATGACATTATTTCTTCTCATTGCTGTTTGGGAATAAAACTGCTTTCTTGAGTATTTCCCCTGTCTTCCCAGACAGATTCTGGGACAATTTCTTACCTTAATGCTGTTGTTTTATTTTGCTGTTGTTAACTGCCATCAAATCTAGTTTGACTTATGGTGATCTTTTGAATGAGAGACCTGTAAATTACACTAACCTCAGCCACCCTTCTCAGAACTTGCAGAGAAGATCTGAGGGCTTTGGCTTCTTTGATTGAGTTGAACCATCTGGAATGAGGTCTTCTTCTTTTCCTATTGCCTTCTTCCTTACCAAGCACCGTTGCCTTTTCAAGAGGTCATGTCTTCGTATGATATGGCCAGAGTAAGTCACTCTTAGTTTAGTTAGCTTGGCTTCTAGGGAGAATTTTATAGTAACTTTAAAATCAAGAAGTGATGCAATGAGCTAGATTTGTGAATTCTTGCAACAGCAATGAGGGCCAGAACAGATGACAAGTTAAGCTGCCTTCTGGGTGGCTTGGGAGCACAGCGTTTACATTCTGCATGCTCCCCAAATGTCCAGAAACCACCCAGCCAATCACACAGGAGCAGCTTCAGGATGCTCCAGGGGCATGGCATTTACATGACGCATTCTACCTAAGCACCCAGATGCCACCCTGGGCTTGCGGCAGGGCCACTCAAGGCAGCTTTTTACTGGCCCAAAGAGGAATGGATCTTTTCTGCTCCTATTTGGGCTGGCTCCAGGATGGACTGGGCTGCAGCAAGTGGTTGCCAGGATTCCAGAGCAGCCAGCTCGAGGGCAGTCCAAATCCACCCTTTTTGGGAGGTCTCTTCTGCCCAAGTTGATTTTACGCTTTGCAAATGAGTTACATAATTAATTCTTTTTTTTTTAAGTATTGTCCCAAGAGCTGGACTTTTTAAACGAGATAGCTAGAAAAACATTTACTCTTTATTGCAGTAAGGATCACAGAAGCAAAAGGGTGAAGAGACAACTACATTAGTTGACCTAGACACCGCTCATTGTCTAGTATATAACTGCTACAGGAGGAGGGAAAAATACAGCAAGTGGCAGCAGAATTTGTGTGAAAGAAGAGAAAGAAATGTATCCTTTAGCTTCTTCCACATCTCTTCCTCACAATGGCATTCTGATTAACAGCACACTGGGACAAAAGACATGGGGATCCAGGAAGTAATCGTGATCGACTCTTCTTTTTCTGTCAATATGTTGCTATCTCAGGGACCTTTTGCGGATGATTTTGCTACCATCAATAAAGTAAGCAAAATAAAATACAAAAATTAGAGCACATTAATTGAGGTATTTGTCAGAGGAGCAGGAGATGTATGCTTATGTAAACCAGTGGGAAGTGGGAAAGCTGAAGGAAATGAACAAATACATTTGGAAGACTAACATAGAATTCAGGATAAGCAGTGGAAGTAGGTACAACAGTGGCATACAAAATTAGAGCCATTGTGGTAAGCTGAGAGCAAGAGAAAAAGGAGCATAAACAGCTGGTAAAACTGGCAATAGTGGAGGAGAAAGTAAATCAATTGTGACTGTTATAAAAAGATTCAAAGCACAGGATAGGGCTTGGGAGACCACATGAAAGCCTTCGACTTCATAATGTAAATCAGAGTTTTATTTGTACAAATGATGTGAAACTCAGTGTGGAATTGTAGTCTGAGTGCTGAACTATGACTGGAGACCAGGGTTCAATTCCCAGGTCAGCCATGGATGACCTTAGGCATGTCACATGCTCTGATGCTCAGGGAAAGGTGATGGCAAACCTCCTCTGGACAAATCTTTTGAAGAAAACCCCATGATAGGTTTGTCTAAGGGTGACTATAAATTGGAAATGACTTAAAGGCACACAACACACATAAATGATGAATTGGTGATTGGTAAAATGCATAAACTTTTGTTGAAGTTTGATACAGCAAATGAATAAGTGAATGACTTCATTATGTAATGGGCTAAGAATTTAGCAAAGTGCAAAAATGTTGCTTTTTGTTCAAGAAAAGTGTGTTCTCTGCAAATTTTTACAGTTCTAGTTTGGATTAATAAATCATAGAATCATAGAATCACAGAGTTGGACTAGACCACAAGGGCCATCCAGTCCAGCCCTCTGCCATGCAGGAACTCAAAGCACCCATGACAGATGGCCATGCAAATGGTGGTTATCTATGTGCTTTGAAATCACTTCTCATCTTAGACCAAGCCTATGATTTTCTTATGCGAGGAATACTCAGAAATGGTTTTGCCAGTCCCTTCCTCTGAAATATAGCCTCCGGCCCCTGGTAATCATTGGCAGTCTCTCATCCAAGTATTAACCAGGGCTTAGCTTCCATGATCACACGGGATCTAGTGGTTTAATGTAAACCATTTGAAATGTATTGTTTTTATGTGTCTTCAAGTCATTTCTGGTTTATGACAACCCTAAATGGACCTATCATGGGGTTTTCCTGGCCATATTTGTTCATGTTTTCCATCTTATGAGGCAGAAAGAGTGTAACTTGTACAAGGGCACTGAACAGGTTTCAAACGGGGATTCAAACTCTGGTCTCTAAAGTTGTAATCTCCAGAGTTGCTATATCCACATAAAAGTCCTTGGGTCACATACACTCTCCAGTGGCTTCAGAGACAGCCCATTGCATTATGCTGCTTCAGGTGATGTACAAGGTGGTGCTTCATAACTACCACTACTACTACTACTACTCCCACCTTTCTTCCAGGAATGAAATTCAAGGCGGTGTACAATTTAAAAAGAATAAAACAACTAAAAAAATACAAAAAATTAACATTGCAATGGAATTGAAGTAATCACAGTTTTAAAACATTTCAGATCTCCACATAAAAGAATAGAAAGCAGTTAAAAAGATTAAAACTAAAAAGACTTAACATATAACTGTGATTGGATCTCACATGCTAAACATGTGTTAAAAGGCTCTTATTCCAAGTTTTTAAAGACAAATAGTCCTATCCATCATTCAGTGTTCAGACACTCTGTTTTTGCAACACGTGAATGTGTATTCCGAAGACATCAGTTTCAGACAAAAATATTTTTAACACATGGTCAGTTTGTATTTCTATATATGCATAGTGTGCATACATATCTTAGTATTCCTCTCTTTACCTCTTTTATTATTTTCTTTTTTGCATTTATGTTATTAAAATTAAATGAAAACATTTAAAAAAAAAGAAACATGAAAAAATGATAGAAGTGGCAAAGATGCACCATGGAGGAGAAGAACACTAAAGAGGCACCTCTTCATTGTCACATACATGTATAATTAGAGGACAAAAAGAGGCCAAGCTGAAAAGCATAACATTTGCAGATAAAATGATTAAGTAGACTTAAATAAAACAGAGCACTCCTTTCCAGAGCCTTGATTGGCCAATTGCAATGACTAGCACCCAACTGGGCCAATCATACCCCAAGGCATGATGTATATTTTGCAGCCCAAACACCTGCTCTTCCTTTTCCCAAACAGACCTCTGTCTACAAAAAAATTGCTTGCCAAGTCCTGAATAAGAAATGACAGGCAGACACAATGACTTCTGTCTAGAGAGCACAGAACATTTCAGAGACAGATAATTACTGTACAGTGCTGGGTTTTTAAAATGTGCTTGTCATTTTAAGTACCTAAACTTTACAAAAGAGCACCAGGGAAGAATATAATTCCATCTAAACAACATTAGTTTAAAAATAGTTTAATTCTCAACCACTGTAGTGCATTTAACTGTCAAAATGGGATAGAAGATGGAATGTTGCTTTCTTCGATTAAGCTTCCACTTTCTTGCTTATTATTCTGTTATTTGTCTCACTGCCTTTTTGGGAACACAGACAAAGTTCCCAAGATACCTTCCTCTTCATTAAAATCTGGGCCATTTGTTCTTTGTAGTTCAGGCTTGCTCAAGCAGAACTTGCTCAACTGGATTTTATTTTGTGGCTGCTTAGCTAAAATGCAAACGTCCATCACATTATAGCCAATGATACAAAGCAAGGTACCTTTTGGGCAAATTATTTTTAAGGATTTTTCAGACAGCCACTACACTAGACTGACTGAGCATTTCTAACCGTATAATTGTGTATAGAGAGTGCCTGAAGCATGAATGAGAAAGTAGAGAATAAGCCATAATTCCTATTTATTGAAGTGCTTCACTGGATGTTGGTTTACACTACTGAAGAAAATTGGATTACTAAGGATTTCTTCAGATTTTGTTTTGTTTTGTTGCTGAAGACTCCATTCTTACAGTGATTCATGCATTCACATGGAGACTCTTTCTGTCCACCTGTGCATATCATCACACTGGATCAGAGTGCAGTCAATAGCAGAATACAAACTAAAACTGATTCACAAAAGTGTCCAATAAATGGGCAAGCCTGAGTTGCTTTGTTCTATAAAGTCTATACATGTGAAAGATAGGACTTAAATGGGAATAAAAATATAGTACTACCAAGAAAAATGAATAAATGATTGAACAAATGAATAGGAGAGGAATATCTACAGGGCTACAAGGCTGGCTACAAATTGCAACAGTTCCACTAGATGTTAGGTAGTTCCAGGCACAATTCAATCTGTTATTTATGCCTTATAAAGCCCTATATGGTTAAAGAGCAGGCTATTTGAAGGACTGTATCCCCCAATATGGGTATGCTTGGGTGCCACAATCTTCAGAGAAGGCCCCTTTCTCCAATCCACTTCTCAGGTTTGCTTGGTGGGAACATGGGAAAGGGCCTGCTCCCAGGCTTTGGAACTCTCTCCTTAGGGGGTAAAGATAGCCCCCTCCTTGTTGTCATTTTGTGTTGGCAAGGGAGCATTTTGATGGTGTGCTGTTTTATGGTGTGTTCTGCTGATTTTTTAATCTTTAATCTTTTAAAAGATTTGTTTTTAAAGATTTTTAATTCCATCTATGGTTTTATATATTGTGTAATTGTATAGAAAAGTGTATAAAATAAAGGAAAGGAGATATCTCTTTTCTTATCTTCCCTTTGTCCTGCCCCATTTGGCTTCATCCCATTTTAGTTTGGCCATGTTTTATGAGAGGCCACTTGGTTACAAGGCCAGAGGTAAAACACAATAAGCAAATATTTAATCTCATGTGTAGTCTGTGTTCACTATCATCCTGCCCTCCACATTCCCATTTAATCTGATTTCAGACATTAAGCAGGATTCAGCAAGTTTAGTACCCAAATGGGTTATTGTCAGGGAATATCAGGGCTGGTTGAGTAGAGTGAGATAACAGTCCTTCCTGAAATCTTAGGCATATTACAGACCACCGGATTGCGGTGGTCTGCTGCCGCCGCTGCTTGCACCGTCCAGGAGCCGCAGCCTTTAAACGGCGCGGCTCCCAGATGCTGCCAAGAAGGAGCGTGGAAATCGCGCTCCTTCTCAGGCCCCGGAAGAGGCGCCACAAAGCGCAAGGGGCGCATTTGCGGCATCATTTCCGGGGCAACACGTGCAGATGCAACGCGTCCAGCACGTAAAGATGGCGGCGCCCATGTGTATAGGGCGCTGCCATCTTTACGCCCCCATCACGTGCTAGGGGTGAGGCAGGTATGGATGCTAGGTCCTCGGCCAACCCCTAGCACGTGACGGGGGCGTATTAAAGGCCCGTTTATAAGGCGCCTTAAGGTGCTGCTGCCTGTCAGAGTTGTCTGACTTGGAATGTGGCAGCTTCTTGTGACCTTGTGTTGATTTTCAACCACTCTGAACTCAAATGAGGCATAAATATAGATAGCAACAGCAACAGCAGCAGTCAGATAGTGTAGCAGATTAATTAACATGGGCAGAATCTTATTGGGAAGTTTTGAATGTGTACCTTCTGTATTTATGGAGCTACACAGTGAATTCCAGCCCAACCTCCACTCCAGTCTCCCGTTATTGGGAAGCAGCCAATATGGTCCACAGGGGTCCATTCTGTTGCCCAGGAAGCAGCTGACTGATATTCCCACCCGCCACCCCCCAAGGTGATCTCTGTTGTAATAGAGAGAAGTGCAATGCTCAAGTGATTTCCCCATCATGCCAGAGATTGCTCATATGGGGTAGGAGTACATCAGTCAGCTGCTTCCTGAGCAACAGGGAATGTATCCTTCTCAGTCGCAACAGCGAGTTCCCAGTAAGTGAGGACTGGGGAACTTAAGTAAGGGGCTATGCTGGGCACACTATTAGGAATGTAGAACTCCAAGATATTCATTCGTAACAAGATTCCAGCCCTTGTATATAGTTATACCATCCATGCAAGATAGGGGTAATTTTCTCAATAAGGTAGAGATATGTTCCGCTCAAAGCAATGTAAGACAAGCACACAATGCTTTTCTCTGTTTGCCTATACAGTAGTAGCATATATTTAATACTTTGGAGGCTATCTAAAACTTGCAGATACATTATCATATTGTGCTGTGTTTTGCATATTTTATACAGTCACAAGCTTCACTGCCTGGGGTACTTAGTTCCGAAACAAAAGAATTATTACTCACTGCTAAAACTTTAAAAATTTTCCCCCTCTCATTCATAGCATGAAATCATGGCTGAGGTGCTTAAGAAGAATCGGAGCAGGATTTTCTTATTGCTGGCATAAAACTCCAAACAATCTACTTTGCATTTACTATATTTTTAAAATTGTTGTCATAATGCAGTTATGCAAATGATCTGCAACCACACTGAGTCTTTGTCCCATTTTTAACAATATATTTATTAGATCAGAAGGGGAGAACATGTGATTGAATTCAAGAAATGTTAAAGAGCATGTGAAATTCCCATTGGAACTGTTCTTGATTCTTTGTATAAATAAAAGTAAAGAGGGCAGATGTGTAAGTGTGTATGTGAGGGGGGAAGGTAGTCCCAGTTGGATTTTTTAAAGGAGTATGTGTGCATAGATGGAGAGTTATCCTACATTTTCTTGAGAAAGAAATGTAAAGCATCACTGAGGCAGTCAGAAATACCTCTTCTATCCTACTTGCTGTCTTGTTCCCCTTTTCAGATCCACCAGCTCTCTCTTTCCTCAGTCACCCACAAAAGACTTCCAGTAGAGAGCAGCTGGTGCCCTGTTCTGGCACCTTTCCACAGTCTCTGTGGCTTTCTCTAGAAATCAATGGCTGCTTATTTTCCCCATACTAGGTTTTTATGTGTGAACTGACATGGCCTCAACCATACTGACCCATTCTGTTGAGCTATTTCCATTCAGATGTGCCTCTTTACAAATAACGGAAATTAGTTGAGGGGCAGTGTCAAACTGCTTGTCACATCTTGTTTTCAGTCTGTTGAAATCAGGTTTATAGTGTCCTATTCAGAACCCTAGACGGTTTTTGAAAACAGACAATGCATTTCAGGCATTCCATCAGGCAGTAAATACAGAGCTCTGCATTGCTATTAAAAATTAATCAAAGTGGTTAGTCTTTTGAATTTTTCTGAAATACCGTATTTGCATGGAATTTGCTCTTCTAATTGCCCAACGTCACTTGTTTCTAGGTATTCATCTCCTACAATGTGTAAAATCATTTCTAGCTGATGTATCAGTGTTACAGCTATAACATGTGAATATGTTTCCCCATTGAGTTACCAGCAATGAATGAAGGAAGCAAAGAATGAATGGATGAATAGCTAATTAGCAAATTGCTAGACTGAATGCAGTCAAGCCAGCAATGTTTAGCTTTACACAAACTTAAAGATTGTCTCAGCCTTCCAATATGCATCTAAGTTGAAACGCTGCAGAAAGGATTAATTAGAACCAATGAGGTCACTAGAAAATGTGCCAGTTTTCTAGGCTTTAAAACTCTCAATTTTTATTTATTCCAGAAAAGTCTTGGTCTTTTTTCTCAGCCTGACTTGCTGCTACTATAATATTTATTTGATTAAATTATCTACACTTTAAAGTAGTTTTTAAATGTTCATGCTTCTTGATTGGAGCTGAAAACTAACTGCAACTGCAGCTGCAACTGAAAACACTTCATGCTTGGAACTCGCTTCACACTAAATTAAACCAAAAGTCTTTTGACTGGTTTTCAAGTCATGCTGACTGAACAACAGCATGCATTTGGAACACCAAATAAATATATAGAGATGGCAAAATCTGCACTTTTCCAATAATATTTAACTATGTGGTTAAAAAAGCAGAGTTCCAGATACAGACACCATTCTAATGTCAAGTAAACTGCTCCCACACCTTGATGTGAACTTTTATACTCTGAGTGTCTATTTTAATCTTAATCTATTCAAAAGTGTTGTTAAGGATATTCTCCCTTTCCATTTTGTGAAAATATAGGGCATGATACAGTCATACTGCAAGCACTGCAGCCATGGATACAAGAGTGTCATATGTTCATCAAAACTCTATCCACCCCCACCTCCTAACATGTACACTGGCGATGCTGTTAAACTATAGGCCTGTCTAATGAAGGATAGGTCCAAAGTAGGGATGTAATTCCTAATTTTCCTTTTGAATTTAGAAACAAGTAGTCTTAGCAATTTTATCTCTGCTGTGAAAAATCTTTAAACGCTAGCAATTTAGGACTTATCCTACACAAAATTCACACATAGCACCTTTCTGCTGAAGACAGCATTTTCTGCACAGGGAACATTTTCTCTGTGTGTGTGTCTGTGTGTGTGTGTGTGTGTGTGTGTATTGCAGGGGGGAAATCTCTGCAGAAATATGATTTCCTGAGCAGAAAATGATGCTTCCTGCACTAAACAACCACATGTGAATTTTGCGTTGAATAAGTCTCAAACCATGAAGACTTTCATTATTTTTCACCACATTTTCTGAAGATTCAAAAAGAATTTTCAATCTTTTCCCAATTTTTTAAAAAATATTCTTTCTATTCCTATTCTAAAGATAGACATTTGGAAGATTAAATGAGGGGATGCACAGACCACCCCTAAGGGACAGCCTAAAGCCACCTCTCTGTGTCTCATTTCTGCGCCGTGGAATGGGCACCATAGGTGTTGGCATGCAGCTTTTCCACGCTTCTTTGGTGCTGCATCATGTAGACACAGTGCCAGAGGAGTGCAGTTATGCCATGCACTGTGTGGTGCAGTGCGCAGCATCACGCTGGCCTGGGAGCATAGTCGGGCGTGCATCATGTGGATGCCCCTTGAGTCCCTTTAAGCACTACTGTTGAAGGTTGAATTCTCTGACTGCTCTATAACTTTCTATGATTTTTAAAAACAGATTTTTAAAATATCAGATTGTTGTTATTTACTGTCACCTTCAGTTTATGAATGAGAGATCTCCAAGAGACCCAGTTATCAACTGCCCTACTCTTCTCTTGAAAATTCAAGGTTGTGGTTTCCTTGATTGAATCAATCCACCTGTAATACAATGTCCATCTTTTTCGACTGTCTCCCAGTTTACCAAACATTATTATGATTTCCAATGAATTATGATAGCTTCAGTCATCTTCTAGGTAGAGTTCAGTTTTTTGTTTTGTGTGTGTGTGTGTGTGTGTGTGTGTGTGTGTGTAGTTCATATTATATATATAAAAAAGGACAACAGTACATCAGTTCTTATTGTATATGTAAGTAATATTTTAAAAAATTCATTCCCCATCTCCTTTACCCTCCCGCCCAAAATTTCCAATTATTTGTATAACCTCCTTGGTAGCTTCTTAAACTGCTATCCTATTACTTAATTTTTCCATCTGAGTAAAAAAAATCCTATCCATACCACGTTCTCTTATTTGTGTCTTAACTATTGTTTAGTTACTGTATGATATATTTCATTCTTATTCATGCTCACAAGGACCAGTAAATATATTCAAGTTAAAAAGCAGTCAATAATAATAAAGAGCATTGTATCCACCAAAGCATAATTCCATCTCCTTACTGTCATGTCGATTTAGGATTTTAAATAATATTCTTTAGTATAACTTCAAATTGTAACACTATATATTGTAAAATTGTATTATAATTATTTGCAGACAACCATTTTTGTATATGTATTTATGCTTTTCTTTCACTTCATGTGTTTTCTGACCATCTCTTCTCACCAAAACTTATTAATGGTTTCCAAACTTCATCCCACTTTTTTATTGACTTATCCCTTATTAGACAGATTAGTTTGTCCATTTCCATTGTGTCTATTACTTTCAGAAGCCACACAATTATTATAGGGATTATTTCTGCTTTCCAGGCTTTTGCGATTACCATTCTTGCAACTGATAGTAGGTATAATACACTTTTCAAATGTTTCCTTAGTTATTTCCCTTCTACCATATTAAGCAAGAATAATTCTGATTCAAGTTTAATTTGTATCTGAAACGACTCTTGTATTATTTTATGTATCTCTAACCAGTATTCTTTAGCTCAAGGGCACATCCACTATATATAGAAGAAGGTTCCTTTGCTTATGCCACATTTCCAACATTTGGAGTCACCACTTTTGTATATTTTCCCCAATGTAACAGGTGTCATATACCATCTGTGAGCGATTTTGTAGAAATTTTCATTAACATCCATGTTTAGTGTAAATTTTACATCTTGACCCTAAGCTTTTCCCCCAGCTCTCTAACTGAATAGGATGACCAATTCTGGGCCCATATTATCATATATCATTTGACTGTTTCTTGTTCCATTTTCAATTTCAAAAGTAAATTATAAATCTTAGAGATTATACCTTTTTATTATCAAAAATTATTTCATCAAGCTCATTATTTTTGTTTGTTATGCCTTCTAGTTTAATATTCATCTTTGTCATTTCACTAAGTTGTCTGTATGGAAACCATTGGCAATTAATACCTTCTTCGATTAATTTCTCTCTCTCTCTTAGTTTGGGTTCTTTTGCAGTCCATTGAAGTAAGATCTGATAATTCACCCAACTGTTTTCTATTTTCTCTTCTCATAAATGCTTCATGTGGGAAGTCCAGTCTGGAATCTTTATATAAAACTTCTTTTTATATTTCTGCCAAATCCTCAACAATGATTTTCTTAAAGTGTGATCATTAAAATCTTTGTCTCTAATTTGTTGTACCAGAGGTATGCATGCCATCCATATACAGTGTTAAAACCTTATAGGTTTAAAAGTTTTCTGTCTTTTAATAATATCCAGTCCTTCAACCAGGCTATACAGCATGGATGATTATAGAGCTTAAAATTTGGAATTCCAAATCCTCCTTTGTCCTTCAAGTCTTGGATGACTTTCCACCATACCCTCGGCTCATATAAATTTAGAGATGTCCTTATTCCATTGAGAAAAAAATGGTCTGTTATTATAATGAGCAAATTTTGGAAAAGAGAAAGGATATTCATCTTAACTGTCGATATTTTGCCCATCAATGATAAATTCAAATTGGACCATCTTTCTATGTCTTCTTAAAAATCATTCCAGTTCTTTTTGTAATTGTTATCAAATAATTCTGACTTTTTCTTAGTTAAATATATTCCTATTTAATTTTCTTTTGTAGCTGGAAGCCAGATTTCTCCTTAAGTATTTTTTTCTTCTGTCTTTGTCATATGCAATGTCATCAGTGCAGACTGAAAGTTAGTTACTTTAAGCCCTGAGTATTGTCCAAATTTGTGTAATATATATATACAAAGTTTATTAATGCTCTCATCGTCTTCCAGAAAAAAATACTAAATTGTTTGTATTGGCTTGTAATTTATATATAGATCCCTTAATACATGCTCCTTTAATTTGGTGTCTGGTCTAATTTTATTATTCAATATTTCTGAACATAGAACAAACAACAGGGGGGCAATGGACACCCCTCTCTAGTTTCTTTAGTAATTTCACAGGTCTTTGTTTTCTCACCATTAATTATTATTTGTGCATTTTGCTTTTTTTATATTGAATTTATCTATGAACTTTTCAGCAAGATTAATCACTGTAACGGAGAGCACTCCCAGCTGTCCAATCAGAAGGCAGCTGAGGGCCAGCCAATAGCCTGTAGGCTGGAACTTTTGAAGATTCTGAACTGACAGTTGGGGAGTCAGGTGGAACCGGGACAGTTTAGAACGGGAGTTAGGGTTTAGAATCTTGGGGAGAGAGGACTGAGGTCCAGGAGTTTCTGCGGGAATGTGTTAGTTAGGGGCTGGAATCCTGAGAGGGAGGGTTCCAGGGCTCGAGAAGGACGGTTAGGGGTAAAGTCTGTGCAGTAAGGGCTCCCTACCATTGCACTGCCAGACCTCTAGGAGAGGGAGGGACTGGAGTGTAATATCCTGCGGGATATGGTTAGCCTTGGTGGCTGAGTTAAGAGAACGAACTGTCTAAAGAGAGGCAGGAAAGTCTCTAGGTGATAGAGGGATATCTAGGGAAAAGTAAAGTGACAGTAGCCGAGTCAAATAATACAAGTATAACTAAGTAACCTGTGCCTGAACTAGCAATTACATAATATCATTCAGTTCAAGAAAGAGATGTTCAACCATTCTGTTTAATAAAGTTTATATTTTGGTTTACATAAAAGCTTGTCAGTCATACATCTCAGCTCCACGCTACTATATTAAATAAGGTGAACCTGCCAGAGGGAAGGGGGTTCATATTACAAAATTGGGTGGCAGCGATGGGATAACAGAAGTCCCAGGTGCTTGCCATAGAAAAAGAAGGCTTGTGGTTTGGACATCCGGTACATAAATGGTGGCAGCATAATTAGGTGGCAGCGGTGGGATAAGTAAAGCCCAAGCGCCTTCCATCTTTAAGAGGGGGTCCGTTACAATCGCTTTCATAATTTTGATCACAAATTGCCAATTCAAACTATCAAATGCTTTCTCTATATCTAAGAATGCCATTGCCATTTTTCGCCCAGGTTTTTTTTTTTTATCATAGTACTCAATTGGATCTATAATTGTTCTTACATTTTGTTTTGTTTTTCCTCTCCAGTAGGAAGCCACATTGAACCTCACCTATTCTATCTTGAAGTATTTTTCTCAGTCTTTTAGCTAATCTGCTTGCAAAACTTATATAATGTAAAGTTAAGAGAGATATAGATCTGAAGTTTTTGTTAAAGAAAATGCAACATGGGACATACAGTAGAAGAAATAAAACATACATGTGAAAGTCACAATGACTAAGCAAAAGCAATTAAGAAACCACACAGGTGTAAAAGTTAATGTAATTTAGAAGTCTTGAATGCCAAGGACAGAATTATAGAGTGTACAATTAAAAACACCTGAGATTCATTAAGTGTACAAGGTGAGATGATGAAATTCTTAAGTATGGGTTGAACTATGTGAACCAATCAAAATGAGTGTACACGCCCACTGGGTGGAAACTGACTAAGTGGGTGGTGTTTAACAATGGCTATAATAATTGCTATGTTTGCCAATGTATTTTGTGGAGTAGATTGGAGTAGAGTGTATTATTTGAGAGATTGTAGAGATTGTGATTTGTAGGGCATATAGTATTTGTATATAGTAGAATAAAGTAGATCTTTTATATAAGACTACTGAGTTGTCTGGTGTCTTGAGTGAAGATACAAGAGCCAGCAGAATCCTGGAGAAGTTTGGAGACTTCTGAGGAAGAAGAGTGAGAAGGCTTGGAGAGTTTGTCAGGGTCTTCAGCCTATTCTCTGAAACTCTGCTGCTTTGGAAGAAAAGCATTAACCACTGACCAAAGCTGGTCAGCGCCTCTGCATAACAAGGTGGTGAGTTAAAGCCAGAGGTGAAGAGCTACAACTCCCATCATCCCTGACAGTTTTGAGGATTTCTTAAATTTTTGTCTTTTGGTATTAGTATAATATTTGCTTTTTCCATGTTTCAGGTGTTCCTTCTTTTAAGATATCGTTGAATGTCTTCCTCAAGAGTTTTATAATAAATTGTAGAAAAACCATCTGAGCTGGGAGATTTACCACTTTTAATTTCTTTTATCGTTTCCACAATAGGATTATAAGATTGTGGTCTGATATCTTTTTTCATAAAATCTCAAGAGTTTTTATTTTCTTTATTTTCAAAATATCTTTTGAAATTATAAACATATCAGTTCTAGAGACAGATTGATTAGGTTCTGGGGGGAAAAAGTATATTCCCTGGAACTTCCAGAGCTCTGTCTCCAGGGGTCTGCCAAGGATACAATATCCATCATTTTAAATACCGTTTGTGGGAGTTTCCCTTGGTTTTCTTTTAATTTTTTAGTTGATTGTCTATCTAACTGAGAGTTCAGGTTTCATTTGCTCTACGTTCCATTAATTTGCCTTTTTAGCACTCTTTAGTAGCTATACAACTCCCTTTCAGTACTACATTTCTTTCTGACAACTTTATTCACTATCCAGTTTTTGCAACCATACATAGAAATCAGAAATACTATGGCCTGGATTCTTCTGACTTTAGTATTTAATGATACATATTTACACCCTGAAGATCTTATCTAGGTTTTTCATGCCTACCCTTCCAAATCAGTTTTCTTTTGATTTCTTGATCCCAGACCCCATTTTCATTAATGATTGAGACAAGGTAGGGAATCTTTTCACTATTTCAACATCTTCTTTGCACATTTTAAATGTGTAAATATCTATAACCTTTATTTTGACTTCTTAATATTTAGCTTTATCTTTGCTTTTGCAATACAATAGTCCGATGGTCATTACAATCCCTGTGTCCCCTTTCAATCACATCATCTGCAGGAACACTGATCCAGTACAGTTTTAACCTCCTTCCCACCACACAGATTCCACTCAATGTTCCATGTAAGGAAAGGACTTTAAAGCTATGTGACAATCTTCAGATCAAGGCTGTGTTAGCAGGCAATTATAGACAATCAATTAACCCTCCATTGTTTCTGCAGATCATAGGGATAACTGTAGCTTCCATTCCAGTAATAATGAGCTCAGCCAGTGGCTGAATAAGTAGTGACTGCCTGGTTTTCATTTAGTGTGGTTTTTCTCAAGATCAGGGAAGGGTAGTTATAGAAGGGCCAGATGCCACATCCCTCATGCTCCACCAGAAGGCTTAACAGTCATGTTTTGCTGAGCTAGAAGTGATGTCATGTTTTCCCTGCCATTTTGACTCACTTTCAGCACTTTTCCAGTTTTTTTTTATTTAAATAAATTTTATCGTTATTTTAACACACACATACAAAATGTACAACTACTAAAAATTTACATAACTACAAATAACTACTAGAATATACATGCACACATCCATACAAACATTACATTTCTTACATAAATCATACATAGTTCCTTTTTTATAATATTCCAATCTATATGTATATATTATTTTTAAGAAAGAAAAAAGAAAACTGCAGTATATCAACAAGAATATAAACTGTATTTCTGCTTTTTTTTTTGTAAAGTTAGTGTAGTAGTTTTATTTCTGTACACCCAAATGTTTATACTCTTTGGATTTTCTTATTTGTAACTCACTTTTTATTCTTCTGTCTAGTATTCTTTTTTCTTTTTCTTTTTTATTCTTTAAAATTAATTCTATCTCTTTTTCCCTTTCTTATCATCTTTTCTTATCTTTTCTTTCATCATTACTTGATCACTAAGCTGTTCTTCTTGTTTTTCCCTTTTCCAATATTTAATTACTAAATCCCAATCTTCTTCTTCATTAGATTTGTGGTCTTCCTTTAATTTCTTTCTCTCTTTTTACAATCTGTCAACATCTCTCATATCCAATAATTTTGTTAGCCATTCCTCTCCTGATGGGGCTTGGCGTAATTTCCATTTTCGTGCATATAGTAACGTTGCAGTTGTTACCATGTATAATACTACTTTTGAATATTTTTTTCCAAATTTTTCTCCAACATATATGTCATGTTCAGTAAGTATAACACCTGGTTTTTCAGATATTTTTTACCCAATATTTCCATTATGGCTTTATGAATTTTATTCCAGTATTGTTTCACTATCTTGCAGGTCCACCACATGTGATAGTATGATCCTTCTGTTTCTTTGCATTTTCAACAAATCTTATTTGTCTGTGGGTATATTTTTGAAATGTTCAAATGAGTCAAATGCCACATGTATAACATTTTGTAGTAATTCTCTTTTAGGTTATATGTCAATTTTTCCCCATTCCTCTAACTCAATGGCAGGATACAGACTGCCCCAAAAGGGTGGTCTGCCGCGGCCTCCATTTCCGCCGGCAGGAAGCCTCAGCCTCCAAACAGCTAGGCTTCCCGGCAGCAGAAAAAGAAGCCGCAAAAAGTGGCTTCTTTTTGCGGCGTGCAAGTGACGCCGCAGTGTGCCATTGGCATACTCGTGATGTCACCTGGGTTTTGCAATGTGCGGATGCTAGACGTCCATTGCATCAAAATGGCGTACGTACTCCATACGTACTAGGGTTGTGGGTGTCTAAAAGAGACGCCCCCAGGCAGCCCTAGTACATATGGAGTACGTACTTGGGTGCCCATCTGTTCAGGGCCAATATTATGCTGAAAAAGTTGACGCTATTTAATCATTGTTTCCTTTATATTTTCTTGTTCTAATTCTCTTTTTAATGATATAAAATTTTTTAATCTTTTTCTTTCCTTTTTCAACCGTTCTATTTTATACCCTATTTTTCTAGTCTTTCCCTTGTTTTTATTTTGAAAATTGATTTATTATCTTCCTCCACTAATTGTTCGTAAGTTATCCATTGTTCTTCTAGGTTCTTAAATCTGCCAAAATGAGCCTCCCGAGGAGAGGCCCAGAGTGGGATTTTATTACAGAACTTCTTTTTGCACTTTAACCATACTTTCAGCAGCCCTTGTCTTATATAGGGGTTACTCATTTGTTCTTTCAGTTTCCCATATAACAAATATGTGTGCCTTCCATACCTTATGTTGTGATCTTCCAGTCTCATTATTATTTCATTTTCCAAGATGATCCAAGATTATCCAATCCTCCAACCATACCATTCCACACGCATAATAATATTGTTTTAGATCAGGTACTCCCAGGCCTCCCCTGTCTTTGATATCTATCATACTTTCCCACTTTATCCTTGAGTTTTACCTGTTCAGATAAACTTGGCCAATTATTTTCTCCATTTCTCAAAACATATTTTGTTGATGATTACAAGAACAAAAATCTCAGCAGAACATTCATTTTTATGGCTGCCATTCTGCCAAACATTGACAATCGAAATTTTGACCATCAGCATTTTTCTAGTTTTGGGGGTTTGTTTGTTTGTTTGTTAAACTCCACATTTGCAGCCAGTTTTGGGGCGAATTTAGCAAACCGAGGAAATATAATTGCCTGGACATTGGCAAGCAAGTTTTTGAATTTTTTTGGAAGTGTCTAGTGTACTTGGGTCTCCTAGGGGCGTTATGGAACAGGCTTTGAGATATCAAGGACCTCATGCAGCCCATGGACCCCAAAGTATGTCTGCCCATTTCTGCTTTAGATGTACATTGCAATAATATACCATATGTCTCAGTCTCTCTGCTGGACAGAACTTAATGCTTGCTTAATTTTTTTTGTGGTCTCTTTATTTCCCCTGCATATGTAACACTTTATAATAAACTATTTGCTGAATAGCAAGCAGTTATTTTCTTTAGATTCTGTACCAGATGTCCAAAACATACTCTAGAGATAATTTACTTTGAGATCCTTTTAACTGCCCTGGCTTAGTGCTAGGAAATCCTGGGGATTGTAGTTTATTGTAGTTTATTGTGACACCAGAGCTTTCTGACAGAGAAGGTAAATATCTCACAAAATGACAATTCCCAAAAATTGAGCCAGGACAGTTAAAGCAATCTCAAACTGGATTATTTCTGCAGTATGTTTTGGATCTTATGGGCACATTTTTTCCTATACATCCATAAGGGAACTATGCCCAAAATTTTGGGCCCACTGTATCATGTACTCTTTCACAGGCTCATCTTCTGTCTCTAGTTTCAGAATTCATTTATACACTTCTTAAAATTATGTGGTCATCCTCTAAATACACAACTCTAAATACAACTCATTTTCTCTAACCTCTATGGCTGCATTTCTCTTGTCTTGATTAAAACTGTCTTTAAGTTCCAAATAAATAAATCAAGGAGTATATCGCACTGCTCTTTTCCATTCTTACCTCCTGAGTTAGGCACAGAATGAAAATTTTGAAACACAGATTTTATCACACACCTTCATGCCCAGGCAGGAGGCATCCCATACCTGATCATGGCATCCTGTACCCAATCCGGGATTCTCCCTGCTGTGGGATCTTTTTTGCAAGGTGCGGGAGAAGTCCAGATAAGGTACGGGATGCCTCCTGCCTGGGCACAGAAGCATGCAATAAAATCCTTGTTAAATTTTTTTCATCCCATGCCAAGATGATAATAAATATCTTTGATTAGTTTTAATGATTGCAGAAATATTATTCTTTTTTCACTTAAGATATTTATTCTCTTTCTGGCATAAATCATTGAAAAGGACACTTCACAGAGAATAACACCATCAAGGTGCTTTTGAATTGTTTTATAGCCTTACCCTTTCAGTTGTGCGTCTTTTTTAAAAAAATGTTAAAATCATTAAGACGTTTTAAAATCACATAGGCATTGAATTATTATTATTTTTTTGCATTATATGAACTGACCATAGATTGAGTTGGTACGAGAATTTTCAGTAGTAGATTCAGACATTTAGCTATGATTAATCAAACAAACAAGCTTCATTTATATACTGCTTCATACCACCTAAGCATTGTCTAAGCGGTTTACAACTGTAAGCTAATTTGCTCCCAACAATCTGGGTACTCATTTTAGCAACCTTGGAAGGATGCAAGTGTGAGTCAAGCTTGAGCCCTTTTGCTGGTCTTGAACTCGCAACCTTATGGTTTTGAGTGAGTAGCTGCAGTACAGGCATTTAACCACTGCACCACCAGAGCTTTTATATCATTACACTTACATATGTATAACTCAGAACATAAAGGTTGCTGCAGGGATGTGTATGAGACAGGAAAGAGGTAGCTGTGTTTGTGTTCTATTACTGTGTGATGAAAGCAGAATGAATGGGATTGATGGTTGTGTGTATATGCTCTCAGATATGATCAGTTGAGAAGCCATGGAGACTAATACCTTTTCTTTTTCTTTTTAATATTTAGCATAACTACTACTACTACTACAGGAATCTACCTTAGAATACTAGAGAACTGATTTGTCTAGTTCAATACCATCTATTTTAAGAAGGAGTCTGAAATTGGAGGCAAAAATCTTCCCCGAAACTGTTGCCAAATATCCCTTAACATTTGGGGAAAATTTTGGAAGTCTGAAGTAATAAGAAGCTGCTTACTTTCTCTCTCATTTAATGTCTTCCTTTGACATAAGAGGCAGGGAAAATGAGAGCATTAGAAGACAAAAAGATTATTATTTTTTGCCCAAAGATCCTATTTCTTCAGTTTGGATAGCATTATAACAGGCTGAGAATAGATATTGTGAAAACAGATTTGGCATGTCATTTTTCTCCTTTTATTCAACGTAAAAGCTTCATTTACCTTCAGATTAAAGTGTCAAATAGGTTAATGGCAAATTAGATATCTATTTTAGAAACATTAATTAACTTAAATAATTGTAACTGATGATACCTATATGATTTTCCCTAGGTTTTTCTTATAGTTTGCCAACTATAGGAAAAGTGATTTTTTAAAAAAATGTATAGCCTAAGGTGAATTGTCCACATAAATGAAGTCTTTTGTAGATTAGCTTTTAAATAAAACTTCAATTACACACCTATGCAATTAAATCACACAAGCTAGATAGTATATATTTTAAGGATTTTTTTTAAAATTTCTGACTGTGACAAATACGTTCACTTTCCAGTCATTTCAGTTTTTATTGCAGTAAAAACTAAAAGTAGCCTTATAGTACCTTGAAGAGTAAAAATATTTTTTTAAATGAATGGCTAAAATCAATCATATGCACTATTTTCAAGGAAAGAAGAGAATCTAGTCTTGGGCCTTTTCACGGGTCAAAAAATCTATCCTCCCCCCCCCTCTGCCATTTTGGCATCATCCTTGTTGGAAAATGCAAGGCCTAAATCCTGGTTCTGGTACAAGCACTCCAGATGACATCTGGCACATTCTGCCCCAGAACTGTCCTCATGGCTGCCATGGTGAGGAAAAGCAGAATTATCAACATCACAAATTCTGTTTAAGGATAATATGGCAAAAACTAACTTTCAAATTCAACTTTATCAAGTTTATGTTGAACAAAAAATTTTCTGTTTCATTGTTTGCTATTTATAAGCCACTCTGCAATCTCCTATATGGGACATAAACATTTGAATGAATGAATGAATGAATGAATGAATGTTTTCTCTGTTTCATTGTTTGCAATTGCAGGTGCTACATAGGGATACTCATTTGTTCTAAAAATGCAGTACTTTAAGAGACTGCATGGAATTTATGTTTCTGGATGACCACATAGCTGTGTTAAATAAATGTTATACCTTAGGGTATTAGGGAAATGGAAGAAGCTGTCATTCACTATCAAACTAAGTGAGAAACTGGCTTTCAGAAAGATGTATATTTCAGACAGTTAGAAATATATTTGAAAGCATACACCTTCAATTATATTGTGCCAGAATTTAAAAACAAAGGTGTTAGAAATTACAGTATGGATAGAATCTCATTTTTTGAAGTCTGAATAATATCTACCCAAGAGTTACAGATAATTGCTGATGATGTCAATATTAATCACATACTTTCACCGTGCTTATTGACAAGTGAATTTGGGATCTATATTTCTGAAAAACTGAAAATATAAAAGGTTGCATTTCTGCAGTCTTAATATTTTGCTGCATAAAAGTGATAGTGAAGCAGGAGCTGTAGAATGGTTATACACATACTAACGATTGCACAAATATCAATTTCTGATCAGCTAAAAATGCTATTTTCTCTCCAACAAAATTAGATTGATACATAGGATATGAGATATGGTTCGTATATCAAGTTGACAAACTGAATTAAAAGCCAAAGAAGTTGACCACAAGGTAAGCATTTTACATAAAAGTGATATAAAAAAAGACAGCTCAGGTAGATAGCCAAAAATACTAACTGTCAGCTTCAGCTATTCTGCCAGCTGCTCCCTTTCCTAGAACTGGAGGACCTAAAGATGATAGGTAGGTCACGTGCCGCTAACCTCAAGGCTGGACTTTTGCAATGAGCTCTACATTGGGCTACCTCTGTACCAAGTTCGGAAACTTGATTTAGTGTAAAACATTGAAGCCAGATTTATCCCTGGTACATCTAAGAGTGATCATATCACACCAATATTAAAATCACTTCACTGGCTGCCAAACAGTTTCTGAAGAAGGTTTGGATCCAAATTACGTAGGGGACTTCCTGCCCCCTACATGTGGGCCTCTGGGAAAGATTTATTCCAGTCAGCCAGGACTGTCTTAGCAACTGTCACCCAGATGACATCAGACATCCCTAGAGTGTGGACTGACCAGCTAGGAAAGATTCAACAGCAGAATATATTGTCCAAATTTAAAACAGCATTAAAGACCAGTCTCTTTTGACAGGACTATCCTAATGATTTTGAAATTATGAATTCTAAATTAGGAATTTTAAATATAAATTGATTATTTTAATGTGCATTTGTCTTATTTGTTCTTTTACACTGATGTTGTCTGTTTTAACTGATGTCTGGTTTAACTGACATCTGTTTTAACTAAGGTTGTGTGTTTTAACTGATGTTTTATGGTTTGTATTAATCTGTTGCTGTTCCTTGTCTCAGCCCATGGGGGGAGGGGGAGGTAATAAATAAATAAACAAGAATGCCCAGATCAAAGATAAAAGTGATCCATATACGTTTTTGAGTAGGTTATAGCCAGTTTGCAAACAGTGCAATGAATTTGTCTGTCAATAAAATGCATTAAAAAAAACTAAACAAGTGAAATATATCGTATATGACCCAGGAACAATTTGTTCAAAACCTAGGATCACCAGGGAAGAGTGTTCCACAAGCTACACTGTGTATCAACAAAATAAGAAGTAACTTGTAGCAATGAATTACACTCTGCCCTTCATATTCACAGATTCTTTAGTACAGATTCAACTATCCTTGAAAATATGGCTTGAAAATATTACACACACACACACACACACCCCTTCTGCTATTTTATAATGGCATCATTTTACTATGCCACTGTATTTAAGGGGACTTGAGCATCCATAGATTTTGGCATCTACAGGGTTCCTGGAACCAAATCAGCACATATCAAGGGTCCACTGTACAACAATTCCAGCAATTTTAACATTTGGCACAGGTAAAAACATTATGGTTTGCCAAGGCTGGATCTGTTTTGCTGTTGTTCGCTGTCCTTCTGCTTTCCTTTATCAATAATGGGTGTACACTGTCCTAGTATCCACATGGAAGACAGGTGGTTTAGGTTTAGAAATATTACACACACACACACACACACGAAACAGTCCTGTGATTGTTTCCTTTGCTACATGCCTCTTTCCTGAATTGAGACCCATTCCTTATAAAGATATCCTTAACATTCCATGTGAAAATAGCATTTAGTATGTGGTTGTCTTTTTTCTTTAGTCTTGCTTGGTTCTTTTGGGTCATACTGATATGCCAGATGTTCATATCTGACAACAGAGTTTGGTGGCAGCCAGCACTAAGTGTATTACCTCACCCTTTCCCATAAGCTGAAGATATGCATCAGAACTAATATCACTACAGGACTGAGGTAATGTAGGATGTAACTGAGGTTTATTTTCAGATAAGGACATATGGTTTATAATCATGGTGCAGAAAAACAAAATCATGGCTAACAGGGGGACATGACCCCACATACACCTTTCACATGTGGTACTAACAATAGCTCTACATTCAGTTTTGAGGCAAATTTTCAACACATATGATCTCATATTAGGAGTTATGTCTTTACCACACAAGAATATTATCTAAATTTCAGGCGTTCACCTGCTTACTAAAAGAATTGAAATTGGGAGGCGATTTGGTGAAATATGTCAGACTTATCTCAAATGTTTCTACATATCCAGTTGCATTTCAAATCTCTCTACATTCACTGCAAAAAACTCAACTGCTATGATCCCACTGTAGAAAGCCCTGATAAAACGGGGATCCTGATTATATAAGTTCTGTGAGAAAGTTTGGTCAAATGCAGTGTAGATCTTACATACTGAGTGTGCACAGGCCTAGAATGGAGGCCATAACTCATGGTGCCTGAGGAATCCAGTGCAAAGGAATCAGATCTGGAGGTGCTTCTGGTTATAGATGATGGCTTTCTCTCCCTGAATCTGAGCATTTAGTGGCAGAAGCAGCTGCGGTTCAGCAAGATTGGCCTCTATCTCAGCTGAATCCTCCATAAACCACCTGTCCTCCATATGGATACTATAACAGTGAAGAGATATGTCCATCATTTGTGGCACATCATCAGGATAAGGAGCAGTGGCAAAGGTGTCAATGGCGGTTTCTAGACTGCCAAAAAGTACGTGCTCGGCACTTACTAGGGTTACGAGAGGGTGTCCCTTCCGGATGCCCTAACCCTAGTACGTGCCGAGCACATACAAAATTCTACATGGGCGCCGCCATTGGCACATCATGACTGTGCTACCTCCAAACGCCAAGCGGACCCTTTCTTTTTGTCCCCGCCGCCGTCAGGTGCCTTTTGCTGCTTCCCTGTGGCCTGCAAAGCGGATCGGGGCCTCAGAGGCTGCCGCTGTGGCAGCTGAGGCCCCTATCCAGCAGGGAAAGGGGCAGGAACAGGCCGCCAATGCCTCTTAAATAAGAAACCCTGAACAATTAAGCATTTGGCATCCCAAACTCAGGCATCTATAATCCCCACAACCAATGTTGGGTGTTTTTGTTATTTGCAACTGTTAACACTCCCTTTCTCTGTGTGCTTCCTGCTTGTGCATTTATTTGGATTCTTTACCTCTAGAATGACTTAAATTTTAAATCTCTTAACTGCAGACGCCCTTCAACCATAATTAACTCCTTTGACTACTCATGTATGGTCTGAACTGGCTTGACTCACTTGTTACCTCTTCTCTGTACTACACACTGCCAGTCATGGTACTTGCTGTCTGTAGGTCCAAGACATATGGGGCTGGTCCAAAGTACACCTGGCATGCTTGCAGGCTCCCTTCAGAAGTATTTACACATGGGTAGTCTCTGTATTTAAAAGGAAACTATGCAGGAAAGTGGATGTACTCAGACTGTAGAATCACGTCTGTGTAGAAAGAAACCAAAACAATATCATTCTCCACTCAAATTATTACTGGAATTACTGATATAACTACAACCCTGTTATGTTTAAAAGGGTAAAGATTTCCCCTTTGACATGACTGTCAGGTCATAGCCAACTGTGGGAGCAGTGGCCATCTCCATTTCTAAGCTGAGGGAGCCAGTATTGTCAAACACAACTCCATGGTCTTATGGTCAGCATGTCTGTGCAGAATGTTGTTACCTTCCCACTGAAGTGGTACCTGTTTATCTACTGTCATTTTTACATGTTTTTGAACTAATGGGTTGGCAGAAGCTGGGACTAGTGATGGGAGTTCACCCTGTCACGTGGCACTTGGGTCTTGAACTGCCAACCTTGTGATCATCAGAATCAGCATCTTAACTGCTAAGCTATGGTGTTCTACACTATTAGCTACAATGTTTACAGTTTAGCACAGCAATGGCAAAGGAATGCAGACAAAACCTGCTTTTTGTGACAACTATTTTGCTAATGGCTTCTTCCTTCACCACAAATGTGCCCATAGCATTTTTCCTTTTGTCATCATTACCTATACTGATATAGATATGCTGGTGTTGTGCACAAAGAAGATTCCAGAATCAGCCTGCAATCCTATGCATAGTTGCTAGGGCATAGGCCCCATTAAACATAATGTGGCTTAATGCTGAGGTGCCTTGCAAAGACTTCGAACTGCCATTCACAGAATTAGATATTTTACCTTCTTGGAAATGGCAGTAAGAAGTAGGAGAGAACCTGTGTGAGTGAATCTGGTATGCAACTGGTCCACGAACCACAATTTGTTTTTTGTTTGTTTGTTTGTTTTGGAATGACAGCAGCTATCCCATGTTGGCTGACATTTTAATGCATTCTTCAGAAAGTGTATGAGATTTGTCAGTTTGCACTGAAACATTACAATGGTTCTTCAGCCCAGTGTCATAACTCTCAATGAGGGATATATGAATTACCATTTCAGCACTGTCACAGTTTTGCTACACATGTTTGTTGTATAGAAATCTTCCATATACAACACACTTTTGTGACATAAACATCTCCTGAAACTATTAATCTGTTTGACACAGTTAGTAACACAACTTTTTCCTAGGAATCACAATATTATATCCATAATTTAAGCTGAAATTCCATTTGGTTATCCTTGTACAAGAATTTTGTTTTGCTGCTTTTGCTGAGGGTGGCAGTATATGAGTTGAGCAAAACCTATTATTCACATTCAGCTATCATTTCACATAGAACACTGTGCCATGCTCACTATTCTCCTTGCTGAGTGCTCTCTATTCGGTTGCAAAAACAATTTCATTGAGTTATGTTGTTTGGACAACAGAATTTATTGACCTATCTTTTCAGCCACTGGTTGCATTCTGAAAAGGGCTGGATGGTACAGTTACTTTGCCATCTGTGGCAGCAGTTAGAAAACATGGAGATGATGGTCATAATTCTTAGTGACAACCTTATATCCTCACATCTAATAACCACTGCCAAAAAGCACCTGCCTGTGCCTTTTGAATTTTTTATGGGTTACTGATTCCAAACAAGTTACAATAAATAAATAAATAAAGCCATCCTCTATAGTGACCCTGATGTGAAAATGTTATTTACATTTGTTAAGGTCAGGAGGTATCATAACCAGTTGCACATCTAGACATTTCTGTCAGTCAAAATATGATCAGAGCTACTATCCCTGGTGGGTCTTGTTATTTCAAAGTTCTTGCAAAGATGAGAAATGAAATACCATCAAATGTTTTCTTTCAGAGAATTCCTTTGGGTTATATTCCTAAAGTATTTATCAAATCAAAACAGTACTTTTCTACAACTCCACTATGAGTAACAGCACTTTAGTTCACAAAGTTAATATCAATATTGTCAGACCAGAAAAGCAAAAGTTTAAAAAAAGGGGGAGGGGGAATTAAGCTAAAAAAATATAGAATGATGGAATTCACATGTTTAAACACAGCATTTCCCCTTGAACTCATTTCAGAAAAAGACATCCAAAGAATTGGATTGGAGAGCTGGTTTCCTGTAGTACCAAAATGTAAGTTACAAATATTGTTGTGATTTTTTTAAAGAAAATGGCTGATATCCTGCATCACAGATGTAGTTATGAATGCCTAACTATGGCGCAGGACAGACTGCCCAAAAAGGGCAGACTCCTGGCACCTGTTTTTCTGCCGGAGGGAAGCCACAGCCGCCAAACTGCATGGCTTCCCACAGGAGGAAAGGGAACCCACAAAAATTGGGTTCTTCTAAAGCCACGGTGGAGGCATAACAAGTGCTCTACTGGCACACTGGTTGTATAAATGGTGCATGGTGCCGTGCGCACACCACGTGGTGCTTATGTAACAATGTCAGCGCCCATGTATACAGGGCGCCACTATGGTTACTCCCTTGTCACATGCTAGGGTTGCATGTGACGAGGGCATTGCAAAGGGCCCATATGTACCAGGCAAAAGTATTGTCTCCTGACACAGCATTTCAAACCTACTTTAAAAGCCAGCAGCTGCACTGAGTAGCAGAGATCAGTTCTGCTGGTTATTGGGGGTACTGCAAGTTGATAGTTCCAGTCCTCTCCCACCACCAAGATACGATGCAACATCAGAAGAACAAACCACCATAGTTCAGTGAGCCTGCTGGCTGCTTGAGTAGGTTGGAGGGCCTTTGTCATCATGGCAACAATGCCAGGATCATAAACACAAATAATGAAATATTTTTGAATCCCTAGGTCTTGCTCACACATTCACAAGTACTCAAAGGATGCCAGTCTACAGCTTTTACTGAATATCCTTAGAAATGAAGATTTATTAAAGGAAATTTCAAATGAAGGTGTTGTCATGCATAAAGTATTATTAACTCTTCTTCTGCAAGCTGCTTTTGTGTAGCATATGAGTTTTTCCCTGGCATCAGTGGATTTTTAATGCAACCTTGCAAGATAGGAATACTGGGCTAGAGAGTAACTTCATTTTATGACAGATTCCCTGCCTGGTCATTTAAAATCTAATTCTCCATGGTGAATTAGTGCATAAAGTGCCATCATCTCTGCTTTGGAATTTCTCTAAATGGTTTCCCTTGAAACTCAAAGGTACCATCAGATTCTTTATAGAAAATATTATTATTCTGGCTGTGAATAAAGTTTTGGCAGTTTTTATATTGGCTTATAGTTCCAAAAGTTAACTTTCATAAACAATTTGGTTTTCCAATTGAAAGACATCTGTTTATTTTTAACACATGATGGGTTGTAAGGTGATACTTGCATGAGAGACCAGTAGAAGAGGAGAACCAATATTCTTTCACTTTGTTACTTAAGTGAAAGTAATACAAGTATTTTTCTTTGAATTGCTGATAAGCCATCTGTTCACTCCAAAGGTGTACAGTAAAATAAGAAATCAGTTTAGATAACTGTTGATTTACATCACTAGCATAAACTGAGTGGCACATTAGATGCATACTATCCACTAGCACAGCTAAGGAGAAAGTGTGACTTCTGAGATACATTTGCAAATTGATGCTGTTTTTGTGTCTCCACGTACATCCCAAAACCCCGAGTCCAGCTTGATCTCACTAATAATAATAATAATAATAATAATAATTTATTTATATCCCGCCTTTCCAATATTTTGATCAAGGTGGCTTACAATACAGATAAAAGCATATTTAGTCCCACACAGGCTTGAAACACGCAGGCTTGTTTTGCCTTCAAGTCATTTCTTATTTACAGCACCCCTATCACAATGTTTTGTTGGCAAGATTTGTTCGGGGAGGGGGTTGCTTTTGCTTTCTTCTGTAGCTGAGAGTGTGTGAATTGCCTGAGGTCCATGTCCGAGTGGGGATTCAAACCCTGGTCATAGTCCAGTTCTCAAGCCGCTATAGCACACTGGCTGAAACAAATAGGACACTAAAATGCTTAAAATGATCAATACCACCTGAAAGCATGTTGGTGACAATTAGCCATTTTAGGCTAGAAATGCTAGTGGATAGTGGAAGAAAAGAGGAAACCACTGCAGCTCCTTGATATAGTAGTTGCTGACTAGTTGCTGACTAATGCTCTACGCTAGTGTAAGATTTTCTTCCTCTTTCTCCCAGAGCCTGCTGTGCCACTGGGAAGCCTGGTTCAGAAGATTTCCCAGTGGTTACAGTTCTCTATGCAGCTTTGAATTTTGTGCAGTTAAGTCTCATGGAGAACAGTAATCTTGTTCACCTGAACATTATTGGCCTTATTGTATTTTCCCCATCAGTATGGGGAGGTTGGGGGTAGAGTGGGAAAGGCTGAAGTGTTCATCATTGTGTGCCTTCCATATTTTGTGTGTTTGAATACATGAATAGGATTTTTATGTACTGTGTATATTACTTGCTCATTCCATTGATATTTCACTTAAAATAACTACCAAGCTTTTTTTAAAAAAGAACAAACACAGTCAACTTATTACCAAGTGAGTAAATATCTTGTTATAAATCTGAATTTGTATGCTTGAATGTGAATGCTTGAATTTCTTCTTTAACATTTTGAAAAATGGCTTTGATATATAAAATATCACAAATGGCACCCTCATGATTACTTGCAGACCTAGCAGCAATTGTAAAGATATACTTTAATGAGAAAGAACTTAAGCCACATTTTGCTGTAACAGAAAAAGTGACAACTTTCTTGCTTATAGAGGAATAGTGTTGGCCTACAGCATGGGTCTAGATCCAGCCACTGTTTGATCATCTGAAGGTGATATGGACAGCAACCCTTATAATATCTCTATAGGCTCTTCTCATATTTGAGGTTCTAATTATGAAGTTGATGTGTGACTCATTAGCTATATTATGAAGTTATGAAGCCATCCAGTGGAAACCCGTACACCCAGCCCAGGGAAAACTGGGTGAGCTTTGGGACAGAGAAGCAGTCCTGTCACATTGGACATGATATCTATCCTCATTTTCCCACAGCTGCAATCCACAAGGTAGTTTTCCTGATGAGTCAGAACATGCATATATAATTATTTTTGTTGGGTAATCATCAGTTTCCTTTTGGTATAATTAAACTGTAAGGTAAAATGATCATTTATTTAAAACACTGGCTGTTCAGCAAAGAGATTAATCATGTTCAAACTTCTTCATAATTTGTTGTTGTTGTTTTTTAGTTATTTACAGTAGAGCCTGTATTAATCCTCCCCAGCCTGTTATAATTCATCATACATGTTCTCCCCTTTGGTAGATTTGTTTTTTCAAAAAAATTAACTTCATAATATAGTTAAGGAGTCACACATCAACTTCATGATTAGAACCTTCAAGGCGAGAAGAGCCTGTAGAGATATTATAAGGGTTGCTGTCCATATCACCTTCAGGTTGTTTGTGTGGAGACAATTGATAGGAGTTATAGCAAAAGACATTTTATGCTGAACAGTTCATTGTTGAATAGATATGAAGGGAAGATGTACATCTACAAGACAGTGTGGTAAGGAATGTTGGACAGAATTGTGATAAGAAATAAGAGACCTACTGAGAGTGAGAGTGGAGAGAAGCAAGTAAATGTTTTATGAATTTGCCTAGAAATGTTATTATGGTAAATCAAGAGGTTGAAGTGATATCCCATGCCTACCATATCTAAATTAAAAAACCCATAAATGCATTTTTCCTAAAAACATATATTGTTAATCTTTCAAAGTGAACATACAAATTCACCCAAATCCAACAGTGTGATGTATGCATATCCATTGCAGGTACAGAGATGCTGGTAAGGCAGTCATTCTTTGTCCAGTCATGTGTATGTTAGAACTACCAAATTCAAGTGATGGTGACTGTTTCACTGCCCAGCCCAATTCCATGTCATTTATTTTCTAGAATCAAAACAGTTCATCCACAGGAATGTCCACTGATGACACTATATAGGGAAATGATAATTATATCACAATTGAATTTTACCTTGTTAACATTTTGAGGCAGAGTGCTAGAACTTAGAAATACAGTACATGCAGTATGAGGAAACCCCAAAAGAAATAATATGAGGAGATTGGATAGTGCAGCATGTCATCTGTAGACATTGAAATAGTTCTGAAGAAGTTACTCTTGCATGAGTTTAATCCATATATAGACCCATGGCATTCATTTTGGTGTATATGGGCCTTCTAACAGACTGCCAACATCATAAAAGTTTGTACATTATAATAATCAATCAAGCAAACATAATTTGAGAACTACTATTGTCCAACTCCATTTGAAATGATTGAATCAATAAAGGTTGTAATCCTATACACACTTATGTAATAGCAAACCCTACTGAACTTACTGAGACCCACTTCTGAAGAGGTATATATTAGACTGAGCTATTAATATAGAGAGATTTATTCAAGTCTATTAGTCCAAGTCTCAAGTCAACTCTCAATTTAAGTCCCAAGTCAAGTCTCATGTCTTTGTCTTCAAGTATCAAGTTTCTAGTCCTTGAAAGATACATTCAAATCTGGTCTTAAGTCAAGTCTCAAGTCTAGGAGCCAACTTTAACAGGAGAAAAAGGAGGCAGGGGGCATTTCTCAGAGGGGAACAGTAAATGTGTTAGGCAATGGGCTTGAAGTAGAAGTTGAGGACTGTTCAGCAGACCGTCCTCATCATACATAGGGAGAGCATTGTAAAGCTTTTAAAAGGATCCTTCTGCTTCAAGTCCATCGTTTACTGTATTTGTTGTCCCCCTCCAATAAATCCACCCCATGCTCTGGGTTTATTAAAGTGAATGACAACAGCAAGCCAGTCACTAAAAATATACAAGTCACAAATCAAGTTCAGTTAATTCATCATTTATCGCTGAATCAAGTACAAGTCAAGTCATTAAAGTGGCTTGAGTCTGACTTGAGTCTGAGTCCATTGACTTGAGTCTACATCACCGTAAATATCTGATACTCAATGAAATAAGAATAGAGGCATATAACATACTAAAGATCTGTAGGTCTCAAATAAACAAACTAATCCATGGTCAAGGAAGGAATCTGCAATCTCTATTGCAGCTAAGCCTGTAGTATATAGAAGAGGAATAAATACAGAGTGTTACATTCATAAAATGAAAGCAGACCCTGTGAGTCAGGATATGATTTAATTGTAGTTCTAAAGATCAATGATAGCATACATAGACTGAAAAATAAGTGAACTGGAAATGAACACTGCAATTAAACTGATTTCATTCCAACTGTCCATTTGAATTTGAATGACAGATTCTGTAACTAATTATGCATATCTATACATCAACAGCATGAATCAACTGTTCCATTTCTTTTTTAAAAATTATATTTATAGCATTATTACTTTACAGATCTTATGCTGATTGATGTGATTTGAAGACCTCAAAAGGTGATATGTGGATATTGTTGCATCTTCAAGTAATTCCCAATTTATGACAATCCTCAGGTGACCCTATCATAGGATAACTTGGTTCCTCATACCTAGTTTAAAATAAATACATATTAATTAAATTAATAATTAAATCTCATAATGTATAGCCAAATGTCTTTTGGGTATAATAATAAGCTTAGGATTCTTTTGCAAGTTGACAGTATTCCATTTATCTTTTGTGCTTGGGACAATGCCACAATGCTGCAGTTATAACAAGAGCTACATTATGCATCATGCATCTTGCCTGCCATGGTTTGAAATTTAGAAAGGGATAGCTGCATTTGCTTGATGTTTACAGGTATTAGTCTGTTGTACAGTATTAAGGGAAAGTGATGGGACATACAGTGGGATGTTAAATGCTAGAGATTGTTGATCACTTTACTTTGTGGTTAATGAGCAGAAGGGTTGAGTTTGCATTGAGAATACCCAAGATCATTTTCTTCGGAACATGGGTAGAAAAATAAAGGAAGGGAGGTTTCAAGGGAACAGAAAAGGGAAAAATGTTTTGCTTTTATAATGAAGAAGAAGGTAGCCTTCTGAAGATTTGAAATTGTGTCTGCCTTAATTATACCTTGTTGATGCTTGCTGCTTAGTTCTGACAACAACTGTCTCTGGTGTACATCTCTAGTTGCTGAATAAAGGGACAACAACAGTTTGACATATGCACTCATACATCTTACCTTGTATCTAAATTTGAAAGTGCTGATTGTGGAAAAGTTATCTTGTCCTTTCAACACTTCTAAATGTCAAATTAAAAGTAAGTGTATAATGTTCATATATATTTTCATCATTAAGTGTCACTGGACTTAATTGCACCCAGAGATTTCTTGTTGCAAAGTTATTCTTCAAAAAGGTAATACCATTCTTCTCTAGATTTCTGGCTGATGTATCCTTTATGCCTTTCATGATATAAGGTGCATTTTGAATAATGGCTCATTCAAAATATATTGTTAGGTAAGAAAGGGCAGAGAGATAGTCAGGCGATTCTCTACTCCCAAATAGCCAATGAAATAATGATGTGGAATAAGAAAATGGACATTATATTTATTATCAACTTTTAATTAATATTTACTGCATTATCATGATCATTCTCCTTTTTAATTAGCAAAATTACTCATAAAACAAGAATGTTAGTGCTTGTTTCAGTTTTCATGAAAAAATGTAAGCTTTCAGGTGAATGAAATGAAGTTTGCCAGTGACATTCCTTTTTAAAATAGTAACATTTGCTTTTGAGAAACATGTTGTACACATCAAACATTTTTCTCAATAGAAAGGATATCTTTTTGGTCATAAAAAGTTTCCTCTATAATTTCTGTCCAGTCCTGTGAAGTCTTAGCAAAGGTCTAAAAGCCTCTGATGCATGAAGTTGTGCATGCTGCACTATACCAGCCAAATAAGACAGAGAAAACATTTTTTTTAAAAAAAGGTTTGAAAGTATTTTTTTCTGAATCTGTTTTCTTTAGATAAGACAGCTGTAAATATCATTGCTTTTTATACCTTTCATGGCACTAAAATGGAGTGAAATGTGAGCTTTAAACACAAGTCATTATGAGCCTCTTTGTCAGCTACAGTAGTTTCCATTCTCATCAATTTGGCAATCTTTAGATTTTGCCATTGATTTATTATGGCTACAGTGTTTTTTTCAGCTATATTTCTCAAGCTCAAAATTAGACATTCTCAGATATGTTAGGACACCAAGAGTTCTCTGTGATTTATTCCATGACTTACTTCTAGACCTTGCATTTGACAAACTTAGCATTCCTTCTTTTCTTGGTATTCAAGATTATAGGAGAATAAGTGTTCTTTTTATGAAATAGCTGACTGGCTATTACTGGTGTTACTTTTGGGTTTTTTAAAAATATCTTCAATATGGTCTAAATCCCAACTACAGTAAACTACTGAATCAACATAATTTATATAAATGTTGATTTACCAAGTACTCACTAAGTTAATCCATTTGCTCTAGTGGCTAGGGAGGACTGCTACAAATGGATGCTTTTTGTCTCCTGCAAGCATCCATCTTTTCCTGTAGTGATTGGTTCAATCTGCACTGCAGAAATAATGCAGTTTGACACCTCTTTAAGTGCCATGGCTCAATGCTATGGAATTTCTGAACATTATAATTTTCTGAGACATTTAATCTTCTCTGTCAGAGAACTCTTGTGCCACAACAAACAAGTCCCAGAATGCTATAGCATTCAGCCATGGCAGTTAAAGTGGCATCAATCTGCATTATTTCTCCAGTGCAGATTAGACCATTGTCATCAACATTTCCCCTCACTTCTAGATGCTTTTGTTTCCCTCTCCAGTCTGCAAAAGAATGCAAGGCTTTATTCTTGTAGATGATAAACCTGCCCCCACCCCCTATTCTTTAGTTTACTTGCTGATCTTACTCTCCTGTACAAGCCTTACTAATGATAGTCTACTATTAAGTATAGTAAAAATACATCCTCAAGAGAAGTTTCTGGCTGGCATGATAGGCTAGCCGGAGTGAAAACCAGAGAGTGACCCTGTATCTTTAATGGTTGTGTAGAGAATGGTATTTCACCCGGTTTTATACCAAGTCAAACCATTGGTTCACTTAGCTCAAAAATAAACACAAATGGTTGGTGAGAAGTCAAGTTTGGATCATTTGAACTTTGTGTGGGCTGAACCACTGCCAGTTTGGATAACTGGAGAGCACTTCTGAAAGTCAGTCCTGGACAATGGGGGTGTTAGTGGCAGCCTGGGGAGATGGAAAGAGCTGTATGGGACCATCCCAAAGGCTTCATGCCATTCAGTTACCAGGCTATTCCCACCCTGCTCTAGCTCAGTGACTGGCAACAGCCTTCTAGGGTTTCAGCTAGTAGTATCTCCTAGCCCTATCTGAAGATTATGATGATTTACCAAGGGATCTTTTGCATGCAAAATATCTTCTCTAATCCCCTTTCTCTGATGACATGCCCAGAAAAGTTTTGCATAACCTGAAGTGCCCAGTGTATAGAGCTGTACACCGTGATACTATGCATTGGGAGTGGAGCTTGAGAACTTTTAAGATATGTCTGCCCCCTTCACAACCTCTTTAGACAAATCTTTGGCTGACTTCTGCAATTTGGAGGTGGGATTTTGCTTAGATCTGCCTTTGAGCAGATGGCCAGACCAGGGGCAATGAGCTATTGGGTATACC
>NC_056523.1:266041232-266049432 GCF_019175285.1 Sceloporus undulatus
ATTATTATTATTATTATTATTATTATTATTATTATTATTATTATTATTATTCACAGGGAAATTTTCAATGGGAAAGGAGCATAGACCCGAAGACATGTGAAAAATCCAAGTAATACAAAGACAAAAGCTAAACAGGTGTGCTGATCACTTCTTCCTCCCACTGGCTCTCTGCATATCCTCTTGCACCAACAGACAAAGTAGGTTTCATTGCAAAAAGACAAGTAAGCCAACACTCCTAACTGACCCCATGCCATGTTCTCAGCCAACTTTCCTATCCGTCTATCCTGGGGTTATCCTAAATCCAATCATTGTTTTTGTAACTCCCAAGTTAAAGTCATCAGTCATTCCAGAATTCCATTGTGGATTTTATGAGAAGACCATCAGGTCTTCATTACAGTGCAAGATAGCAATCCCTTGAGGCTAAGATTGCAGATATAAATATCAGTCCCAAACCTAGCCTCCTAGCATACAACCAGCACCCATTTCTTGCTTACAGTTGCCTCCCAGTCTGGGCTCTGTCTGCACAGAGTGATCCTTCCACTTGATCTGTTTCCCTCAGACCCTGTCTAAGGCCGGTTACAAACTGGCACTTGGGACGTCTGCAGGACGTCCCATTTTAAAAAAGGGACGTCTCTTCTAGACGCCCCTGGGTCTAATACGGACTCTGTCCGTACAATATGGCGCCGGCCGTTCCACATGGCCGGCGCCATCTTTACGTATCGGACGCTGTGCGTCCGAACGTGTCGCAGCGCTTGTGATGTCGCAAGTGCGCCAGCGGTGCCTCGCGATGTCACAGAGGCACCGCAGAAAGAAGCTCCATTTTGGAGCTTCTTTTTTGCTCCGTAAGGGAGCCGCGCGGTGTGGCTGCGACAGCTCCCTTACGGAGCAAACGGCAGCGGCGGTCTATAACCCGCCCCAGTGACATCTCACTTTTCATGGTCATCTCTCCGGAACAGATAAATATCACCCCTTCTACACGTGTAAAGCTCCACTATCCAGTTTCCATACCTGCACTTCAGTTAGCTCTGAGTGGTGTCTGTGTTCAATTTACTATCATGTGTTTGATTGCACTCTTACATATTTCAAATAAAAATCTTCATATTTACCCAAACTTGGAATCATTCTCAGTTAGTACTGGTATGCATAGGTGGAAACAATTTTCAAGTTACCTAGCCTCTCACAAGCTTCTTTGAGCTAAGCAAATTCCCCCAACATTTAAAAGAGAAGCTGACACAGTTGGTGAGGATCCCCCCCAGTTCCCCCACCTTTTTGGGGTAACAGTATATTGGGAATGCCTGCTATCTGAAAGGTAGTGTTTCCCTTTATGATTCTGCCTGGGTTCTGAGAGTGCTCAGGAAAGGTTTTCTCTCAGCTCCACTATCTTCATTGGGATGTTTGGTGAGAATATGGCAGATGGCTATGGTAGTTCCACCCACAGAAGGCTTAGGGGCTGTGCAGACCACCCCTGAAGCCACTTCTGTCTTTGCCAGATCAGGGCCACAGCAACCACAACCCTGATCTGGCCTTTTTTTCTCTTTTTTGCACTCTGGAAAGGGTGGTGTATGCCACTTATTTGGTGCTGCATCATCTATACACAGTGCCAGAGGAGCGCCGTCATGCAATGCATTGTGTGGTGCTGCACCCAGTGTCACACTGGCCTGGGGCAGAATCAGGGCATGTGTTATGTAGATGCCACACCCCAACACCACCTCCAGACTGGCCAAAGATGCCAGCCTGCACAGCCCCTTAGTTACCCTCCTCTACTTTTAATGTAATTCTGGTTTTGATATGCTAATATGATTGGGTTTCATTATTTTTTAATATTATGATTGATGTTAATTGTGTTCTGTTTTCATCTACTTTGTGAGATGCTTTTGATTCCATATTGGGAGAAAGATGGGGTATAATTAAAATAAATAAGTAATAAATAAATAAATTACAACCAATTTGCTTGCTTTTATAGAAGTTCTAATGGGAGAAAGAAAACATCACATGTTATGCTGGCAAGCAGTTTCCTTGGATTTCATTAAATGTTCAACTACTGTACTCCACAGTACTACGTGAGAGCTTCCACTAATCAAAAACAAGGCAGCCTTGGAGCTATGACAATGTTGCTTAATGTTAGTGGAAACCATTTGTAAATCCATGTAGACTTTATGTACCACTGTAATTTTGTTTCTCATATCCCTCCAGCATTAAATATCTTGGTGTGTGTATCTTAAAAATAGAAGTGTTGTGTTAAATAATTCTACAACACTAAATAAACTGTAAAATGAAATACCTCAAGGCCTATGGGTGTGCAATTATAGTGAAATATTTTCAGACTCCGTAGCATGTGGATGAAGAAAATTTCTCCTTCTTCCCACATTATTTTGAAATCTCTATAGTCCCACTTTATGAAGCACTCTGCAAATCTTAAAACCAACATTAAGGTTGCATCCCCATGGCAGAAATAATCCAGACTGACACTACTTTAAGTGCCATGGCTCAATACTATGAAATTCTGGGAATTGTAGTTTTATGTGGTATTTAACCTTCTCTCTCTGAGAGCTCTGGTACCAAACTACAAGTTGCCAGAATTCCTTAGCATTGAGCCATGGCAGTTAAAGTGATGCCAAACCAGATTATTTCTGCAGTGATGATACAGCCTAATACCAACTGAATTATTGTCCAAAGAAAATATCGCTATTAGCCACTTCATTCAGCTGGACAAATCAGCGGTCCAGACACCAGGCACTGTTGCAGCAGAAAAGTGGCTGTTCCAGTTCTATTAAGCCCAGAAGAATCCCTCTGTAGAACTGTGGGTATCATTTTCCAGTTATATCATTTATTGCAGCCAGTAATCTCTCTGGAACATCAATCTTGACCCTGAGGAGACATACAAGATTTGACACACTCTACATTCCTCTGTCTGAGGAGGATGATTCACTTTATCTAATAGAAGGTCCAGCTCTTACAGAATTGCTGCCTTAGAATTTTAAGCTATAATAAACATCCATATCTGAGCCAGGAACACTAAAAGGTTTTATTTTTGTTGTTGTTCTTTTTGTTTTTTCTCCTACAGTAGAAGAGGGAAAGTCTTTTATGTATACTAGATGACTTTAGGGAAATACAAAATGGAACAAATTCTTTAATTGGTAATATTATCATTTCCAGAAACTGAAAAATTCTCTGAAGAATGTTGTAATTCCTCACATATGCTATACATTTTACAAATCCATCTAAGAATATAATTTCATCCCCCACCTTGTTTCCACCTAGAAAGGCCTGGGAAAGATTTAATATCTAAACTCATGGCTACCATAGACATTTGTCAATACCACACAAGGAGTACCCTGATTCTCATCTTATTTCCACTCTTTTGCAATGGAGTTTTGTGTATACCACATCTACAGACTTTTAATCCTGATGGATTGCTGTTGTGCTGTCTTTTCAGTCAATGTTGTCAGTTTTTTATGTTGTCAAAGAGGTTCTGGTTATATTCTCCATATATCTATCCTTCATGGATGTACAATTAGTCCATATATATCAAAACATTGTTCTAATTTACTCCAAATGTGTACTAATTTACTCCACGCAACCCTACACACAATGAGGGACGAAGAAAATCCAGCAAATGCTTCGCTCAGCCAAGGACCAGAGAGACCCTCTCACAGCCGCAGGAGTTTACTGCATACCATGCAGCTGTGGACAAGTCTACATAGGGAGCACCAAACACAGTGTGCAAACAAGAATCAAGGAACATGAGAGACACTGCAGACTGGTCCAGCCAGAAAAATCAGCAGTAGCAGAACATGCCACAAACCATCCTGGGCATAAAATACTGTTTGAAAACACTGAAATCCTGGACCATGCCAACAACTACCATGAAATCCACAAACATCTGGATAATTTCAACCAGAAAGAAGAAACCCTTAAAGTGTACAAAATTTGGCTACCAGTCCTGAGGAATAGCAAAATAAGGACTCAGCAAATGCAAATGGGAAACCATTCGGAGTCAGGGCTTTCCCAGCAGATAATGATCACCAATTAGCAGACACTAATCCTCTTTTGCATTAGTCTCCCAGCCTGAGGCTGGCCATCAGCACAGAACAATACACATGCAAATCACTCCTGCATTCCCAGGCTCACACAGTATATATACACCTGTCATGGCCAGCCAAGAGCCGGACTCAGAGGAGGATGTAGCTCCTCTAGTGCAAGGGGAAATTGAGGCTACACCAGGTGCTAATCTTGCTCTGCCAGATCCCATTTGTGACCTCTCAGCCCCAGAGGAGGAGGTTCAGCCAGGTCCTAGTGCTGGAGGGATTCCTCCTGAGGCTCAGCAGCCTAGTGGTGACTCTGGGGAAGAGCCAAGCTTGGAGGTGCCTTCCTTTAAGCAACACAGGGCTGAAAGTGCTTGCATGCGTCGATCCAGGGGAATTGCTGAGAGACAATTGGCAAACAAGCCTCATCTGGCACCGAGAAGAGAGTCTCCTACTTAACCACCTGGGAGAGGCCTACTTGTTGTCAGAGTTTATTGTAGTATTCTTTTGTGCGATTACTGTCAGCACTGGCTCCTTGCTCGCCTTGAATCCTTGACTTTGGATTGGATGGGACTCTTGTTACCTTCTGATTGCCCTAACCTTGGACTGAACTGACTTCTGTGGACTCTGGAATCCTGACCTTGGCTTTGTTACTGGTGTGCTTCTTGTGGACTAACTGAAAGCTCTGTAGCCTGCCTTTTAGCTCCTTTTTTGTTAAACAATCCTTATCAGTGTTTGTTTGGACTTGTGCTGGCTGTAGTCCAGGACAACACCCAACTTTTTCCAGGCAAAGCATTCTCTGAAGATGCCATCCACAGATGCTGGTGAAATGTCAGGAAGAAAATTTTCTAGAACATGGCCACATAACCCAAAAAACCCACAAAAAACCAGGGACATCAATGGATTCTTCAGTAAATAAAATCCCACTGGGGGATATAGGTTTTAACTAATCTGGATTATTTCATTATTTGGAATTATGTGGTTGCTCCCAGTTTGTTCCAAATTTCTTTTGTAACATCTGTAGTTTCCACACCTAGCTGAGTGTTTTGCATTTGCAGAAGTAACACCTACAACCACAGGGTCTGTCCTAACAATTTCTATAGAATTCAGCATCAAGGAATTGAGGATTTGCTTATCAGAAGTATCTGGTTACTGTGGAGGTTTATGAAGTGATAATAAAACAGGGTTATCCATCTTTCACTGTTAATATTTATCTATAAGCAAGAGCCAAACAAGACAGACTATGTCAGACTGAGCAATACTGAATATTACCTTCAGAAAGGAAGTACCTAGCTACATTCCATTAACACTTCTATGTTATTCTGTACCATGCCTTATACCCGCCATAGGCACACTCCAGGAGCTGGGGGCTCACACACACTCTTTTGGCACCCATCTTGAATTGTTAAACTTTATTTGACCTAAAATAGGAGGGATATTCATCTTCCCCCTTTGAGATGTTGCACCTGAGAAGAGAATTTTCTGAAACCAGTAAAGAAGTGGAAGTTAACTTCTGTTTACTTCCTGATTAGAAAAATGGCCTGGCCCAAAATGTGATGAAAGAAAGAGAGAATGTTTAACAAAATAATAATAATAATAATAATAATAATAATAATAATAATAATAATAATAATAATGGGGGGAGATATTCTGAGGGCCCACCAAAACAGCTTGAGAGAGTAATCATCCCCCAGTTTCTCAAAAATATCTTAGCTGCTGGTCATCAAGATCATTAATATGGGCCTGTGAAAAATAGAACTTGCAAGGATGATTAACTACTACTTCTTTCGGCTTTCTGTTCATGAGCTATGTCTAACAGCTAATTTCTTTTATTGGCAACTGCAGTGTAATCTCCATTGACAAGCTCAAATACACTAAACTAGTGCTATTAAATATACTTTAAAAGGAGAAGTCAATAGGTCACAAGATGATGAATAGTTTCTATGGGCTTCCTGCCACTTCAAGGTGGTTAAGATGCATTTGCTTTATAACTATATGCAGTGTATCATCAGCTCATCAATTCTTTGGATTCTGCTTCAATCCATAGGTATTGATTGCTCATTTATTCAGCATCCATTAACCATTTATTAGGCTACAATGGCTAATTTAACATTCATTATAAAATAAATAAAAGTATAATAAGCTGTAATTAAGCTTGCAGCCACCTTCCATTTTAAAACCTTATCCAAGGACCCTTTTCATAATTTAGGTTTGAAAATTGGTTTGGCCTGAAAACTGCCAGATTTATCTGGATGCATAAGAATGCACTGTCACAATTAGCTTGCAAAGTGGGGTTATCTCTATTTGCATGTTAATGATCCATTCCTTTCCAAGAATTGTCAGAAACAATAAAAGACACTAATGAGATTTTATGTGAACCAACTGCTGGCCATTCTAACAGTGTCTATGGATCACATGCAAATCTGTGTTATCATAAATAATGGGACAAAACAGAAGTCCAAAACTTAACTTCATTCCAACCTATACTGTAGAGCTGGTATGCCTCCATATGCTGCTGAGAAATTGCAAAATATTCAACAATGTGTAGTTCATCCAACATGAAATATTCAAGATGACCTAGGAGAAAACAGGAATATCTTGGTGTTGATCTCTTTTTTCAGGAGTAACAAGAAAGAAAATCTAACTGCATAATGTTGAAGGCACCATTGTCCTTCCCACCATAATATCTTGTCCCCTTCTCATAATAATTAGCAATGAAAGTGGTAAAATGTATGAAGTTCATGTTGGATGAGCGGGATGAAGAAATTAAACCATAGAAGTGAGGAGTTACTAATACTGTAGGTTCCTGCCATGTTTATAAGAGCAGAAGGGCAATAAGAACATACAGTGGACCCTTGGTATACGCTGGGGTTTGGTTCCACGATCCACTGTGGATAACAAAATCCGTGGATGCTCAAGTCCCATTAAATATACTGACATAGGAAAATGGTGTCCCTTATAAAAAATGGAAAATCAGGGTTTGATATTTGAAATTTATACTTTTTTTGAACATTTTCAAACCGTGGATGCTTGAATCCATGTATAAAAAAATCTGTGTATAAGAAGGGCCGACTGTACTGATGTTATATTTCAAAAGTAACACATGTGGAAATGATGTTACTTCATTTGTGTGGAATGTAACAAATATTATTTTAAAGATATTTTTAAAGGGTATGTTTAGGCATTTTTCATCCTTAGTTGACATTTTTCAGGTTTAAGTCATTTTGTTACTACTCTTTAAGACGTTGCCCTTCAAAAGTAATAGGAATGGAATGAGTAGCATAATGTGCAATCCAGCAAGTTGCCAAAATATATGGTAACTTGCTGCATTGAACTAGGGGGCGAAACAGACCACCTCCTTACGAAACTGGATTGGGGCTATGGCAACTGCAAAGAGCCACTCCTTTCTGCCCCACTGCAGTCAGAAGCTGGCTATAAGGCACTCCAGAGACATGCAGCATATTAACTCTGTACTGCCAGAGCACCCAGAAGCTAGCCCATGTCTGGGAAGCCGGCTTCCTAGCATCTTGAGAGTGTCTGTTCTTTATATGCCACACCACCAAGCCAGCTGGAATCCGGCTTTTAGAATCATAGAATCATAGAATCGTAGAGTTGGAAGAGACCACAAGGGCCATCCAGTCCAACCCCCTGCCATGCAGGAAATCCAAATCAAAGCATCCCTGACAGATGGCCATCCAGCCTCTGTTTAAAGACCTCCAAGGAAGGAGACTCTATCACCCTCCGAGGGAGTGCATTCCACTGTCGAACAGCCCTTACTGTCAGGAAGTTCCTCCTAATGTTGAGGTGGAATCTCTTTTCCTGTAGCTTGCATCCATTGTTCTGGGTCCTGTTCTCTGGAGCAGCAGAAAACAAGCTTGCTCCCTCTTCAACATGACATCCTTTCAAATATTTAAACAGGGCTATCATATCACCTCTTAACCTTCTTTTCTCCAGGCTAAACATCCCCAGCTCCCTAAGTCGTTCCTCATAGGGCATGGTTTCCAGACCCTTCACTATTTTTGTCACCCTCCTTTGGACACGCTCCAGTTTCTCAATGTCCTTTCTGAATTGTGGCGCCCAGAACTGGACACAATATTGTGTCTGTTTCATTCCTAAGTCTCTCTATGTTTATAACAGAATTTATTTGTTTTTGGTTCTCAGTGTGTGTGTGTGTC
>NC_056523.1:266049442-266053662 GCF_019175285.1 Sceloporus undulatus
GATAGATAGATAGATAGATAGATAGATAGATAGATAGATAGATAGATAGATAGATAGATAGAGGCCCAGTACAGATGGGCCCGAAAGGCTGGGCTGGGGCTGCCTTTCATTGCCATGCAGCAGCACCACAGCAACCAAAACCAGTTCCTTTTTGTGTCACCACAAGCAGCCTGCGGCAGTGTGAACACATTGCTGCTGCACTGCTCCATTTGGATGCAGGGCAGCAGCAACATCATCGCTACACGTGTCGTCTATACGCCAATGACACCCTAGTCCCATGCTAGGGTTGCAGGGCGTGTGGGCGCTCTGCCCCGATGCAATCCTAACCCGTGGCGAGGGCGTTGTTCAGGGACCATCTGTACCAGGCCAATATTGTGTGTGTGTGTGTGTGTGTGTGTGTGTGTGTGTAATATTATAGATATAGATATAGTGTAGCATCACTGTGAATATTAAAACACACTTTCCAAGCTCTGGAATAAATCCATCAATATTTTTTAATTAATATTTTTAAGTTTTACAATACAAAATATTACAGTTTCTTCATATCCAAATATGCTTCAACACTTCACTTATTTTATACTAAAAATACCTCAGTCCACCTCTTCCCCGGAGCCATTCTCATCCACATAATCCAATCAAAATTTTAATTCATTTTGTGAAGGTAATTTTCCATCTTCTTTTCTTAATACTTTTTCAATATTTTTTTCATATTTCACCAAAATCATTTCTTTTCCATAATCCTTTTTTCACTTTCAATTTACATGTTAATTTAACATTAATCGCTATTTGCCAGACTTCTTTATACCAATCCTCCAGTTCCACATTTATTTTCATTTTCCAACTTCTCACTATGATTAATCTCACTGTAAGTAAATTTGTTACAAGACTTCTTTCTTCTTTTTTCCATTTTACATCATTGTATAGTGATAGCAATACTATACTTGGTTTTCTATCTATTCTTATATCCATAATATTTTCAATTTCCAACACTACTATTTCCCAATTTTTTTACATATTTACATTGCCACCGCATATGTATGTATGATCCCACTTCATTACATCCTCTACAACAGGATTTTGAATTATTATTATCCATGTTATGTAATCTCACTGGCGTTAAGTACCATTTCCAGATCAGCTTATAATAATTTTCCTTAATTCGTACCTATAGATTTTTCAAATGTCTTTGTTCCCAAATTTTATTCCATTCATTTTCACAAAATTTACATCCTAATTCTGCTTCCCATCTCTCTTTCCAAATATTTTGGTTTATTTTTTCCCTTTGTTCTCTAATAATATTTTATAAATTTTGCTAGTTATTCCTTTCATATTTTCCTTTTCCTTTAATTTTTTTTCTTTCTGAATTATTTGTTCAAATTACGTATATTTTCCCTTTTCTATATTCTTTTTCTTCCAATTTTTAAACCATTGTTCTATTTGAATGTAATGAAACCATGACATTTTTATTCCCTTAAGTTTTTCTTTTATGTTTTCTCTTCCTATTTTTAATTCTATCCAATTTTCTATTTTATCTATCCTCCTTTCCTTTAATTCTTTATCTAATAGATTCCTTAAGTTCTTTGGGAATGACTATACCATTATTACTGGTGTTATTAATGAGTTTTCATTCAATAATTCTTTTTTATATTTGTTCCATTTCTGGTATATTTTTCATAAGTAGGTTCTCAATTTCCTTGATTTCTTTCCTAATAAATTCTTTTTTAAAATATTCCCTATTTTCATATGTATTTCTTCTTTTCCTGTTTCTAACCAGTCTAGATCTGATATACTTAACATACCTTCTATTACATATCATAATTGATTAGCCTCATAATATCCCTTTATATTAGGGAGGCCTAACCCTCCCTTTCTCTGGAATCTGTACCAAAACTGCTTGTTTATTCTAGTTCTTTTTCCTCCATTACAACATACATTTACTAATTGTTGCCACTTACTTAATTCAGCTTCTGATATTTTTAATGGTATCATTCTAAATAGAAAATAGGCATCGTTCAGGGACCATCTGTACTGGGCCAATATTTTATATATATATATGTGTGTGTGTGTGTGTGTGTGTGTGTAATATCATAGATATAGATATAGTTTAGCATCACTGTGAATATTAAAACACACTTTCCAAGCTCTGCAATAAATCCATCAATATTTTACCTTGCAATAACAAAACTTCACCAAACTGTGGTTTCTTGCAAACATGCCTCTCAGCTGACTGGTAGGAAAAGATTTTACGTCATATTTGTGGGCCTTTCTCATAATATCATCTCCCAATTGGGAAAGCCAAGTAGGAAAATTCCACTAACAATTCCACCTGCATTTATTTATCTCTCTGTTCATTTCAATCATTTATACCATTTCCATCAGTGTTTACAGTCTTGAAGCAGATTAACACAGAAAAATTAAAATCATTTTTAAAAGAGCAGCAAAGCTGAAAGCATTTCATATTTCAACAATGATTGCAACCAGATCAAGATAATAAAAAAGGTTGGCAGCAAAAAGAATGAATGCCAGATAATCTTGGGCATTTCACAGGCAAGATGACAGCAAGGAGACCACTTACATATCACCAGAAAAGATGACAACAGAGATCATACATGTGTTTGAAATCTGCACATACTGATTCATATGTACATAATGGAGATTATCACTTGGGAGGAAAGCGTCCTTCTCCCATGCTTAATTCATGTTATTAACATGATTGGGGGGAAGATTACCCCCTCCCCATTCTTATCCCATTAATACCCAAAGATGGGTCCATTACTGTTTACAGACAGAAGAAGAATGGGGTAAGTGTGTGTGGGGTGTGTGATAATCTCCCCCCGATAGCACAATTAGCACAATTTAAGCATGAGAGAAGGATTCTTTCCTCTCCCATGCGATAATCTCCATTGCTCCTGTGAGTTTCTAATATAGAAACAAATAGAGCATGCATTATTCCAATGTTTGTACTATGGAGATATCAAACTAGTCCCATCTCACCCTTATTGTATAAATATCCAAGATGCAGGGGACAATTTCATGCCTTCCTGTTTTTCTAGACATTAATCCTGATATAACATGTAATGCTCCTTGCAGCAGCACTTAAAATTAATTGGATAACTATAACATGGTTAGTGTCACAGATTGGACCTAATAAATATTGTCCTGGGTTAGGGAGCTCCACCTAGTATTTTTAATGTATTTAATCTTTTTCTATATCCATATTATGTTTTAAACATAGGTATATTTTATTCTATGTTTTTAAATGAACGTACCCCACACACTATTGACTATTCATTCTTACATATAGAATCACATGTAAAAGTAAATACTAAAATAATTTGGAAACATTACTTTTGGATTACACATCCTCCTGGCCATGCTGGCTGGGATTTTAATTTTCAAAAGTATTGCTAATAATTGCCACAATTTGACTGAAATATAATTCCCCCCACAGTGGGGGGAAAGGTTACAAAGTGATTGCTTGTCCTGTTTGTCCTGTCAGCTGCCCAGGTTGATGAGCAACTGCTGTGAATCAAATTCAAGGCCTCTACTTTCCCTTCTTATGTTTATTTACCTTTAAAGTAAAGTTGGATTAAATGTGCCTTCCAGCAGAGATGGTATCAAACGGAGGGCTATTTGTGTAAAGTATGGGTGAATCTACACTGTAGAATTAATGAAGTTTGACACCATTTTAGCTACCATGGCTCCAGTTACAGAATCCTGGGATTTGTAGTTTTGTGAAGCATTGGCCCAGGACAGACCACCACAAAAGGGTGGCCTGCTGGCAGCTTATTTCCCCCTGCAGGGATACCACAGCTGCGAAACTGTGCAGCGTCCCTCCAGAGTAAAAAGAACCCGGAAAGACTGGGTTCTTTTTACGACATCATGCGGATGTTACAAGTGTGCCAATGGTGCACTTGTGACATAAGCGACGTGCAGCTATATGTATATGCTGCATATTGCTTATGTCAAAATGGTGGTGCCCTTGTACATGGGATGCCACCCTTAGCCCACCACCACACTTCTTTAGGGTTAGAGACTGGGCAGTTGATGCACGGTCCCTAACCCTAGAATCAGTGGTAGCACGGCACTTTGGGACCATCGGTTCCACGCCTTTGGCACTCTTTGCAGAGAAGGCTAAAAAACTACAAATACCAGGATTTCATGGATGGAACTGTAGCACTTAAACGGTGTCAAACTGCATTATTTATACCATGTAAATG
>NC_056523.1:266058662-266095836 GCF_019175285.1 Sceloporus undulatus
GACCTGCCTGATGAACTCCCTCTCAGGCCAGCGGATGGCAGTTATTTGAAAGACAATTAAAATTGATCTGACTGGAACTGTTTATCAGTTTGAATAATAAAATCCCATAATATTTTTACAGTACCAGATTCTGTAACCTTTTCATGCTATATTTCTACCATTTCTTTGCAAATGGTTTTGTTTCATTGCAACCCCTTTATTATGATGTTTCTTACATTTGGCTTTTGTGACCTTGCTGCACAAACTAAGAAGGTAGTCAACATTTCATCTTTTTCTTTATTCACGTGGCATTTCCTATACATTTTTTATTTGGGAGGCTGTTTGTTCATTTATTTTTTGGGCTGCTGCTTGTATTGTCTGGTATGGCAATTCAGTAAATATTTTCTTTATCTGTGGAAAAAATATTGTCCCCAGATAACTTGGTTTAGAATGATTTTCCATAAGCAGCCTATACCAGCTGGAAAAGTGACTAGACTGGATTAAGATGATATCAATGGATTTGTTATGAATGAAGACCTGATGTCTTAGTTTTTCCCCTGGATCTAATCTAATCAGTTTATCAGATGTGAGCCTATATTTATACATTTCTGGGATGCAATAATGAGTCTGTTTCCCCTCCTTGTTAAGTTCTTTGAGCCATAGATGTTTGGGGAGGCAGCTATCACCCAGATGATTCATTTTCAGCAAGACAAAGTTATGTAAATGTCTCTCTTTATTTTTTCCTGGGAAAAAAACAGGGGGAGGGATTTTATTACTTTTCTTCCTCCTCTCTGGAGATCGAGATATTTCAGCTTGGTCACCTATTACAGAGAAGCAAACCATTCCTGACAAATTCCCAAATAATGAGGGCTATAATACATTCACCTGGCTTTCCCTCATGAAGGGGCAGTACATACTGGCACTTTGTACCGGCCTGACTGCATACTAGGGCTGAGTGTCTACATGCTCATCGCCTTCGTTCTGCCGCACATGCACCATTATGTTGCACACCCGTCCACTATGATGCCCCTTCCAGGAAGTTGCTTCCCTTCTAGGAAGGAGGATCCAGCCTACAAAATTTACTCTCCTCATACCATCTTAACTAAGGACAGAAACAACAAAATGCAAGCATCTTATAACATCTCCAACTTTTTTCTTCTGCTTGGTTTGTAACATCTTGCTGATGAAGAAGCCAGTGGAGCTTCGAAAGGTTTCAACAAGCATATTGTGCATTTTGGTTGACCAATAAAGGCATCACTATTTGGTAACTCTTTTTCAGTTAGTGGCATGAAAAATAAAACTGTGTTTGCAGTGTCTATCAAATAAGACTTTTATTTATCTTTACAATGGAATGCCCTCTGCCTCTTCCCTCCTGCAGCCCATTGGAGTAATTCAAATTGTCTTGACTGAGATTAACACAATTAAAATTATTTTTTTTACTAAATAAAATTATTATTTTACTATATTTTATTCTCGATAGTAAGCCACCCTGATCCTCCAGGGAGAGGCGGGCTATAAATAATAATTATAATTATAATGACAACTATTATTATTATAAAATGCACAGATATGAAATGCACAGATACAGCATGGGTGACAACTGGCTTGACAACAAGACATGCAAATAGGATCTAGGAGTCTTAGTGGACCACAAGTAACATGAATTAACAATGTGATGTGGCAGATGGAAAAGCCATCAGTAATAGTTTCTAGATCAAGGTAAGTAATTGTGCTACTTTATTTTACTTTGGCAAGGGCTCCCCTGGAATACTATTTCCAGTTCTGGGCAAAAAATAAAATAAAAAAAAAATCTATGAAAAGTCAGGAAACCATGCCCTATGAGGAGCAGCCTAGAGGAGTGGATATGTTTAACCTATGGGAGAGATGGTTAAGATGTAGCATTACAGCCCTGTTTAAATATTTGAAAGTGTGTCATATGGAAGAAGGAGAAAGCCCCCCCCCCAAGCAGATCCAGATAATAGAGCAATGGATTCAAACTGCAGAAAAAAAAGATTCCACATATATATTAGGAAGATGTTCTGGACAGTAAGAGTTGCTCAACAGGGGAATGCACTATCTGGGAGTGTGGTGGAAACTCTTTCTTTGAAGGCCATCAGTTTAAACAGAGGCTGGATGGTCATCAGTTGAGATTGCTTTGATGATGTGTTCCTGCATGGCAGGGGATTGAACTGGATGGCTCTTGTGGTCTCTTATATCTCTATGATTCTATAGGACCATTCACACTGCATTTTAAACTGAATTGCAAACTGGTTTAAATTGTGGTCGCTCACCCTTGCGCTGGGCTTTCCTGACCTGAATTAGTGGGTTTGTGTGTGCAAATCCCCCTTAACCTGGGTTTTTTTAAGACAGAGATTTCAGAAGTTTTTAAAGAATTGGGCTTTTTGTGGGGGCCGCCAATCAGATCTTACAAGTTAATCCCATTTGGAGCTTCACATTTCCTCCTCTTTTCTCCTCCTCCTCTCCCTCACTTTCTACTGCTGCTATTCTCTTCCTTCTTCCTTCTCCTCCTCATCTATCCCATGCACCTGCCCTGGATCAGCCTTCCTTCTCCTTCTCCTTCTCCTCCTCCTCCTCCTCCTCCTCCTAATCTACCCCGGCACCAGCCCTGGATCAGCTTTTCTCCTCTTTCCTTCCTCCTCCTCCTCATCATCTGTCCCCACTGCCATGACTGCCAAGATCACATCTCTCCATGGCATTTTACCACATTCCCAAGTGTGAATGGAAATCAGGATAAAATGCCATGGAGAGATTCGATGTTGGCAAATCAATGCCATGGAGAGATCTGATCATGGCAAATCAATGAAATAACCCAGTTTCCACACAAAGTTATTTCTGAGTGTAAATGGGCCCTGTGATTCTATAAAGTAGAAATGTCAGGAAGAAACTCTTCTAGAACATGGCCACATAGCTTGAAAAACCCACAAAAAACTACTCACAATACAACTCTGGCTGAAAAGGAAGGCAAACCTGTCTCAGCAATTAACTTGGTTGCTGATGTTTCAGATTATAAGGCTAGTACTATTCTCAAAAATAAATTAAAATAAAATAAAATATTCTGCATAATCTTTATATCTGTTAGATTGTTCAGACCTTGTATTTGAACCTCACATAAACAACTGTGCCAGGATTTAAGATGTATATTCCTTCATTATGGAGTTCATTATCAGTTATACTTCCTTGATATAATTATAGACCCTTGACAGCTAGTACTCTGCTGCTAATTATATGTGTCTTCCAAGTTACGTTGATGCTCAAGTAGAGTCCTAAATATTTAAAAGTGTTTATTTGTTCTATTATCTGTCCATCCTAACTTTAAGGGTAAAGAAGTAGTACTACTATTACCAGTAGTAACTATTATACAGATGACTTCAAAATAGGATCAGATAAATTCATGTGGATTTAAGTCATCAATGGCTATTTGGCATAAGGCTATATACTTGTGATCTAAAGTTAGGGAGATGCACATAAACTGTATGCACCCTGATTCTACAATATCCATTTATCTATCTTGTCTAGAGAGATAAAGAGAACAAAAAGACATTTCAGATGAATGGATATGTATTTCTTCTATTTAAAAACACACATACATTGGCAAAAATGCTATTTGATTCTTACAGAATGCAAAGCTCTGCCACCATATTCATTTTGCAGATTCAGAGGGTGATAGCTTCTCCTTCCTTCCAGGCTGAGTAACAAGACAAGGCCAAGACATACCTCCCCAGCCAACATGCTGTGAGGGGCAGTGCTCCCTGCCATTGATTTGGTTGCCATTGTACAGTTGGGGAAGGAAGACCGCTGTTGGGTTCAAGATGGTGAAACCTTCTCTTTTTCTCCCAGATGCACAGTGAAAGCTAAATGGTGGTGGGATGCAGATCTACTGTTGACCATTGATTGGCCATGGGCATTGTCTGGCTGTTTCTGAAAAAAATATAGGAAAAAGGTTATAAAAGGAGTTACCGAAGAAGGCATTACAGAAGACGGCATTTTTATTTATTTAGTTAGTTATTTGGCAATGCCCCCAAAATACGTCTGCTGACATAACTCTGATTACACTAGCATAGGCTACCAGAAGCATTCCAGTATGAGTGACTGAGTGAATAAGAAGTAGAAGCTTTAATATTATCATGAACAAAGATGAACCTTTTTTTGTTTGGAAATACATGTGAGGAAATACATGTGAGATTAAGCTCAATTTTGTATAACATACCTAATGTTAAATTGTTTCTAAGGCTGGATGGCTTTCTAAAGAAAATACTAGCTTCAGATGTAATATTTTTCATTGACCCATAGCAGGGAAGAAAGAGTTAAATTCCCCTTTTCTCTGATGCCATTGATTATTTAATTTCCAATGTAGTTTGCCTTTCAAAAACCTACATATTCTATGCAACTTAACATCACATATATTTTAGTCTATAAATATACCTTGCCTAGCAAACTGGATTACATATGGATATAAAGCATATTCATAAATATTGCATGCAAGAATGAACTTTATGAAAATGTATATCTCTAGGTTTCAACATTCTTTGTCATGATTTTCCTATCTTTTGATATTTTTTTTAATATTTTTCACTGTGCAATGCAAAAAAGTTTACTGGTGCTAATAGAGATAAACCCAGAGGCTAGATAACTATTTAATACTGTTGAAAACTATTGATTGACCACGAAGTTTGAAGCTGGGTTCAATGCATGCCTTTAGATATGTAACAGCTTTCACTGCAGTCATGTTTCAATGCATACTTTTATTTTTATTTTTTTGGATGAAGCAAAGATAACCTGTTCTAAAGCAAAACCACTGCTTTTGTCATATTTATAGGTGGTCACAAAATCAGCAGTGGAAATTTTCAAACCAAACTAAACAGGAACTTGTCATCATGTACACCACTGACCTTGACAACGCATCTTCTCTCGAACATGAGAAAGTGTTTTTCATACCTTTAGCCAATAGAGAGCTATCTAACTGTATATAGCTATCCAATTTCTTTTACTATTTTTAGTTTCAGGGGGGAAAACCACATGTAGGAGAAGATTTGCAGTCAGTGTATCTCAAAAGTTATAAAGTTCTTATTAAACTATAAGTCACTAGTCCCAAGTAATTTATACCTGTAATAATCTTAGCAGAACTAATATGTCTACTGCCTATATTTCCATGTGGTAACCTCCTCAGATCTATTTATCCCATTTAAAAACACCTGTGACATCTGTTTTATGCAGTGCAATATGAATACTTTTATGGGTTTGGGCCTCTTGTTCATTACACTCTCTATTGAAAACTGTGGTCACCTTTTCATCTGTTCACTACTATAGGTGCCCTTTACATAACATGTTTGAAGACTAGCAAAGGTGAGTCAGATACACAATGTCATCTAAAAGCACACAGTCTGTATTGGATTTATAATCCTGGTAGTCATGATCACAGCTCTAAGGGAATATTATTAGAAACTAGAGATGCCTTCACCATCAAATATGGACAGTATCTCCTTTGGAGGAAATAATATGCATTAGACAACTGCAAAATGTCTCCTTTCTGACATGCAGAGTGCCTTGTACTATTGATATAAAATATACATTTGTGCTACCCTGCTGGAATGAATATGAAATTTCAGTTACAAGATAGCTTCATATGCACATCTGAGTCCCAGCAAAGCAGACGGAGGGAAAAAGTTGCATATCTTTGAGGTTTCCTGTGAGGGGAAACTGCTGACCACACAGCCAGCTCCCACAACAGGTCAAACACCAACACTGGGAGTCTGCACCATCCTTCTCTTCAGCCAAAATGGGGGATTTGTGGGTACAAGCTGTACTGTGCCATTATTTTTTTTCCTGTTCTGTCCAAATTGCATATGCATGCATGCAAAGATGTGCCACCAGTGGGCACCAGTCATCTCCTTCCCACCCAGCTGCCAGTCCATTCAGTGCACTGCACAACCAGCTGTGGGACCAGCCACTTGATTGCACAGGTGATCAATTTCCTGTATGGTGCATTCTGGTTTCCTTTCGTTTGGGCCTTGTGTGTTGTTTAAAAAGATAAAGTTCAAAATGGGGTGAAACTGCTTCTTTTTGCTCATGTGGACAACCCTTAGGAAGATGGGAAAGCAGAGATCTTTGTTTGCACTTATATCCTACTTTCCCTCCAGTGAGCTCAAGATGATCTTCTTCCTCTTATAGTCCTCTTCTTCATTCTAACCTCATAACAACCTGTGAGATTAATTAGGCTGAATGATTATGACTAGCACATTGTACAGTGGACCCTTGTTACTGTATATGCTGGGGTTTGGTTCCAAGATCCCCCGTGTATTACAATATCCGAGTATGCTCAAGTCCCATTAAATGTAATGGCATAGCAAAATGGTGTCCCTTATAAAAAATGGAAAATCAAGGTAAATTTATACTTTTTTGAACATTTTCAAACCGTGTATGCTTGAATCCGTGTATAAAAAATCCGTGTATAAGAAGGGCCGACTGTAGTTCTGTGAGCTTCATGACTGAATAAGGATTTGATGATGTCTTATCTTCATAGAGTGGTTAGAGAGCCTGATTAAGGAATAAACAAATCACTGGCTTGAAGAAACAAACTAATAGCTATATTATAGGGACTCTATTCTAAGACAGGAAAGTTACTCAGGATACTATAATCTAAACTAGCTCCATTCTATGGAAGAGCTGAGAGAGGACTGGCAGAAAGAGAAGAGATGGAGACACCATTTCTATCACAGAGGGGTCAAGATAAATAGATAAGAAGAAAGACACTTTGGGTCACTCAAACTATCAAACACTTTTACTGCTGCCCACTCTGAGACATTCTTGATTATTTGGTGCTAAGTATTGCTGAACTTCCAATATGGTTTCATTGGATATTGGGGTAGCAGGAGGCTTATAGTGTGTGAATTGATCTCCACCTATAGAAGGTGTTCAACTTCTGTGATAAGGGCCCGTGGACTGAATTTAAAATTTTAACAGGGCAATATGGAAAACCAAAATGGTTTATTTCTTTGGGACATGTGTGGAAATTGTACTGACTGAGGATGTTTGTGTCCTCAGGTTTTTTCGCACCACCAAAATTTCTGTAATATTTATTTATTATTTGCAGGAGGAAAAAAAATGTCCCAAAGAGTCAATTTCCACTTGTATGGGGCATCCAGGAACAATGAAGTCTGATAAAAGTTTACCTGCCACCCAACCATAACAATAGCTGCAGTGAACCTACAAGTCATAACAATGTTTAAAAATCCAGTTGCAATTTTTGCCTAATTTTGGTCCTCACACCCTTTGCACATGTCCACACCTGCTTTACAACACGAAGACTCTAATAATTAATATATAGACAACTTTATTTGTCTTGTATTTTATTATTATTATTGTTGTTGTTGTTGTTGTTGTTGTTGTTTATTTATATAGAGCCATAGGCTTTACATAGCACTTTACAAAGGAGAATTGTATAACAATTACTTAGCTATCTTAAGTACAGATAATCATGCACTGAGTCATGTGGTGGTATTTCATTTATCATGTTCGACAAGTACCTGCAAAGTTAAATTTTGCAACCAAAGAGTCAGTTCTCAACCCTAGAATTATACCTCAATAAAGATACATGGTAAGTTTGAATACAGCTAAGAGCTGTCATAAAATATCCACTTTAAAGGTGTTAAAATGAAAGGAGTAGATATGCAGAGGAAATTAATATGCATAGGTTGTATTTGCACTGCAGAAATAATCCAATTTGACACCGCTTTAACTGTCATGACTCAATGATATGGAATTCTGGGCACTGTAGTTTGTTGGGGCACCCAAGCAGATCAGAGCAGAGCTCTGGTGCCATAACAAACTAAAATTCTCAGAATTCCATAGCATTCAGCCAGTTAAAGTGGTGTCAAACCGGATTATTTCTGCAGTGCACGTGCAGCTTTAGAAACCTTTTCTAGTTTTCTTCAGACAAATCTCTGATGTGAGAGACAGAATCTGCAACATTGCTGGTCTCATCCTTGGATTTATGAGTGGCTTTTTACTTAATTTCCCTCCATTTTTTAAAAATCACCCTCCCATTGTAGCATTATTTCTTTTTTAATTAAGGATATAGCTATAGATTTGATAAAGGTGTAAAGAGACAGTGCAGGTCACAAATTATACAAACAAGTGGATTAGTAGGCTATTGCATACAAGCTTTCTAGTTCATGCATTTTTCCTTTGAGTAGAGAGAGAAAAATCTATCATTTGTCTAATCTCTGAAGCACTGTTCTTTTTCTCATCACGAAAAGAACTCAATAAATTGTATAGTCCCTAGACTGTCCTCTTGATTGAAATGAAAATATTTTTCTGACAAATGTTGATAAGTGTTCTCTCCTTTAAAATAAATAAGAGATTAATTATAATGACCCTGTTACATGCTTTTTTCACATACTTGTGAATTCTAGGTTGACCTCGCACATTGACATACATTGACATCTACACTTGAATGCACAATTTACTTCCAATTAATGTAATCACATTTTCAAAGGAATGGATTTTTACAGGTTTCCATTAATTTATGTGAGATTGTGTATGTGTCTGTGTGGCACTGAACTGAGCAATGGTCTTCTTTGCTAGCAAATAAAATGTTCATATCAATTTAATCTGGGTAAGGATGAATTCACTTGTAACTGTATCTCTGCCAGAACTTTGAATGACAGCTTGTTTGCTTTCACAATATCCTTGCCAAGTTACATGTACGGAACAAAGATATCCAGCAAGAACACAGATGTTGCTTAAGAGCAGTCTTATCTTATTTGCTCATCATAACAAGGAAGATACTGTAGTTCATTATAGATTTAACAATCACTACCAGAAAAGCCATTTATTTGAAGGTGGATTGGCAGGGGAGAAGAGAGTCAGAAGACACATATAAGAATTCTGCTCACAGTATTCAGGTACCAATGCAATGATAATGGCATTAACTACTGAAGACAGAGGTAGCCTTCATTTTTCTACACTAAGATCTGTTTATTAATGGATTTAGTTGTAGCAACTAAAAGCATACAATGACCCACATAATGTGATTCACAAACCACTTAAGGCAGTTTACTGACAGCTTCACTATTTGGGAACCACTGATGTATTTAGTTCCAGTCTGGAGCCTCCAGACTGATTTACACATCATGGCAGCCACCTCAAGAGTATCTAGAGACACTATTGGGGTTTCAGCCAAGTCCCAATCATTTGGAAGTGATATTTATATAAGGGAGAATCTCAGTGTGGATGTTGCATATGCAAGAATCCATACGGCACAATGATTAGAGCATTAGATTGGAGAAAAGCCCTTCAGCCACCATCTTGAGGGAGAGAGAGGCAGGCTAGCTCCACCAGGCCTGCCTGGAAGAAGAAAAGCCCTCCCTTTATCCTCCATCTTGAGGAGGAGAGAGGCAGGCTAGCTCCACCAGGGCTAGCCTGAAGATAGAGTGCCCTCCCTCCAGTCCATCTGCCTTGGTCCAGGCCTCAGAGGGAAAGAATAACTGCTGGACCTGATCCCCTCCCCCCTCACCATTCCCTTTTCCTTTTGTGTTGTGTATTTTAGATTGTAAGCCTGAGGGCAGGGAACCGTCTATTATCCCCTCTGTTATAAACCGTCCAGATTCCCAGTGATTGGGCAGTATATAAATAAATCCTATTATTAAATCCTATTATTGAGAAAACCAACTTCAGATCCTTGAACCATGACATTAGCTGAGTGACCTAGACCAGATACCACTTGAGGTATTGGCGGAAAGACGGGACACAAATGTATCAAATAAAGAAAGTGCTGTGACTTCCACAGGCATATGAGCACTCTGTTGGAATCTCTGTTACAGAAGAAATTGTAGCAAACAAGTGTAGTATAAGCAGTGGAGAAATGCCAAAGGACAGAAACAACATTTTAAAAACAGTACAAACCTTATCCAATCTTAATTCTCACTCTAGATGCTTCTAAGCTAACTATGTATGTGCTATCATGATTTGTGAATAGAGCAGTCCCTGGCGTCATTGCTAGGAAAGTGTTACACACAATTTTCTGTTAAAAAACCAAAACCCGAACACCTTATTTGACCCTTAGAACATCTTGTAAAACTCTTAACTTTAGTTTATTACTTCTGGAAGGTAAATACAATCTAATCTGATAGCACCAAATTAAATTAAACTATCAGTATGCCTGTCTAATTTGAAAATTCAGTTAGCCAATAGGATAACCTTCAGTAGGAAGGGCAACAAAAATCTGATCTGACTGCGGTTTTTAATTCACATCCTTCCCAGTCCAGTCAAAGTCAAATTGGGTTGATAAGGATTAAAATATTTGTAAATTTTGTCCTTGTGAGCAAGAATGAATAATTTAACCATTTTAATCCCCACCAGAAGAAAACTCTTGAAAACTGCAGAGACTATTGGCCGTCTGGGATTTATTCTGGCAAACCCCCTCCCCCACATATTTGGATGCGGGGGAGCAGAGAAAACACAATTTTCTATACAGAAGTATTGTTTACTGCACAGAAAACTTGCTTTCTGCACAGAATATAACAATTCTTTGCAGAAAATTTTATTTTCTGAGCAAAATCCCCTACTGAGCTTTTCATGTACATTATGTCTCAAACTGTGAAGATTCTTTTCCATTCAGGTTCTTTGCACTTGCAGTTTTCTGCCACTCAAGAAATCTGTTTTTCATCTAAGATTCAAATATTTATGAATATTTTCCCATGCTTAAACAACTACCACATGTGTGTGTGTGTATTCAGTGAAATTTACATTATTGTTTGGAGAAGACTCTAGGTATTACCTGTGAACTGGTGATACAAGCCTTAGCTTGCACAAAAGAATGAAAAATATGAACTTTTCTCCCTGCTGGGCCAGATTTTGTGTTTTTTTTTTTTTTTTTTTTTTTTTTTTTTATTTTTTTTTTAAAAAAAAAATTCTCCCCAAACTAATACAAAAACATTGTTCAAGCTTTTGTACAAACACTGAAATTTGTACAAAAACATATTTGTACAAAACTCAACATTTTATGTAAAAATCGACCATGATCTGCAAAAAGAATTATCATTTTTTCTATTGTTGACAATGATGAAAAAGCATCTATTTTTATTTTTGTTCATGGGGAAAAAATCTTATGGCAGTTAACTTCTTTTTTCGGAACAGGAATAGAATAGAATAGAATCTTTATTACAGTCATATGAGCTTTTCACATGGGCAAAAGTGACGGGAGCCTAGTGGGATGCTCCTATCACTATCACGCAATTGCATGGAGATTATCAGACAATGTTGCATGATGTTGTGATAATTGCATCACTATGCCATGAATAAAGAGGAATTCTAGTCTCACTTTTTATAAACAGGAAAGCCCCATGAATAAAACAATGGGAGAATTCATTCTTATTCACGGGATAATGATGTGATTATCGCAACATCTGATAATCTTAGAGCAAATGAACAATAGTGATAGGAGCATCCCACTATGCTCCCGTCACTTTTTCCCATGTAAAAATCTCCATAGACCAGCACAACTGAAAAAGGAAATATATGAATATTCTTTACTTCAGTACTTATGGTAGGCTGCTTTTCAAACTGCTCTTAATTTTCAAAACACTTTCCCATATAACATGGTGTGGACTATTTTCAAAGAAACACAAATCATGTGGTTTCTTGGAGCTTGTAAGATAGCAACTCTGCAAATTTAAGCATAAAGAAAGTACCCATAAGAGCTAGTCTTCCTTTGATTTTCCTTTGAATGGAATAGCAGTGAATTTCCTTTGAATGGGTTAGTGATGGGGCATTGCCTTGCAAGATCCTCATGGAGATTGCTGTACAAAGCCTTTCTTCTTCTGCATCAACTGGAATATCTAACATAGAAAGAGTTTGCTAAACATGTTCATCTATGGGGTTTGAAAACACAGCATTGGGTGTTCTACTGTTACGCACATAGAGAGCAAGCTGTATAGACAGTAGGGTACAAAACCAAATTTGAGTTTCTTAATTTACTCACACAGAATTTGGAATGTAAACTGGAGTTTACGTCCATAATTTCTTATGTGAGTGAGTGTTATTCCCACATAGAAAAACATATATTCATACAGCTGCACATTAACACACACAGTCCAGTTTATATTCAAGGCTGGCAGAGGGATGCATGCAAATCCAATGCTCACTGTCTGTCATGTCCTGCCTATATGGTCTCTCCTTGAACCCTGTGTGTTTGTTCAACCCAGGTAGGATTTTAAGTCAAAGAATGAATGTAACAAGATCCTAAATTCAGCACTGAAGTAAATACCTCCTCCTAGACTGAGCACAGGAGTTCACTTACAACTTGCAACCACAGCTCCCTATGTGTATTGTACTCAAACTCCTTCCCAGTCAAACCATGATGATTCCCACATATCACTGCCAGTATGTGCAGCTTTTTGGCCTTGATAAACACATGGGGTCAGCAGTGGATGAGGGGTCACACTGAATACACCTGGAAAACCATCTTTGCCTCCCTCCCCCAGTAACTTCATAAGCCAAGTAACAGTATTTTTAAGGTGGAGTGACAATGGGGCACAAGATAAACTGAACTACTAGGGCAGTGGGTGAAGAGAGTCAGACTGCCTTCATGGATCATAAGAGAAAGAAATCTATCTACCACTCCAAAACTGCAGATTATGGGATCCTGTAGTAGTGAACTTCCTTAGCCCTGGAAAGCACATTGTTCACCCTATTCTACTTATTATCTATGAATGAATACCCCCAATCTTCCTTGGATCATACACATGGATTAAAAACACTGTTTTTGTCTACATTTGTGTCTGCAGTTCATGAAGTCAGTGTTACAGTAAGAGACATTTACAGTGAATGAATTTTCCTTTCATTATCTGTTATGCTCATCTTCTAGCATATCATGCACATTTTTATGGTGTCTGAATAAACCTGAACCTGCTAGGGTAATCCTGATGCAGAAAAACAATCTGCTTGCCTATCATCTTGCTAGGTTGATTCCCCCCCTCCCATTTAATCTTCAGGGAAAGTTTTACAATTGCTCAAATATGTGCTACCATCTGCATTGATGTTATTGCTCTGTAAAATGGTAGAAATGAAATTTAATCCATTTAGAATTTAAGATTTAGCTCAGTAACTAAGCAGATACACAGATTCCCCTGTTTTAGCAGGTGATATGTGTATTAAAATTACTGTAAAATACACATTACCATATGGGAAACTGCTAGTGCAGACAAGTCCTTTATTTGTGTTGCTGTGTGTTGTCTTTGCTAGTTATAGAAGTTTTGAACTTGTCCAAATGCAAATATATTTAGAATGATATATTTTCCTTCAGCTAATTGTAAATAGCAGGGATTCCTTTGTCTTCTGTTTGGTAGGCAACTGGAGATTTCAGAAGGACATGATGGGACCCAAAATGTTCCAAGTCAGATATTACCCATGGGTGAGATGTCCATCCCATTATCTTCTGCCTTACATGTCATTCATCATGTGAATCAGGCACATTCTCTTACTACAGTTTACAACCTTTTCCAATATGAATATTATTCTCAAGCAAGAAAATTATGATGTGCCTTGAGTCTCAGGGGATGGTGGAAACAAGTGGGTGTAACGTTAGGATGACAGCGTCTGCCATCCTTTGCAAAGCTTTTCAGGGAAGTCCTTTCCATGGATAGTTTTCCTTTCCTAAAATGGAAAAAAAATATTTAAAAGGCTGTCTCCTTAGGCAATGGAAAGTTTAAAATTGTTTAAAGCATGGAGATCAGTTCAAGGACCAGAGCTGTCCCACTGCTAAGAAGGGACTATGGACCCATAGCTACCCCAGTCTCCAATCATTACCTGGGCCTCCATTTCCACACTATGGAGTCTGTCTGTCCGTCTGGGCATTTCACTGAGCAGCCTGATGGATCTGCCATCACTGTTGGTCATTCACTTCTAAGGTCAGAACAAGATGTCCAGCAACTATCACATGGCTGGGTACTTTGCTTTGACCTCAGAATGAGTGAGTGGCCCACAGTGGTGGCAGATGTGCCAGTGGGCTGTCCATACAGACAGCCACTGCCCTGTAGGAATAGAGGGCTCCAGATCTTTCCATAATATCTAGAGTAAAGGGAAATGATTTTACTGAAGTTTAAGGCTCTTAAACCCAGTAACATGCTGAACGTAATTGAAATTGCTTCCACCAGAACAGGGTTTTGGGACTCCCCCAAAAAGGATGACAACCAGAATAAGAGGAAACAGGTCTTTTGGCCCATGCAGTAAGTCCCCAGTAAGGCCCTTGAAACTGTGATTGCTGTGCAACACTAAGATCATTCCATGGTCATTTGAATTCTGTTTTTTGGCTACTGAAAGATGGCAGTTTTTGAAATCTGAAGCAAAATAATGGTGAGTACTGGGTCACAGAATCTGACTCTTTTATATTAATAAACTTGAAAAAGGCAATATGGGCCCGGTACAGACCACCCAAAAAGAGCGGTCTGCTGGCACCCTGGTTTGCTCTACGAGGAAGCTGCAGAGGACAAACTGTGCGGCTTCCTTGCAGAGCAAAACGAACCCATGAAAAGCGGGTTCTTTTTGTGGCACCATAATGACACCACAGTGCACCAATGGCACACTCGTGACATCATTATGGCGTCCATCGTCAAAATGGCGGTGCCCATCTGTACAGGTTGCTGTCATTTTGACGTATAGAAGATGTGCTAGGGTTGTGGGGCATCTGTAAGAGACGCCCTGAGGCAAGCCTAGCACATCATCAGGACATGCCACGAGGCCCATCTGTACCAGGCCATAGATACCTTAGTCAATTCAGTGTGTGGCCCAGGACCAGGTTATTCGAAGGATGTATTTGCCCACACATGCCTAACCATGTTGTAGGAGTTCCCTCATTCTGTCCCACCACTATCTCAGGTACATTTGGTGGGAACACAAGAGAGGGCCTTTCTCAGTGGCTGTGTGGCATACTCAGGGCAAGGATGGGTTGTATTATGGTACCCAGATTTTGCTAAGCTTCAAAACGCCAGGCCGAGAGGCTGTTTTCTCACCCTCCCTCCACCTGGGCCACACCCTTGCCTCGGCTTCTGGACTTAAGGGAGGGGGGTAATGTCCCTCCCTTCCTTCTACCATCTGCCAGCGAATGCCAGGCTAAGAGGCTGTTTCCTCTCCCTCCTTCCACCAGGGCCACACCCTTGCCTCGGCTCTTGGATTTGGGCTATGGAGGGCGTACTGGCAGCAGGTCTTAAGCCACACTCCCTTCCCTTCCTTCACCACCCACCAATGAGGCTGTTTTTTGTGCCCCTTTCCACCTGGGCTTTAGTGAACATTTAGGGGTGTCTGGCACGGAGAGCTTTATCTCGGTGCCAACTTTTAGTCCCCCCCCCCCCTTTTTTTTTTTCTTGTGGGTTTAAATTGTACTATTAAAGAGTGTGTATTGCTTCACACTCTTTTATTTTAGGACTGGTATGGGGGGTTGAGAAGGGGATTAATTTTGTACTTTAACGATTTGCTATGTTAATTGACATGCATTTTTCATTGTTATTTTTATTACTGTTGTTATTTGCTATGTATTGTTTTTGCTATTTATTGTTGTGAATTGCTATGTTATTTTTATTGTTATTTGCTATGTATTTTTGGCTATTTATTGTCATTGTGATTTGCTATGTTATTTTTATTGTTATTGTTATCTGCTATGTATTTTCTTTACTGTTGTAACCTGCCCAGTTTATTCGTTATAAATAAATCATCAGCAGCATCATCATCATTACCCTCCCACCAAATGCTTATTTACAGAGGCACTGGCATCCCCATAGGGCTGGGGAATGTGAATGACTACTCCCTGGTGTGCCTGGAAAGAGAGGAGGAAGACTAGCCCCAGGAGAGCAAGGAGGGAGAGGAGGGGCTCAAAGAGCTAGAAGGAAGCTTAAAGGGAGGGGAGGACAAGCAGAAGGGAAATTGGAGGAGGAAGCTGAGGATGAGGACCCAGGGGACAAACAAGCTTGGGGAAGATGGGAAGAGATGCAGAGGGTGGTGGCCATCTGGGAGAGTGCCACCCAGGGAAAAACAAGGGACCAAATGGAGGCTGAAAGGTAAGAAGCAGATGGTAGAGGGGAGATGGGAAAGGAAGCCTGAGAGCACCCTGTAGACTTGGAAGTTGGAGACAGAGGGAAGAGGAAGGAAAGCCCAGGGAAGGACAAGGAAAGTGAATGGGCTGTTGGGGGCTGGGAGGAGGAAGCTGGCAGCTGGGGAAGGGATAGAAGGGAGTGGGCCTCCCCAGGGAAATGCTGCTCCTTTTTAAGCAGGCAAAGGGGTGCCCTTTCAGCCGCTGCTGCAGCTTTGCAACACTCCTGCAGAGAGTGGTGTATAAACACCATTCCGCTGGAGAATTGCAATAGTGCCCACTGTCTGGGCTGGTGGGCGGCATGATGCCGGCTTGGGGACAACATCAGGGTGTGCATCATCTAAACGCCACACCCCCCACACTGCCTCCAAGCCAGTGCTTACTGCCAGTCTGTTTGGGAGCTATGTCTCAGTGTTGTGAATTACATGGAACCTTGAGGATGGGCAGGCCCCAGCAACAGGTTATGGAGGGTGCTTCCCCAAAATGCCAGTTTGACCTTACTATTTTCCACTGTCTTTTTAAGTGGAACAGGCCTTGTATAATGTTCTGGACATTTATTTGTATTTTTGGCTGGTTTATGTTTTAACTAGTTTTAATTTTATATAGTTTGATTGTTTTTTAACTTTTGTATGCTGTAATTGTTACCTATGTTTGTTTTAACTGATACATGCTACCTTGAGTCCCAAACTAGGGGGAAAGCAGGGTGGTAATGATGATGATGATTTCATGTAATGGAGGAACAGGAGAAGGTTGTACTTTAGCTCTTCACTATCCCTGTGCAGTGAATGGAAAAGAAATAGAGCATCTTTTTCATAGCTTTTTTTCTCTTGCAAATTTTGATTTAAAAAAAAGTAAGGTGAACCTGAATAAACTGCAGGAGCTGCAGTTCCATAGATTGCTCCTCTGATCTTACCATCATGTGGCAACTTAAGAAAGTGTGTGGATTTATGCATCTTTCAAAGATTCCAACTCAATTTCTTAACAGGAAATGAAATATGCTGTCAATCTTCTGCATTCATGCTAACAGAAGCCAAGCTGGAGTCCTGAGTATTTTGCAAGGCTCATTGAAAACAGTAACACATATTGACTTGGATGTTGGATCAGTTCTGTAATGTAGTGTCCAAAATAACAATATCAGCTGCCATCGTAGTATATTTTCAGTATGTGTAATGCATATTTCAGAAAGTCAGGTCATGATATTTGAGCTTTGTTCTGGAGCTCAAGTGAAGAGTCTACATTTTATTCTAAGGAAGGATTAGAGATCTTCTCAGGACTCATTTGTTTCTTAAGCCTATCAGTTTTATTTCTGCTCAGTGGCTGCTATTTAAAAAATCATCTGGAGTGCTAATCCCTGAACAGTGGGGTGGGGGGATGGGATTAAAAGAAAAAGAAAGAGTAATTCCTAAACTACCTATCTAATCCTTAGTCTTGTTAACTAACATCACACCACATCGAAGGCACTGAGGTCAGTTTCTCTATGGCTTGCATTCTTTTGTCTCTTAACAGAACATAAGAAACAGAAACTAATCTTCTTTCTTCAACTGGCTACTCAAATGTTAATATTTTGGTGCCAAATCTTTTTTGACTGAATTCTCTTTGTAGAGTTTAGCTTGCTGAAACCACTGAAACTGAAACACAGAATGAGATCTGCCAAACCAAGAAGTGCAGGTCTAATTCGGTGGATTGTTGAACAAATGTTTTAAAAATACCATCTACATTTCTATTTGTGTATATCACTTATAATCTATCTATTCCATTTTTTAAAGAAAATCACCAAGCAGTTTCTAAAGAAAAAAGATAGTGTCTATTAATAATATACATTTTGATTTATTTTCCTTCCTACTTTTATATTTTCACACATTTGTAGAAGGTGGGTGTCTACAAAAACAAGATCCACCATGAAAAGGATAGTACTTGATTAAGTGGGATACACGAGACATGACTGGTCTTATGGTTTCTTCATAGGATGGTTCTCAATATTCAATGAAAAGCTAGTCATGGCTGCCCCTGATATGGAGGAGTATGGAGGTGTTAGCCTCCAGACTAACACAGAAGGCACAATTACCTTCTATCTGTTTACTTTCAAAACCAGGTTGGCAAAAGGGGATTACAAAGTCTGTATGATACCACATACAGTGGCTCTTTTCACTTGGTTTATTACTTCTATTCAGTTTAAGGGTTAATTTGGGAGGTATTCTGGTCTTATCATAAGCTTTTTACCACTGAATTTGCTGCCCGAATACAGCTCAGGTCCATCCATGTTTGCAGAGCTGCTCCAGTGGCCATTTTCTTAAATCATAAAACTTCCGGATCTGAAAAGAGCTGGGAGGAGTGGCTATGCAAGTAGGGATGGGCCCAGGCTGTATTCAGGTGACAAATTCAGTGGTGAAAAGTTTGTGGTAAGATCAGGATAATGTCCAAATTAAGCTTTAAACCAGACAGAGGCAATCCAGTTTAATAAACCAAATGATAAACTCCAGTATTTCCTTCTTGTAAAACAAAAGCGGGCATGATGCAGCCTGCAGGCTACATGCACTACTAGACGACTGTTTTTGTGGCCCTGAAGACTTCCACTTGTCTCCCAAAGCTCCAGCCTCCAAAATCCTAAGACATTTTGGGGGTTTTTTTGCTCCAAAATCATGAAGAAAGCTCTCTGTATGCATGAAAACTTTCAATCATACTCCACCTCCCAAGGCTCCCTCTATACTATACCTGATAACTTCATTTTCCTCTGCAATCCCTCTCAAAGTGGTGACAGGAAGTATTTGAGTTTCTTATGGGGGTGTGCCTTGCAAGGGTTCTTGGGGAGAAAAGTGACCTCAGCCCCCAAGCAGTTGTGCACCCCTGCTCTAAAAGTTAGGTAGGCACATGGCCATAATCAAGGGGCCATAGCAAATAAACCTCTACATGATCATAGAATAACAGAATCTTAAAGCTGAAAATGACCACAAGGACCATATAGTTCAATCTCCTGCCATTCAGGAATATACAACTAAGGTACCCCTGACAGTTGCCCATCCAACCTATAAAGACATTAAGAAGAAAATCCATCTCTAAGGAAGTCTATTCCATTATTGAACCATGCTTAGAGTAAGTAAGTTCTTCCTATTGTTTAGGTGGAATCTCTTTTCTTGTGATTTGAATCCACTGGCTTGTGTTCAAGTCTCCACAGGAGCAGAAAACAAGCTTGCTCATTCTTCTGCATGGCATCACTTTAGATACTTTAAAATGGCTATCATGTCCCTTCTCATTCTTCTCCAAGTTAAACATACCCAGCTCCCTAACCCATTCCTCATAAAGCTTGGTTTACAGATCTTTGATAATCTGTCACCCTCCTCTGGACATTTTCCAGCTTGTCAATGTCCTTCTTGAGTTGTGGCACCCAGAACTGGGCATGGTATTCCAGAAGAGGTCTGACCAAACCACAACAGAGTGGTATACTACTTCCCTTGATGTGTAATTTGCTCCTGTTGATACAGCATAGGATTGCATTGGCTTTTTTGAGAAACATATAACATTGCAGATTCATATTTAGTTTGTGGTCTACAGAAACCCCTTGATCTTTTTCATGTGTACTGCTTTAAGATGCATTTAATTTTTCTTGTTTAGCTCTAGAGCCTTACATCTATCCCTGTGGAAAATCCATTTTTTTTAGTTTGCATCTTTATCTCTAATCTTTCAAAGTCTTTTGGAATTCTGAGACTATCCTCTGTTATACCTGTGACCTCCCTCATAATTTGCTGCCATGTGCAAATTTGATAAGCATGTCTTCTATTATATCATCTTAGGCAGAATCTACACTGTAGAAATAATACAGTTTGACACCATTTTAATTGCCATGACTCAATGCCATAGAATTCTGGAATTTGTAGTTTTGTGATATATTTAGCCTTCCCTATCAGAGAGCTCTGGTGCCACAACAAGCTACAAATCCCAGATTTCCATAGGATGGAGTCATGACAGTTAAAGTCTGTGTCAAACTGCATTATTTCTGCAGTGCTGTTTCGGCCTAACTTATTTATAAATATGTTGAACAACATTGAGTCCTGGATAGAACCTTGAGGCACCCAACTAATCACTCCTCTGGGGGATGAAGAGAAAGCATTAGTCAACATGTTCTGATTTCAGTTGGTCAACCAATTGCCAATCCACCAATAGCACTGTCTAGCCCACAGTTCACCAGCTGGCCTGCAAGTATATCTTGGGTGATTTTGACAAAGTCTGATGACAATCAAACAGTAATCAAAACATGAGGATAGTCAGAGGTTTTTCAAAGCAAAATCTTTTATTGAGACCTTCTGTATACTTCTTCCATGGCTTCCCCAAATGTGAAGACATAAATGGCAAAATGTGAACTTCCTGCACTGAAATGTGTCTAGACATCTAGAAATATTGATACAGTATGTGATGAAACCAGGTTGAGCTGTTTTGTACACCTCACTTTTATTCTGTACTCTGCCTCAGAGACAGCATTGCATAGCTGTACAATTTGTCAACCCTTACATTGCTACTTAGAAATAAAGCCCATTGATTTTAATGAAACTTTCTCCCAGATAAGTGAGCATAGGATTGCAGCCTGAAACACATTTTCCTATCCAATGAGGAGGCGAGAAAAGATTTTATTTTATGCCTAGTTATTTGAGCACTGCTGTGGGCAACCAGAACAGCTGCTGCTCATCATCCATAGGCAGTAATAAAATTTTACCAAGCAACTTTTTCATATTAGACAGTCTCTAAACGAACAGTAGGCATATGATAAACTCTGCAGCTATTACTGTCCACTGTGTCAACAGCCTATGTTTGAAAAGGCCCCTAAATACACATTTAATGTAAATTGGTCAATCATGAATATTTAAGCAAGTCTCTAAGTGCACCTTTTACCTAAAAAGCTGAGCCAAGCTCTTGCTGTCATCTGTATGCATATATATATATATATATATATATATATATATATATATATATATAGACATATATATGTATGCTATGAGCTTTATGCATGCCTTCTTATGTTGTCTGAAACAAAAGAACACAATGAAACACTTTCAATGTATTTCCACTCTAAGGCCCTGTGCAGATCGGCACTTCGGGCCAGCCTTGTGGTGGGGTCAGGGCATAGCATCTCCATGATGCAAACCCTGGCTCTCCCCGCAGAGCTCTGTGACACAGTGTGCCACACCACATGATACAGAACTGAAGGAGCACCGGCAGTATAGCCACAGCATCATGGCTATCACACCTTTCCAGGATGCAAAAAGAAGCCACTTTCTGCAGTGACTTTTCACGCCCTGGAAAACCCAGATGGGAGCTGCGGCATGCCATTTCCACAGCCCTGATCTGGTTGAAGAAGGGGTTGCTTAATGCCACCCCTTCAGGGCTGTTTGTACAGCCCCTAAGCAAGACTCTTTGAAAAAATTGGTCCAGCCAGATCTATCTATCTATCTATCTATCTATCTATCTATCTATCTTTCTTTCTTTCTTTCTTTCTTTCTTTCTTTCTTTCTTCTTTTAAAAATGAATTTATTCAATATCTCATGTCCCCAGCTTTACATAGAATCAGGCCCAATTTGGGGGCAGAAATCTGTATATTCCTGAGGTTGCAATCTGTTCCATTACAAGAACAGGGAATTCTTTGGAAATGTTTGTTTGTTTGTTTGTTTGTCTGTTTTAATGTGAAAAGCCCACTACATAGCTTTCCAGAATATATACTAGTCACACGTCAGCCAATGGGAGTACATGTCCATTATTGTATCCACATGGATGGGGAACAAAATCCACAAAAGTACATATAGGCTGGCATCCTGTTAGTGAGTTACACAAATATTAAAACCAACTTGCATCAGCTTAACTCACTTTTTTGGTTTTTGTAAAGGTAATAATTCTTTACCAACTCTGCATTGACTAAACTTTTAGCTGCTGCAGCAGCATCTACTAGCCAGTGGTGTGGTGGTGGAGGTAGGGATGTATTCAACTATGTTCACATAGCTGCACACACAACAATGATATAATCCTCTGGGAACTCTGGAAGACCCTCACTGCCATTCCCTTCTCTTTTTTGTCAGGTCTTTTTAGATTATAAGCCTGATGGCAGGGGTCTAATTAACAATTTGTAAGCCACTCTGAGAGCCTTTGTGACAGAAGAGTAGAGTATAAATACTCTAAAAGAATGAATGAAGGACACCTGTGTTTGTATTCCACTTTCATCTAAAGTCAGGCAATAAATAATAATAATAAAATCTTTATTTCTATACCGCTTTTCCTGGGAGATCAAAGCGGTTTACAAATTCAAAGACAGATATACATCACAACAATTTACAATATATAATACAATCAAAAATACATTTAATTAAAACATCATATAAAAGCAGTTTAAAATCTTAGAATCAGGAATTGAACATCCTAAATACACTTCACATTAGAGGATAGGGGAATAGGAGGATAACTTTCTCTATGAAGGATCAGGAGGGTATGCCAAGCGGAACAGATGAGTTTTCAACATTTTCTTGAAAACATCTAAGGAGGAAATGAGACAAATCTCTTTAGGGAGTTTATTCCAATATGTAGGAGCTATAGATGTAAATGCTCATTGGTGAGTTACAGACAGTCTCACCCTAGGATATTCAAGTAGGTATTTGCCTGTTGCTCTGAGAGTGCAGGGCGGATTATGTAGGGAGAGGCGTTCCCTCAAGTAACTTGGGCCCAAGCCATATAGGGCTTTATAGGTAACAACCAACACTTTGTATTGAGCCCGGAAGCTAATTGGCAGCCATTGAAGAGATCTTAGTACAGGAGTTATATGGTCCGACCTTGAGGTCCCAGTGACCAATCTGGCTGCAGTGTTATGAACTAGTTGAAGCTTCCGAACCGGGTACAAAGGTAGCCCCATGTAGAGCGCATTACAGAAATCCAAGCAAGAGGTTACCAGTGCATGTACTACTGTTTCAAGGTTCTTTCGGTCTACACAGGGACGCAGCTGGCATATCAGCCGAAGCTGGTACCAAGCACTCCTGGCCATCGCATCCACTTGGGATGATAGCTGTAGGGATGAGTCCAGGAGTACTCCCAAACTGCAAACTTTGTCCTTTAGGGGAAGTGTGACCCCATCCAGGACTGGATGACAAATTTCTCTGTCTGGATCTGGGGTACCTATCGCGAGTACCTCTGTTTTCTCTGGATTCAGCTTGAGTTTGTTTTCCCTCATCCAGCCCATTACTGACTCCAGACAGTCATCCAGAGGAGAGATGCCATTCTTAGTTACTGTGTCAGTCGGAGACATGGAGAGATAAATCTGGGTGTTATCAGTGTACTGATTACACCATGCTCCATGTCTCCGGATGATCTCTCCCAGCGGCTTCATGTAAATATTAAACAGCATGGGGGACAGGATGGCGCCCTGAGGGACACCAGATGTCAGCTCTCTTTTACAAGAGCAACAGTCCCCCAGCCTCACCATCTGGATTCTTCCCGAGAGGTAGGACCGGAGCCACTGGAGCGCAGTGCCACCGATACCCAACTCCCTCAGGCGTTCCAGAAGGATACCATGGTCTATGGTATTGAAGGCCGCTGAGATGTCCAAGAGTACCAACAGGGTCACACTTCCCCTGTCGATGCTCAGACGGAGGTCATTGACTAAGGCAACCATGGCAGTCTCAACTCCGAACCCTACCCTGAAGCCAGTTTGAAATGGGTCCAGATAATCAGTTTCATCCAAGACAGCTTGGAGTTGGAAGGCGACTGCCCTCTCAATCACCTTGCCCAAAAAAGGTAATAAGGAGACCGGTCTGTAATTACTCATTTGTAGGGGGTCAAGAGAGGGTTTCTTCAGAACAAGTTTCACTATGGCCTGTTTTAAGGGTGATGGAAATAAACCCTCCCGGAGGGATGAGTTAATTATACGGAGTAGTGAAGTTGTTATTACATCCCCTCCCTGAACAGTCAACCAGGATGGGCAAGGGTCAAGAGGGCAAGTCGTCCTTCTTACACAGCCAAGGAGCTTGTCCACGTCCTCGGTAAGCTTTTCCAATTCTATGAACTTTACTGCACTGGCAGTGTTCCAAAATGGAACGTTCTGGGGACTGGAGGCGGCAGGGAATGCATTTTATCGCACAGTGAGAACACTGCCGCCACCGCCACCGCCGCCAAATATCTCCATCCTATTCCAGATGCGTCCCAGAGGGGGGGATTTTCGGGAATGCTTGAGAAGTGTTCCCGGAAATTGCCCCCTGGAGAACACATCCAGAATTGGATGGGGACACTTGGCGGCGGCAGCATTCTCACTGTGCAATAAAATGCGTTCCCCACCACCTCCTGTCCCCAGAACGTACTGTTTTGGAACACTACAGGCCCGTTCCAGGGCCAATGCCGTAAAGTTCTATATTTTCCTTCAATGGGACCCTGTCTGTGGAATGCCTTATGGTTTTATCTTATGGTTATGAACTTCATGGGTTGTTGTTGTTGCTGCTGCTAAATCAAAGGAAAAGGCAGGCCCAACTCCATCAGGGCTAACCAGAGCAAGAAGAAGGACCCTAATTCCATGCCATCTGTCATCATCCAGCCTGGGAGGGAGTGAAAAGGCAGGCCCAACTCCATCAGGGCTCGCCAGAGGAAGAAGAAGGGCTCTCCCTCCAGTCTATCTGTCATCATCTGGCCTGGGAGGGACTGAAAAAGCAGGCCCAACTCCATCAGGCCTAGCCTGAAGAAGAAGAGCCCTCACTCCATGCCATCTGTCATCATCTGGCCTGGGAGGGAGTGAAAAGGCAAGCCCAACTCCATCAGGGCTAGCTAGAGCAAGAAGAAGGGCCCTCCCTCCATGCCATCTGCCATGGTCCAGGCCTGAGAGGGAGAGAAGAACCACTGGACCTGATCCCTTTCTCCACCACCATTCCCTTCTCCTTTTGTGTTATGTCTTTTTGGATTGTAAGCCAGGGAACCATCTAAATAACTATCTGTAAGCCACTCTGGTAGCCTTTAGGGCTGAAGAGCGGGATATAAATACAGTAAGTAAATAAATAAATACTGCCTGTGCTTTTATTTTGCAGTGTTTTGCACATTTCCTTTTTCTATTTTATTGTATGCCATTTTAAGAGTTTTTACTTGAGGGCAACATATAAATATATTTGCTAGACAACCATACTGTAGTACCTCAGCTAATTTATTAAAACATTTGCATTTGAATTAATGAACTAATTTATTGAAACATTTGCATTTGAAGAGAAAGGTTTTTCTTCTACACTTGATCTGTATGTCCTAGAGGTGTGTGTATCTGCATGAGACACTGAAGCAAATATTTTTAGGGCTTAACTGAAGTCAATGACCATGGAAATGACTTTTCATGAAACTTTTAAAATAGGTTCTTGCTAAATCAACTTTAAAATGGAGAAAGCTCTCAGAATTTGCAATGTACAAAATCCTCAAAATGAGAATCTGGAAAATAATGAAATTGAGATTCCTGTACAGGAATCTCAGTGTGTGGTCCACACTCAATATAATGTTGTCCTCCAGATGTTGTGGCCTGCAACCCCCAGAGTCCTAGCCAAGATAGCAAACGGTGAGTAATGCAGCATGGAAAGGGTAAAGTTCAACAATGGGGGTGGGCTGCCTTTTACCCACCCTAGTTGTTGTTGTGTGCCATCACATCATTTCCAACTTATGGCAACCCTAAGGCAAACCTATCACAGGGTTTTCTTGGACTGATAAACCCAGTGGGTTTCCATGGCTGAGCCAGAAACTGAACCCTAGTATCCAGACTCATAGTCAAACCACTCAAATCAAAGCTCAAACCACTACATCCCACAGAAACCACTATACTCCCCATCCAGTTTTCCATTTTTGTCCCTGCACTACTAGTGTTTTTTAACCATCCAACTGATGAAGATACTTTTTTCAATGTAGGGATAAGAATGTCCCATCCTCATTGACCAGCATGACCAGATGGGTCTTACAAGTAGTTCTACTCAATGTCTCATGACATCCCTAATTATGCATCATGAATAGTACATACAGATACAGGTGCACAGATCATTGATCAACCAGTACTTTTTTTCTTCTACAAACCTTTGTGAAATGTTGCCCACCCCATTTCATTATTGAAAATAAATGTCGGCATGAGCAGAAACTAGTGCCAGTTTCTGAAAAATTAGCATAAAATACACTGGTGGATTAAAATGTATAGTAAGAAACACCTTTGATATGGAAATTAGTCTAGCCTTCTTGGTTCATTTCTGTGATAAAGGTTAGTACAGCACATGCAATATGCAAAATTTTCAATCCTACTTAGGGAAATCCTGATTTGAATTGCAGATGATAAAACTCCTAAGAGTATAATTAGCTTTGCACGCTTTCTAGAGGTTGGTCCCCCCACCGCTATTTCCCCTTTTCTGATCAACCCTGTAAAGAACAAACCACAATCCAGGAAAGTAGAGAGAGAACTAATGTCTCCTTGACTTTTTTATTAGGAGGCACAGGTAGTGATTGGCCTTTTTCTTCCAACTGACCTGTGCTACACTTGCACTGTAGACATTCTTGAAATAGGGCATCCCAGGTGGCCTTTCAAATGCAGGCATAATAATACTAATATTCACAATAAACTGCTTAATCAATTAATTTAAGACCAATGCCCAACTTATCTGGGCAGAAATACCATTTTTAGTTACCCTAGTAACCTCTTTTTAAGGTTAATGTAATATATTATATATGTGGTGTTGCTTTTTAAATCAGACTTTGGCTGTATCAACATTATGTAGTTGGATTGTTAATAGACACTGGCTGACACAATCCTATTATGTCAGCGAACTGTGATCTCCATGGGCTCACAGTCTGTTTCTGTCCCAACTCAAAGTAATTGAAAGCTCTAAATGGCATGAGGTTAGATTACCTCCTTATATATATTTTCTTTTCTACATTTCCCCATGTTGTGTGTGTGTGTGTGTGTCTGTGTCTGTGTGTCTGTGTGTGTGTATAAAATATGTATCCCAGTTAGGGACTTATGCAGATATAACTTATGTATGCATTTGTGGGGTTTTTTTTTTTGGGGGGGGGGGGGAGGTCACTTTGAAAGCCAGAATTGTCTACTTCCCTTGCACAACAACCAAAGACCCTGCCTCTTTAATGTAGCCTCCTCATTGACACAGCATAGTCATCATCATCATCATCATGATTTGTTACCCTCCTCTCCCTTTGGATTGAGATAGAAAACAAGCCTTGAGGTGGGGTACAGCATGTTAAAATACAGAACACAATTAAAAAAGAAAACATATAAACCCAACAGTTGTAATACAATACTATAAAACCATTAAAATATACTCATATAATACATTCTTTAAAATATACCATTTCAAAAGTTATGATTTAAAATTGACTCTGTAGGCCTGCCAGAAGTGATGTGTCTTTAATGTTGTTTTAAATGCTGGCAGCATTTTCAGTTGTTGTGTCTCTTCTGGCAGGTCACTGCACAGACCAGGGGCAGCAGATGAAAAGGTCCTCTGGGAAATCATTACTAGTCTAATCCTGACCATCTGGAGCAAATATTTCATAGAGGCCTGAGTATAAAGGGTGGATTGTATGGGAGAAGGCGATCCTGAACTCAAACCATGTAGGGCTTTAAAGATAATAACCAACACTTTGTAGTTTGCTCAGAAACTAAATGGTAGCCAGTGGAGTGATTTTAAGATTGGTGTGATGTGATCATTCCTGGATATATCTGTAATCAATCTACCTGTCATACTCTGAACCAGTTGGAATTCCAGACTTGGTACAAGGTAACCCAGTGTAGAGTGTATTGCAGAAGGCCAGCCTTGAGGTTACCAGCATGCACACTATTAACTTTAGGTCCTCCAGTTCTAGGAAGGGGCACGGTTGGCATATCAACCGAAGCTGATAACAGCTACTCCTGACTTTGCTGACATTTGGAGGGATGGATCCAGGAGCATTCCCAAACTGTTAACACAGTCTTTCAGGGGGAGTGTGACCCCATCCAGAACTGGTTGACACACCTCCAGTCCCAAATTAGGACCCTTGTTAGTAAGCACCTCTCTCTTGTCTGGATTAAGTTTCAGTTTGTTTTTCTTCATCCAGCCCATTACCTCTTCCAAGAATTCATTCAAAAGAGACACACTATCCTTAGCTGAAATTATTTTTGAAGGCACGGAGATGTGAATTTGCAGATGCAACACATGCAGAAAAGAAAGCTTTCTTTGCTGTATGTACTGCCCCTTTATAGGAGCAAAGATGTTCTCTATAACATGTGTTGCTGCTTAGAAGTCAAGTTTTATGCCATCTGCTCTCTAGTCATCATCCTTCATCAGTTAAAAAACACATATTAGTTTAAAAGAGCACATATTAGTTTAAAAGAACAGGCCAGACGTAAAACAATCCACACTGAAAAATTCATAATTTAAAATCTACAATTTAATAGGGTTTTTTGTTGTGTGTTTTTTCCTGTATGTCAAGAGTGTGTAATGTCTCTTTATATAATAAATAAAAATAAAATAAACAAAATCTATAATTTAAAAATAATCTGGATAGGTGTGCCAGGAGAGACTGGTCTGCCTTAAATTTGAACTGCTTATTCAGCTGTCCAATCTCTTCCAGCAGGTCATTCTACAGTCAAAAAGCAGCTGAAGAAACAGTCTTCTGGCTGAAAGTTGCCAACCTAGTTCTGGCTGACTGCAGTAAATATCTTGAAGAAGACCTGAATGCAATGGGTGGATTATATGGGAGAAGGTAACTCTGTAGGAAACCAAACCATATGGTGATCCAAACCATGTAGTGGCCTGTGGAGAGTGAGGTACAGCTAGGAATCCTCTGGCTATGTTTCTACACATAATGAAGAAGGCTTCCTTTATGAAGTCCAGGTGTCCTTTAGAGGTCCTAAATTATATCTCCTGTGTACATGTGACAAAGTAGAGATAGAGAATAAATTTGGGAAAATATTCTACAACTGTGTTTTAGTACTATTTTAGTACTGTAAGCTCTTCTTTATTGTATGACAATTTCTCTGGTGGTTTCACTAATATTTTAATATTATACAGACCTTTCTCCTTTGGTTGGTCTCTCCTAGATCTCCACCATGGCTTCCTTAGGGTAAAACACCTGAACCCTAAGGAGAACCCAAAACTGAGAATCCAAAATCCCAGCCAGCCACTGTTGGAAAATCAGCCAGAGGATCCAACTTCCAAGTCAAACAGCTTCTGGTGAGGGCAAGATCCCCTTGAGGTCAGCCCCAAGGATAGCAGCAAACAGAGAGGAGACAAGCTCCATGTGTTTATTCAGTGTTTATCCAGTGTTTACAAAACCCAACATGTTTTGGTCACACTAGGCCTTCTTCAGGGGTTGAAAACAAATATAAACGCACTTAAAATATAATATTTAAAAAGGCAGGACAACATGCAGCAAACTATGATAAAAAAATCCTTATAGATCTTATCAAAGTTATACATACCCTTTGAGAGAAATCTCTGGAGTTATAATCACACTCCAAATTACAGGACCATATAGATAAAGGGACCAGACATCATATCCCTCCTGCCATGCAATCAGGTGAGGAATATGGGTTGATTACTAACACAAGAAATAGCAAGACCACACACAGAACCTGGGATAAAATATGAGCAACTTTATTTAAACTGCTACCCTTTTAACCTTAATTCTTGAGAAATGCAACCAAAAATAGGGCGGGGGAAGCAACCTAATGCAGGACCCACTGAGGCAGGAGGTCTCTCCTAGATCTCCTCCACAGCTTCCCATAGGTAAGACATCTGAGCTCCAAGGATAATCCAAAACTGGAAATGTAAAGGATTTGGAGATTTGGCAGGTTTTAAGTTCAACAAAAATACTGTAATGCTGACTAAAAATATGAAAATGACTGATCAAATGTAAATAGATGCAAGATGCAAAGCAATGAGGTAGTTTGGGTTAACCAAATTTGAAAATATACTTTGCTGCCCGTTATCTCGTGTGGTTGGAAGAATGAACAACATTGTGAAATAAAAGATCATTGGAATTAGAAGGTCATGTGGTTTGGATGGCACAGATAATTATTATTATTTTCTTTGTATGTATTGGTTTGAATTATATTGAATTGTAGTTCAGTTTGTGTCTTTTATTCAAATTTTGGAATATGCAAAATTTAAATAAAAATGATTTTAAAATGTGATTAACAAATACAATAGTGAAAGAAAGTGATTATGGAAAGCAGAAAAGCAAACAGGTTTGGAAGACAAACATGTAAATGTCATTTTTGATTACAGGGATAACCCACTTCCCATTTGTTCTTTTTCTGATTCTTTTTTTTTAATTTCTATTATTTAATTCCACATATTACACATACTGAGTATGAAAATTTGATCTGAAAGGTAGACTTCATCTTGTATTTTGTAGTATGTAACCAAACTATTGTTCCTCGTGTAGTTTGTATTCCCCCCCTTCCTTCCTCTCCTATGCACACACACACACTATTGAATGGGAAATTATACTATTTGAAATATAGATATTTTCAGTGTTAGTGAACATCTGTCCCTTTTACTGAAGTTGGGATTTATTGTTGTTGATGATGATGGATGAGAAAACGTTTGAGTTTTTATTTTATTTTTTAAAGAAAGGAATGAAGCTGAGCGAAGTTCTAACTTGTAATTCAACATCTCCCACATCAGCTGGAAAGTTAAGATTTGGCTTTTATGCTGAAATGGAAATAGTGAGTAACCAAGAAGACCATGGAGATAGATGCTGTGGATGCAAAAAGCATTTTGGAGACCATACAAGAATCTTGCCTTCTATCATCATCAAAATGTGTCATTTAATGGGTGAGGAGCAATTTTCATTATATATGAAAAATAGGGAGTTAGGAAAAAATAGTTCTGAGTCTTTCAAGACTGTGAAGCCAAGCCAAGCTGACAATCTCAAAATGTAAAATTTCAAAGATAAAAAAGCACAACGTGTTTGCAATCAAGACCATGGAAAGTAGTTAATATTCACACTATAGGAACTCCAAATGATAAGCAAGAAGGCCTTATGGACAAAGACAATGTGTCAGATCAACATCTGCTTACTACACTCTTGGGAGTACATATCATTTGACATATAAGTATCATCTGACTTATCAAATATTTAAAAGTTTTAGTTTCAAATTTTGGCAGTCAATATTTATATTTGAACTCTATTTGTATTTGAAATCCCTTGAATAAAACAACTAGGCAGAAGATAAGTTACCAGGAACAGTTTTATTTAGTGACAGTCTTCTTTATAACAACTTTTTTCAGTTTTAACTTTTTATTAATTTCTAACTTTCCCTGGGAACTAACCACTTCCTCTCTCTCCTGTCACCACCTATTTCACATTTCAGTCACAACTATCCACTAACCAAAAACTCAAATTGACAGTTAAACTGTCCACTCTCACCCTGTCCTTTCTCCACCTCCTTCCCACCATTTGCAGGGCTGTGACTGGACAATCTGCAGAGTATGCAGGCCCTCAGGCTCTGCTGTCCATCACAGACATATACAATAGGATTATGCTACATATATGCACATTGTACTTTGGCTACAAAGTTGTCTCTGAGACAGAGTAGGGTAAAAGTAAAGTACAGAAACTGTGCAGCTTGATTTTCTTGGTCTATTTATTATTATTATTAACCTTTATTTATAAAGCGCTGTAAGTTTACACAGCGCTGTACATCAATTTTTTAGTCAGACGGTTCCCTGCCCTCAGGCTTACAATCTAAGAAGACACGACACAAAAGGAGAAGGGAGTGGTGGTGGGGAATAGGATCAGGTCCAGCAGATCTTTTCCACCTCCGAGGCCTGGACCAAGGCAGATGGACTGGAGGAAGGGCTTGGCTTCTTGATGGATGGTTAGAAGGAGGCTTCCTGGGTCAGAGAGGGGCTCACCTCTGGGAATGCTTCTCTAAACAATATAGTCTTTAATTCAGTTTTGAAACTGGGTAGAGAAGTGATGAGGTGTGCATGTGGGGGAAGAAGGTTCCAGGAGTAAGGGGCAGCAAGCGAGAAGGGACGAATTCGGGAGGGGGCAGTGGTAGTCCTACATTGTGACAGGAGACCCTGACTACCAGAGCGGAGGGTGCGAGTAGGAATGTAAGGAGAAAGAAGGTCAGATAAGTCAGGAGGGGCCAACCCATGGAGGGCTTTGAAAGTCAGTAACAAAAGCTTGTACCGGATGCGAAAGGGGAAGGGGAGCCAATGAAGGGAGGATAAAAGAGGAGAAACATGGTCAAAGCGGCGAGCGGATGTGACAATACGGGCAGCTGAATACTGGACAGATATTAAAGGATGGAGGTGTGAAAGAGGAAGAGGTCTATTATAGCTGCTTTCCTAGATGCCACATATTGCTTCACATTCTCAGATGGGAACTTCATATTTCCACATATACATATTTACTTATAGACTACTAGAAAGTTAAGAAACCAGTATAGAGAGGTTTTACTTCGAATGACTTCAGTGAATGACTTGGCAGTTTAGGATCCTCTTATCATAGAATCATAGAATCATAGAATCGTAGAGTTGGAAGAGACCACAAGGGCCATCCAGCCCAAACCTCTGCCATGCAGGAAATCCCAGTCAAAGCATCCCCAACAGATGGCCATCCAGCCTCTGCTTAAAGACCTCCAAAGAAGGAGATTCCACCACTCTCCGAGGGAGTGTGTTCCACTGTCAAACAGCCCTTACTGTCAGGAAGTTCCTCCTAATGTCGAGGTGGAATCTCTTTTCCTGGAGCTTGCATTGATTGTTCCAGGTCCTGTTCTCTGGAGCAGCAGAAAACAAGCTTACTCCATCGTCAATATTACATCCCTTCAAATATTTAAACAGGGCTATCATATCACCTCTTAACCTTCTTTTCTCCAGGCTAAACATCCCCAGCTCCCTAAGTCTTTCCTCATAGGACATGGTTTCCAGACCCTTCACCATTTTAGTCGCCCTCCTTTGGACACGCTCCAGTTTCTCAATGTCCTTTTTTCAATTGTGGAGCCCAGAACTGGACACAATATTCCAGGTGGGGCCTGACCAAAGCAGAATATAGTGGCACTATTACTTCTCTTGATCTAGACACTATACCTTTATTGATGCAGCCTAAAATTGCATTGGCCTTTTTAGCTGCTGCATCACACTGTTGGTTCATGTGCAACTTGTGGTCCACTTGGACTCCTAGATCCCTTTCACATGTTGTATATAGAGGTTATAGAACCTTCTTTGCCATAATGTCTAGGATGTAATGAACAGTTTATGTCTGACTATATGCCTTATTCCTAGGACAGGGATGGATAGCTGTGACAGGTCCATGGGCCACTCATCTGCCCATGGAACCTTCTGGGGGAAGGTCCTATGGCTAAAAATCCTAGGAAGTTAATTTTGGGTTGTGAAAAAAAAGTGTAGTTCTGTTTTATTGTTTAATATTGAATGATTCTGTGGGGCTCTGACCTTCTAGCAGAGGGAATTCATCCTATTTATAGCCAGGAAAAAACCCCAACCAGGGACTTTGGAGGTGTCAAGGGCCACAAAAGAAGGTTGCATGTAGCTGCAGGGCCCCCTATTTTTAGGGAAAGGGAATTTGTGTGTGGAATGAATCACTACAGAAAAGGGGGGGGGAGTCTATGGAGGTATCAAGAAATTACAATTGTTTTTGTTTTTGTTGTTCCTGCTAATTCTCAGAATGTAAAAACACAAGGCAAGTAGATTTGATTTGGAAAAAAACATGTTAATTTAAATCGACCTGGGGATCAGGAATGAAACATACTTGGTAATGACAGAAGCTCCCAGAAAATACTTTGTGATGAAATAAACATTATGTGGACCTCCATATTAAAATCAGAAAGCACTGGTACATAACCCAAATCTTTCCAGGTTTTTAATATCTGTCTAGAGGTGGTTTCTGTTCACCTTGGTAAACAAGCATGTATGAATATGATTGCTGTTCCAAACCTATAGGCACCTTTAAATTATTTGGTTGATAACAAATATGAAATTGCATAATATGACAAATATTAGTTAGTAAATCAGATATTAAGCTAGGTGGCAGTACTAAATTTAGATAATAATAATAATAATAATAATAATAATAATAATAATAATAATAATATGCTTTATTTATATACTGCTCTTCCGAGGCGATCAAAGAGGTTCACAAAATCATTTAAAACTTTCACATCATAAAAACAACCTCTCAATATATATATCAATAAAAACCAATACAAATCAAACATCAATAAATCAAGCAATAAGACAAGCAAGGAAACTATCAATTGTAGTTAACCACTTGTATCAGGGGAGACAATCTCTATGAGGAGTCCGAAGGAAATGCTAATCGGAAGAGGTGGGTCTTTAAAGCCTTTTTGAAGGCGTCCAATGTGGGGGTCATACAAAGCTCTTCTGGAGGTTTATTCCAGTACATTGCTGCAGCTGATGAAAATGCTCTCTGGTGGGTTGTTGTTAGTCTCACCTTCGGGTGTACTAATAAATTTTTTCCTGATGTTCTGAGAGTGCAGGGCGGACTATATGGGGAGAGACGTTCCCTCAAGTAACTCGGGCCCGAGCCATATAGGGCTTTATAGGTAATAATCAACACTTTGTATTGAGCCCGGAAGCTAATAGGCAGCCAGTGTAGAGCTCTTAGTACTGGTGTTATGTGGTCTGACCTGGAAGTTCCAGCGATCAGTTTGGCTGCAGCATTTTGAACTAGCTGAAGCTTCCGAACCTGGTACAAAGGTAGCCCCATGTAGAGTGCATTACAGAAGTCCAAACAAGAGGTTACCAGTGCATGTACTAGAGTTTCAAGGTCCTTTCGGTCCAGACAGGGACGCAGTTGGCGTATCAGCCGAAGCTGGTACCAAGCACTCCTGGCCATCGCGTCCACTTGAGATGATAACTGCAGCGATGAATCCAGGAGTACTCCCAAACTGCGGACTTTGTTCTTTAGGGGAAGTGTGACCCCGTCCAGGACTGGATGACAAATTTCCCTGCCTGGGCCTGGGGTACCTATGACGAGTACCTCTGTTTTCTCCGGATTCAACTTGAGTTTGTTTTCCCTCATCCATCCCTTTATCAGGGTTTTTAGTTTTAATTGCTGTTTTTATGCTTGATATTGTGTTTTTAATATGTTATACTGTTTAATACTGTCTTAAGGGGGGGAGGGATAAAGTGTTTTTAATTGTCATATTTTATATTTTACTGTTGTTAACCGCCCGGATTGGTTTGCCCTAGGGCGGTATACAAATAAATATTATTATTATTATTATTATTATTATTATTATTATTATTATTATTATTATATACTGACTCCAGACAGGCATCCAAAGTCACTGTAACAGTCGGAGACATGGAGAGATAGACCTGGGTGTCATCAGCATACAGATAACACCGCACTCCATGTCTCCAGATGATCTGTCCCAGTGGCTTCATGTAAATGTTAAATAGCATGGGGGACAGAATGGCACCTTGGGGGACACCAGATGTCAACTCTCTTTTGCGAGAGCAGCTGTCCCCCAGCCTCACCATCTGGAATCTACCCGAGAGGTAGGACCGGAACCACTGAAGCACAGTGCCCCCAATACCTAACTCTCTCAGGCATTCCAGAAGGATACTATGGTCAATGGTATCGAAGGCCACTGAGATGTCCAAGAGCACCAGCAGGGTCACACTTCCCCTGTCGATGCCCAGACGAAGATCATCAACTAAGGTGACAATGGCAGTCTCAACTCCGTATCCCGCTCTAAAGCCAGTTTGAAATGGGTCTAGATAATCGGTTTCATCCAAGACAGCTTGGAATTGAAAGGCGACTATCCTCTCGATCACCTTGCCCAAGAATGGTAGTAAAGAGACCGGTCTATAATTACACAACTGCAGGCGTTCAAGGGAGGGTTTCTTTAATAGTAGTTTCACTATTGCTTGTTTCAAGGCTGATGGAAATATCCCCTCCCGAAGAGATGCATTAACTATACGATGTAATGAAATGTTTATAGCATCTCCTCCCTGAACGGTCAGCCAGGAAGGGCAAGGATTGAGAGAACATGTCCTTTTCACGCTACCAAGGAGCTTGTCCACGTCTTCGGTATTTACAAATTCAAATCAATCCAGAATAACCTTGTTTCCAGAGTCACTGGACACCTCTGTTGTATTACATATGAAAGCTGGTAACACATATATATCAAATATACACAATGGTGTGTGTATTCCCCACCACCATTCCCTTCTCCTTTTGTGTTGTGTCTTTTTAGATTGTAAGCCTGAGGGCAGGGAACTGTCTAATTAATAATAATAATAATTGTAAGCAGCTCTGAGAGTCTTTAGAGCTGATGGGTAGGATATAAATACTGTAAATAAATAATAAAATAAAATAAAAATATCAAATAATATTAAATATCATGACAGTAATCAAATAGTGTTAAATATTCACAGTCAGATGATGAACAGCAAAGATCTATCCAGTAGAGAATATAAAAATCAAAAGTCAGCAAAATAAAGAGATCAGTTTCTTCAGAGAATGCATGATGAATACTCAGGACTAAGTCCATTATTTTATCATAAATAAAATAGGCCCAATGAATCAATGGAGCATACCTAAGTGTGAATTTAGCCAGTCTGTACTAGTTGGGACAACAATTCAGTTTAAGTCTTAGCATCAAAATTTGCAGCACAAAACTTTTTTTTAAGGGGGGCTGTGTGAGTTCTATCTCATCAAATGGGAGATGTGTCCCATATCATAAAGTCCAGCATATTCATGAGGTTTCAATCATGTTGCAGCATTTTCTGAGCATACTTATGTCCATAGTACAGAGCCACAGTGTCAAGAAGTTCCAGCACTTGCTCAATACAATGAATGGAAGCCATAGACATGGGGCAAGATCCTGCATTGGACACATAGCTATGATGTTGTGGCTAGGCTCCATCTCCTCATTTGATATAGAAAACACATCTTGAAATCCAGGCAGTTGTATTGAGGGATTGAGCTTTGCGGCACAAGTCAGCAGGACTCTGAAGAATAATTTGTCCAGTTCCTCTTGTCAGTGAGCAGTGGTGGGAAAAACAGAGGTAGAACCTTCTGGAAAGGGACCAGACACATCATCCTTCAATGTCCTGCTCACCTGAATCACAG
>NC_056523.1:266095846-266170470 GCF_019175285.1 Sceloporus undulatus
AATAATAATAATAATAATAATAATAATAATAATAATAATAATAATAATAATACTATTTCCATCCCTTGGTATGGCTGCCTGGATTTGAAATGGGTGTTTGTGTGTTGGGGGGGGGGTCAATGCCATAATCATAAATATGAATATATTTACGAAAAGACAAACACAGCATACAACAATGTAACTGCATAACAGGATGATAGTCACCTACAGTAGTTCTATCAAAGCCCAGTGACAAGCACAGATGGTGATGGAGGCCCACCAAAATGAGATAGCCGACCTCTCCCTTTACCTGCAGATTAGATAAGCCAATTCCTCAAAATTGTTTCATGCCTTTCCAGAAACCAAAAGACTGAGCCCCATGTGTTTGAGCCACTCATTTCATAATACATGTACTTTATCTCAGGACTTTTGACATTTGTTCCACAATGTTTTAAATGTAGACTGCCATCATCTCCACAGTCTGGCTTCATTCTTGTGGTAAATTGTTGTTTGTAACAGCACAATATAATCAGAGTTGCAATCAGCAAGCAACAATTGCAGTTTTTATTGCAATTCCAAGCAAGCAGATGCTAGGAAATTGTAATTTTTTTTTCTGTTTTCCTGTTTAAAATAGCTCAAGTGACATATAAAATAGAAATACTGCCAAATACTACCCCCTCCAAAAACTCAACTACAAAACATCAGGAAGATATAAGAATAACAGTTGGAAGCTGCAGATCCTAATAACAATGTAAACACATTCCTTGGGTACAGCAGACAACATGCTAAAAGCTAGTTTAAAAAGAAAAAGGTCAATAGCGATCTAAAACTGAAAAGATGGCAAACTCATTCCATCTCCATTGGGAGGGAGATCTGTATCCTTGATCCCACCACCAAGTAGGCTCAGTCTCTCAAAATAACACAACTAATCATCTTGGAAAACAAAGTGAGGCCTCTGATGCCAACCTCAAGAGCCAGGCAGAGAGCAGATGGGTTCTGATGCAACCTAGTCTCAAGCCGTTCAAGACTTTAAGGGTCAGCACCAAAAAGTTTAAAGTTAGCCTGGAAACAAACAAGTAGCCAGTAGAGATGAAATATGATGGGAGTAAGTTACTCTGATCTATGGGCACCAGACAACAATCTGGCAGCTGCATTTTTCACAACGTGACATTTCTGGACTGTTTCTAAAGGCAGCCTAATGGAGTAATCCAGCCTGGAAGTAACTGGAGCATGGATAACTGACGCCAGGTCCATCTTCACTCAGTAAGGCCACATCTGGCAAACCAGCTGGTGCACCCAGACTCCCAGCAGAGCATGGTATGTAGTCAAATTATTACCTGTCATTGCTCAGACAGTTGCCGAAAACAACCCTTCCTGAGCCTTGCCTAGCTTAGGCAGCAAAAAATAACAAAGGAGAAAAAGCTGAAGGAGATGGTAGTCAAACTAAGAATGGTATATAAATATGAATGCCTCATGTGATAATGAATCTTACATAGTGAGACCGGATGAAGGAGGAGAAGAAAGAGAATTGGGTGGCAGCAGCAGCAATGTTACGCAAAACAATCATTATATTCTGCTGATAGTAATTAAGGAGCCCTGGTGACACAGTGGTTAAATGCCAGTACTGCAGCCACAAGGTTGTGAGTTCGATCCCAGGGAGGGCTCCAAGGTCCACTCAGCCTTCTATTCTTTCATAGGTTGGTAAAATGAGTGTTCAGCTTGTTGGGGACATTTGGCTTACACACTGTAAATTGCTTAGACAGTGCTGAGTTCAGTGATAAGCAGTGTAGAAATGTACATGCTATTGCTATATTATCATTGCTATCCACTTTCTGGTACCTTGCTCTATTGCACCAAGATCTATTTCAGATAAACACCATAGGGTACACCTTAAATTCATTAGCTTCATTTATGGAATCCTGGGATTAGTAGTTTTGCAAGGTCTTTAGCCTTCTCTGCCAAAAGGTAATATAAGATACGTCATATTACCACCCTAAACAGCTTCAAGAAAATTGGTAAGATGGATCTCTTCTGGCAGGAACCCAGCCACCAAAAAAGGAAATCCAGTTTGTGATCTGACCTTGCTACAACCACTGTTTATTGTTATTTGTAAAAATTTTAAACATGTTTTAATTCTAATCTGTTTAATTGTATTTTAAGGGGGTGGGAGTGGGTGGGAATGATGGCTTAGGAATGTATATTTTTAATGCTGTAAGCTGCCCCGATTGCATTTTGTAGAGGGGCGGGATATAAATAAATTTTAGTAGTAGTAGTAGTACTGGTGCCCCACAAAATTGTAAATCCCAAGATTCCATAGGATCGTGCCATGGCAGTTAAAGTGGTGTCCTTATGCATTATGGTTAATGTGTACTTGCGCCCATTGATTTATTTATCAGTTTTATCTTCTTCCAGTTTTTTCCATTTATAAATCTTAAGTTCCTCTCATCACTTTGCTACATCAATTTGTGTGTGTGTGTGTGCATATGTGTGTGCTTAAAATGTTGACTGGAATTCTTCATGTGTTACTTAGTTATGTATGCATAACTAAGAAGCTGATATAGATTTCCAACCAACACACTTAGATCCAAAACACACTGCAGAAATAATACAGTTTGATACCACTTAAACTGTACTGGCTCAATGCTAGGGAATTCTGGGAGCTGTTGTTTTGTGAGACAGTTATCCTTTTCTGTCAGAGAGCTCTGGTGCCACAATAAACTACAATTCCCAGGATTCCCTAGCACTGAGCCCGGTAAGTTAAAGCAGTCTCAAACTGGATTATTTTTGCAGTGTGTTCTGGACCTTACTTACAAATGTGTAATTAAGTAGCATCTTTGGGCCCAATGTACTTTAACCACGCATTAGCACAGCAAGAGAAGGAGGTACATTCTTCTGGTGCTAAGGGTGTGGGTGGATGACTTTGTGTGAAAATCATAATCGCAATCATGCAATTTTTCACAGGATAATCACCGTTTAAATCCCCAACTTTCATCATGTGATAAAGTTAGGTTTAAAGTGCTGAACCTTGTTTGTGGCTAGAGTTAGCTAGGATTAGTTAGGGACAGCTTCTTTAAAGTTTGAAATAAAATCCAGAGTAGATTCACTACCATACTGATGTTGAAGACACACCGAGAGGTTCTCCACTGATGTAGTAGCTGTGTGCTTGGATTAGAGAAAGCCTCTTCATTGCTACAGTGACTAAGGATGACTTCTCCCCTCTGAATCTCTGCCTTGAGTCAGTAATGGGCTGGATGAGGAAAAACAAACTCAAGCTGAATCCAGAGAAAACAGAGGTACTTGCCATAGGTTCCTTATGTCTGGGGAAGGAAATTTGTCCACCACTCCTTGATGGGGTCACATTTCCCCTGAAGTTTGCAATTTGAGAGTACTTCTGGATCCGTCTCTACGTTTGTCATCTCAAGTGGATGCGATGGCCAGAAGTGCTTGGTACTAACTTCGGTTGATACGCCAACTGCAACCTTACCTCAACCGAAAGGACCTTGAAGCTGTAGTACATGCTCTGGTAATCTCTCATCTCAATTTCTGCAATGCGTTCTACATGGGGCTACCTTTGTATCAAGTTCGGAAGCTTCAACTAGTGCAAAATGCGGCAGCCAGGTTGGTCACTAGCTCTTTGAGATTTGACCATATAACACCTATCTTGAAAGATCTACACTGGCTCCAAATTAGCTTCCAGGCATAGTACAAGGTGTTGGTTATTACCTTTAAAGCCCTACATGGCTTGGGTCCGGGTTACTTACGGGAACGCATCTCTCTATACAATCCGCCCCGCACTCTTAGAACAAATGGGAAGAATTTGTTGGAAATACTATCATCCTAACATGTTTCTACTTCCCCAAAGGCATTTAGCATAGCTGTCCCCAGACTTTGGAATGGACTCCCAGAGGAGACCCGCCTTATTACATCTTTAGAAATCTTTAAGAAAGTGGTAAAGACAGAACTCTTCCGCCGGGCTTATCCTCCTGACCTCCTATGAAGATCACTAGTATGGAATGAGACCAGCTGACCCCGTGACTGATTGATGCTACTGTTTTTAGATTCTTATGTTTTTAGGTTTTTATGTTTTTATTTTTACTGTGGTTTTAATGGTGCTGTAATTTTAACCTTGTAATTTTAACCTTGCTGTGATCCCGCTTTGATCCATTGGGAGAGGCAGGAAGATAGAAATAAAAATTGTTGTTGTTGTTGTTGTTGTTGTCAAAGGCGTTTTTGCATGTGTGTATCAGAACTCTCAAATCAACAGGAAGATGTGTGATCGGTCTTCACTCTTAATGTAATTAATTGTTTGAATTTATATTCCATCTCATATCCAGAAGTTTAGGCAATGGAAATGTATTGTGTGAAATCTAAAATGTCATCCCACCCTGTAAGGTGTCTTCTGTGCTTGGATAGTCCTTAGAGCTACATGAAGAAACGCACAAAAATATAGGGTTTTTTTCCCCTTTTTTGCTTGTACAAGAGCTTACATCAGTTCTTCTGCAAGCAGATACAACATAATTACTAGACACTACATGTTACAGCACCACAGGAACTCATCCAGTAGTGCTTGTGTGTATATTTGCAGAAAAGTGCAAATGGCTAATTATCTTCTGCTTGCTGTTCCTTGGATCAAAGCCATATTTAATTTAAAATCATGAAAACTATATATGTGTATTTTGGACTGATTCAGAATATGCATTAAAATATAAAAAGTGTGATATTTGGAGATAGTTCTTGCAAATAATTAGCTTACAGTTGTAAAATGCTTAGAGACTGCTTAGTGTGGTATGAAGCGGTATATAACTATAGCTGTTATTGCTAAAAAGTGTTTATAAAATGCACACAAAATACATTATAATTTCTCATATCGGCTTTTTGAAAAGTGTAGTCAGAATTCAATATGTAATATAATAATAAATAAAATTTTTATTTATTGCCGCCCTTCCTCCGATCAGGGCGGCTTACAACAAGTTAAAATTAAAACCATAGATAAACACAAAATAAACACAGGTTAAAATACCAATAAATCAAACCAACATATTTATGGATGCATAGCTGGAAATATATATCCATACTGATCCATATTTATTGACGTCTTTGTAAAGTGAGCCCTTGGTATTCAGTGGTGTTTGGTTCCAGGCCACACCATCCCACCAACATCATGAATACCAAAATTCATGGATATTCAAGTCCTATATAACAGTGTGTGTAGTGAGTGAAATGGTGTCCCTGAAATAAAATAGCCAAACCAAGCTTTTCTTTTTGGAATGATTATTTTTTTGAATATTTTGAAGCCATGGATAGTTGAATCCATGGGTGTAGCATTGATGGATACAGGGCCGACTCAAGTCAAAACATGACACTATTGTACAATTGTACTTGAAATCACTGTGAGAATGAGGTCCAGTATAATGGCAATCAGGGCATGAGTGGATTATGGTTCCACTCCTCTTCCCAACAAGTGAAGCTGGGACAATCAGAAGCAGGGCCCTTGTCACACTTCTGTGTCACAGTATAACTGGTAATTGGGATGGGGGTGGAAATGCACAAAACTAACCTTACAGGATGGGATGACAATTTCAATTTAACACAATTCATTTCCATTGCCTAGACTTCAAGACATGAGATGGAATATAAATTCAAACAATTTCATAGAATCATAGAGTCATAGAGTTGGAAGAGACCGCACAGGCCATCCAGTCCAACCCCCTGCCATGCAGGAAATCCAAATCAAAGCATCCCCAGCAGATGGCCATCTAGCCTCTGCTTAAAGACGTCCAAGGAAGGAGACAACACTACACTCCGAGGGAGTGTGTTCCACCGTCAAACAGCCCTTACTGTTAGGAAGTTCTTCCTAATGTTGAGGTGGAATCTCTTTTCCTGTAGCTTGCATCCTTAGGGCTGGAGCATGGCTTTGGTGTGACTTCTGGACTCTTAGGACACATGCATCATTGAAACACCATACCTCCACTGTGACTCGAAGCAGCTTTATTTTGGCTGTCTGTAACAGGCCTTAGATTAACAAGGTATTCCTCTACTATCTCTTTACTTATTCTGTACTGAAATTCCCCTAATCTGTCCTCTGCTCCATTATCCTCAGGTTGAGCACCCTTTTCCTTTTCTGAGAAGACTGAGGCAAAGAAGGTGTTGAGTAATTCTGCCTTTTCTCTGTCCCCTGTTAGCATTTTGCCATCTTTTCCACACAGTGGCCCTACCTTTTCCTCCTTCTTCCTTTTGCTGCAGACATATCCAAAAAAGCCTTTTTTATTCTTTTTAACCTCTCTAGCAAGCTTGAGTTCATTCTGCGCTTTAGCTTTTCTGACTTTAGCCCTACACATGCCTGCTATTTCTTTCCATTCCTTTTTCTTGATTTCCACCTTTTTCCATTTCTTATACATGTTCTGTTTAAAACTTAGCTCAGTTGAAAGTTCCTTAGTCATCCATCCTGGTTTCTTGAGACACCTCCCGTTTTTCTTTCTCACTGGAACTGTTTGAAATTGTGCCTTCAGTATTTCCCTTTTGAGAAACTCCCATCCATCCTGAACTCCTTTATTTTTTAGTATTTCTGACCACGGGATCACCCTCAATACTTCTCTAAGTTTACTGAAATCCACTCTCCTAAAATCTAGAATGCATGTCTGACTCTGCCTGGCTTCTTCTTTCCACTGTATAACAAACTCCAGGAGAACATGGTCACTTCCACCTAATGATCCCACCACTTGCACCCCATTATTACATTAAGAGTGAAGACTGATCGCACATCTCCAGTTACTTCCTGTTGACTTGAGAGTTCTGATACACACATGCAAAAACATCTTTGACTATAAATGAAGACGCATTCATGGGATCGCTATTAAGATTTTCATATGACGTCATGACTAAAGAGCCTGAGAATAAACAGGCAATAAACAGCAACAAATCAATCACAATTAATTCCATGAATGAATTGTTGCTGTGTATTCCCTGTTTATTCCTCAGATAATGGCTCTTTAATTGCGATTTATGTGAAAATCTTAATCGCGATCACATGATTTTCCCAGGATAATTATTGATTAAAGCCCTGATTTTCCCCTGATTCTCTCCATGTGATAAGGTCCATAGAGTGATTTTACCAATCCACTGGCATGGGACCCACCAGCTATGACAAAGAGCTTAAAGGACCTGCTCAAAGTGCTGAACCTAGTCTGACGGCAGGGCTAGCTTGGAAACTTAAAAAAATTGGACTAAGATCCAGAGCTGATTCACAGCCCTACTGAGAAAAGAGCTGCCAGACATCATTAGAACCTGTACCAGCATTATGTCCACATGTTGGCTGAGCACAGTTTGGAAGATGAACCTAGGCAGATATGTAATAGCCTCAGTACAGTTGTTTTTATATCTTGAGGACCCTGAAAATTATTCTGCAGCTTGGGTTTACACCTGAGTGGAAGAGAAACTTCAGCATTCCCTCATTTTTGCCTCATACTTATTCTGTCAATGAAGGGATCAGTCCAAATGCCTGAAATATACATGTGCCAGATAGGAAGAACAGAAGGGAGGATCGGAGAATGGTCTCTCTTTTTAAATTTACTTACATCAGAACAACAACAAAGATCAGCTCAGGAAAGGAAAAGGCTGTCTATGTGTGGCTAGGTGTGGGAATGGGCATGGTTGGAGGGATCATATCCAATGCTATAGACAATTTCATCAAAAGTGTTTGGGGGAATCCAAAATCAATTTTAAAAAATAGGCTTGGATATGACTTTGAAAGGACAGGGGTATTTTCTCAAAAATTTTAAAAAGTATTTTTGAAAACCCACATCTAAGTCTGATTCAAAAGAGTTTGGCATGCACACACGATTGCCAAATATATGCATCCTTAACTGGAATGGCTATCTGAAGCTTCAGGTCACTTCACCTACTCCCTACAGTTTCATGATAATTAAAGGAGTATGTATGGAGTGGAATTCACACAGATTTCTCCTTGCCTCATCTAGCTTCCAGTGGTCAGAGTTGATGTCATCAATCATTTGTTGTCCTGCAGCCAAGGGCATCTCCTGCAATAATTGTGCCTCCAATGCATGCAGAATAATCATATCATGCACCTTAAACACCCACTGATCTGCCATTTGGTTTACACTGACCACCCCCCTACAACTTTACAAGCTGAGCTGTCTCCACCATGATCCATGGGTACACATTTAAACCATAAACTTTAAATGCTGTGCATCTGTATTCTAATCTGGAGCAGTCTTAGATACAGCAGCTGGCAACTGGCTATACTTCACCATGCTTGCCAAGTAATTCAGTCACTAGTGTATTCAAAGGGGTGGAATTATTGCTGCACTCACAACAGAATGCATGTTATTTCTTGACTGAGAACTGATTGGTTTACTTGGCCTAGCCTATGCTTATTTTATTTCTATCTTTTATTATATTTATTTGACAGCCTCTTTTGCCCAGCAAGAGGAAGAGACAGTGAACATTTATCACTTCATAGGCTAAGTTCCTATGAGCATAAACAGAGAAAATTGTGAACTGATATAAATATTCTGGTATATCCTACAGAACTCTGGAACACCAAGTCACAGCCTTAGACTTCCTCCTATATGCCTCGCTATTGAATTATGCATAGCACAACCCAAAGTCCTTCCCCACATTCTGTAGATTTTACCATATTGTAGCTATAAGAGCTTTGGTGGTACACCTTGGTCAGAGGCTACATGTTCCTCTGAAGGATCAAGACTAACAAGAGTATAAAAAGATACAGGAATATTTGTAGACTGCAAAACACATTTACTGTAAGTAAAATAAGATTACAGTACTTCCAACTTCCAAAGCCATTCTAAGCATTGTTCTTCCATCTCCCTTTCACACTTCCACATTTAACTTCCTTCCCTGTGCTGATAGAGAGATATATCTTGCTTTAGATATATAGCAACAGAGACAATGGTAAGAATCACGTGGCACTTCAGATGTTGTTGGACTTTGGATAGAATAGCTGATTGTAAGGGTTACTGGGAGTTGCAGTCTAACAATATTGGGATTCTCTGTCCTGATTTTAACTGAAAAGAGACATAGTATGAAAAGCTTGGTAGTTCAGATTGTTGTTTGTTGTTATGCCTGCAAGTTGTTTCCAATTTATGGCAACCCTATCACTGAGTTTTCTTGGCAGAACTTGTTCAGAAGATGTTTGCCATTGTGTTTCTCTGAGGCTGAGAGTGTGTGGCTTATCCAAGGTCACCCAGTGGCTTTCCATGGCTGAGTGGGGATTTGAATCCTGGTCTCCAGAGTCATTGTCCAGTGCTCAAACCACTACACCATGCTGGCTCAGATTACCAGAGCACAGTATAGAGATGAAAATGAAAAGGAAAGAATTCACATTGTCAGTCATCTGGAAAATATTTTTGAGAAGTTTTGTACATTTTCCCCATTATTTTTCTCATTTCACATTTCTTTTTCTCCCTTCAAAACATTGCAGGTAGGTGTATGAGTTCCAACTGATCCTTATTCTTTCACCATTTAAAATAAAATACATCGAAAAGCACTATCCAAATTGATCTCACATGGAGACTTTCCACCCACCTACCTCAAAAACAAAACAAAACCCCAAAACAAAACCCAACCTCATGGAGGTTGGCAATTTTTCAGTGAGGTTCTGATCAGGATAGGAAACCTCGTAAACATTTTAAATCCCCAGCATAGTGCTGATCTTTCCAAAGTTTGGAGGACTGGAGGCTACTCACTTCCAATATTGCTCATGGGCTTTCTTGAATACTGTCCAAAATTTCACAGATGAGAATAAGGACACATGTGACCAAGTAATACCAGACTGTGGTCAAGATGGCAAAAGGTATTAATGAGGAAGAAAACATAATCCAGGGGAGGCTGCAGCAGTTTGCTTTTACCTGCGCATACAGAGAGTTCAAGATTATACCATCTCTTTGCCTCTTTCCCGCTGACTTAATTTTGCTGAACACCCTATGTTTGCACTTTGAATTCAGTCTGCAACAACTGAATCAAACCAAGAAAAAGTGGAAGGAACATTTCAAAAGCAGTTGAAAAAAAGGGACATCAAAGGATTAATTGGGACTATCCTGGCCATATCAGGGCATTTGAAGAATATTCCTTGAAGCAGTTGATTGGCAACCATGTTAAGAAACAGGATGCTGAATTAGACGAATGTAGCAGGGTTCATTGTATGGTCTTTTCAACAATACAGTGTGTGTGTGTGTGTGTGTGTGTGTGTGTGTGTGTGTGTGTGATATGTACACTTTTGAACAATGCAGTGTGTGTGTGTGTGTGTGTGTGTGTGTGTATCTCACCATAAATCTCAATTTGATGGTTTTCCCCACCTGACTACCTGTTCACTCCTGGGTGTTGGGGAGAAACTCACTAGGTGCTACAGTGTAATAGCCAAACTTGTTCCAGTACTGCAGGAAGCTTTGTTGTTAAACTTCAACCAATGGCAACATAAATTTCAACCTATGGCAACATCATAATGAGAGACCTCCATGTCACCCTCCCTATCATCAACAGTCTTGCTCAGGCCTTTCAGACTCAGGGCTGTGGCTTCCTTGATTGAGTCTATCCATCTGAAATGTGGTCTTCCTGTTTTCCTACTGTCTTCTACTTTATCAAGCATCATTGTCTTTTCAAGAGATTCATGCATTCCCTTGATATGTCCAAAGTATGACAGCCTCATTTTAGTCATCATAGGTGGGATACAGACTGCCCCTTTCCCCAACAGATCGTGGCCTGAGCTGCCACAGCGGCAGCCCCAGAGGCCCCGATCCACCACTTTTCCTGGCCTCGGGGAAGCAGCAAAACGCCGCTTCCCTGCGCCCTGGAAAGGGGTGTCCTTGGGGCTTCATTCCCCAAGTACACCCCAACAGCGGCGGGGAGGCAGAGAAAGGGGCCACTCGGCCCCTTCCTCTTTTGTGTCGCTGGTGCATTTGTGTAAAGGCTGCGCCAGCAACACAAACGGTGAAAGGAGCTCCAAAACGGAGCTCCTTCCTGCGCCACTGAAAGGGCGCCACAAGCACCCTGCAGCGGTGCACATGCATCATGCCTGTGCCGCTCTGTTTGGAGGCAGCGCGGCCATGACGTCGTAATGGCGGTGCCCATGTAGACAGGGTACCGCCATTACTACACTGCAGGTACCTGCTAGGGTTGTGGGGCATCTGGAAAGGATGCCCTGATGCAACCCTAGCACGTATCCAGGCCGGCGCTTTGTGTCGGTTTGGATACTGCCTTAGCTTCTAGGGAGAGTTCAGACTTGACTTACTATGGGGACCTCTTTAACTCTCCAGAGATAATAAAGTTCTGTACAGCTTACCCACTAAATAAAGTTTAGCTACAAGACACACTCTTTCTTTAGTCATCTGTTTGGCAATATTTATTTTAAACCCATTGAGCAATCAATTTAAACTTGTTATTATCATTGGAGTTTTCCTGAAAATGTAATAATCAGCTACATGAGATCACTCCTTTATGTTTTCTTTATTTTATTTTTTACAGATATGCTTTTCAGTCTAAGGCCTAAAGCAATCATGACCTTCAGAATATTTAATTGAATGAATCCATAACTCAGACACACTCCTGACTGTATTTTCTCTCTCTCATGATTTATTGGACTGAATGATACAATATCCCCATGCATATGCACACAGTGAAAGCAAACAGGGAAAATTCAAATCAGAGGTGTCAGCTATAAATATTCAGCACTGCTATACTCATCAACATGGTGGAATCTAGGCCATCTGACCCTTTTCCCTTCCACTTTTGATTAGTATATTGTTTGGCTTTTTGATTGTATATTGGAATGGGATGCTGTCTCTTTCACAATCTGTAAATTCACAACATGATCCCCTATGCATAGCATATAGCTTCCTGTGTCACTCATAGATATTAGGAGAGAATGCCTGGAGAATCCAGGAAAGGGTAAGTGAATTATTTTTATTTCCTTTTCAATTTCCTTCTCTTGCCTCTTTTACAAACTGGTGTCTGTCTCCAATATTTTTGTAATCTAGTTTCTAGAGGGAGAAAGCAATCTGTTATTACATTTGTTACCATTTTTATTTTTCCCCCCAGCCATTAAACTAGAGAAATTCTCCTCTATCGAGATTAATTTTGCATTAAATAGCAGAGCTCATCATGTTTCACAGAAACATTGATGTCACTGTGTATTAGGATCCTATTTGCACACTAGTTTAATACATATTTAATTTTTCCTTTTTTTCCATTGGGCTTGCACATGTTTTTCAGCTTCTTGGATCACAATCAAGTATACTGTATGAAAAATTGTTATCAGGATAACATTGCAACAATGTGCTGCAAAAATATTTTTACAATCAATAGAAGGTAATTCTGTATTATGGCTATTGATGTTTAATAGATGAAAAAAACAAAAACAAAAATTGGGGTGCTAAATTATTATGAAACCAAAAGACAGTAGCTTGAGCAACTTGTATTTGCATTGGCCAGAATCCTACTGGGTTATGAATGTTTAACCGAGAGTTATGCATTCATGACTGCTTTGTATTCATAATCCCTATGTATCCCCTCATTTAGGGGATACATAAGGACCATGAAAATCCCCAAATACCAGCTTACCAAGAAGAAGCCACTATAATCAATGGGGGCTATTCACCTGTAGCTCAAGAAGTGGCTGACTGATGGCCCCCTCCCCTGGTGTGTGCAATCCCTGCTGTGATGGGAGAATGCAACAGGGACTCTCTTTCTGCCTGTTGTAATTGATATAGTTCATGTAAGGGGATGGAAATTTTATTCAGCTACTTTCTCTATGACAGGGAAAAGATCTCCATTAAATGCAGTCCCTATTGATTGGTAAGTGGTGATCAGAATTCATTACATAATTGCATAACGACTGTAGTTACATAGCAGCATAATGCATAAAGGATTCTAGTCTCCCTTTATTTTCTATACTACTTATCATCCAAGAAAGTCAAGAAACATACATAGTTCATCTCTATTTTATTCTCACAGCAACCCTGTGAATTAGATGAAGCTGTGAGAGTGGTGACTAGTCCAAATGATGATTTGTGAACAAAGAAGAATTTGAACAGAGATCTACATATTGGATCAAAAATCTCATCTTCACAGCAATGGGATCTGAGCTGGCAATGACCAATCAAGGGATCTTGGGATCATATAAATATGTGGTTGCTATAAAAAAGGCAAAAAATAAACCGGCCAGTATCATAATGCCCTTATACAAATCCATGATACAGATACATCTGGTTCTGGTTACTGTGGCCTGATACAGACAGGCAGAAAGGAGCTCCAAGACACCACCCCTTTCTGCCCCACATGCAGGGCACAGCAAATGCCATGGCCTTTGGGAGCCCTAAAAAAAGAACCTGCTCCCAGCGGGTTCTTAGGGTTCATGAACAGTGCCACATGTGTGCTGATGATGTCCATGCACTGTGCCCCATTTGGACGCTGTGCCATGCGTATGTCATCATGGTGGCCCCTGTGTAGATGGGGGCATGCCATCATGGCATGGTAGGGCTTGGCAGTGTGCGGTCGCTCTGTGCGATCCCAAGCCCTAATTTTGGCCCCATGACAGCGCTTTTTGCCTGACTGTATTGGGACTGTATCTAAAAAGAATATTGTAGCGAAGGAAAGGAGGGGGGAGAAAAGGCAATGAAAATGACCAATGGATTGGAACAATTTACATGTGAAGGAAAATAGTAAAGTTTGTGGCTATTTAGGTCAAGAGAGAGATAAGAAACAGGAGATATAATAGAAATATATGAACTGAAGCATCTCTCATCATACTAGACAGCCCAAGTTCATGCACTGGTACTGAATGGTGAAAGAATAAGGAAAGGTAGAGAAAGGAGGTGCTTCTTGGCAGGGTGTTATCAGTATGCTGATGACATCCAGATATACCTCTGCATGCCTCAGGCGTCAATCTTGACTGAGGACGGCATCTCTCCTCTCAATGAATGTCTTAACGCAGTAATGGACTGGATGAGGAAAAACAGACTGAAACTGAATCCAGATAAGATGGAGGTACTTGCTGTTGGGACCCCTAATCCAGGTATAGGCATATGTCAGGCGGTCCTGGATGGGGTCACACTTCCCTTAAAAGACTCTGTTCACAGTTTGGGAGTGCTCCTGGACTCATTGCTTCAGATGTCAAATCAGATAAATATGACAGTCAGGAGTGCTTGTTATCAGCTTCACCTGATATGCAAGCTGCGTCCCTTGCTGGAGCCGGGGAATCTGGAAACAGTAATACATGCTCTGGTAACCTCCCAACTCGACTTCTGCAATGTGCTCTACATAGGGCTATCCTTGTACCTAGTCCTGAAACTTCAATTAGTTCAAAACATGGCAGCCAGATTAGTCACTGGAACAGCCAGAGGTGACCATATAACACTTATATTAAAATCTCTTCACTGGCTGCCTTAGTTTCCGGGCACAGTACAAGGTGTTGGTGATGACCTTTAAAGCCCTTCATGGCCTGAGTCCAACCTATTTACAGAATCACCTGCTTCCATATAATAAATAATAAAAATTTTATTTATATTTTCCCGCCTCTCCCTGGTGGATCGAGGTGGGATAACAACCCAATACAAAAATACAGAGAAAAAGCCCAACAATAAAATGGATAAATTGTTAACAATTAAAAACAAAACATCAAAAGTGGTGGTATGATAGGAAAACTCCAATCCTAATCAAAGAGATGGAACAGCATTTCTTATACAAGGTCGGGTGGATAAGCTCACCGAAAGAGATCCATCTTAACTCCCCTTTTGAAATCCTCCAAGGAAATAGTGAGACGGATCTCACCGCATGTATTTAGGTCCTCTGCGAAAAATCTACTGCAGCCAAAAAAGACCAGGTTGGCAGCAGTTACCCAGAGGGCCTTCTTGTCTGCCACTCCCAAATTATGGAATGGCCTGTCAAAAGAGATCTGAAACATTACCAACCTTGATAGCTTTTAAAAGGCTGTCAAGATGGATCTCTTCCAACAGGCCTTCCCTGAGTAACTCACTTGGTCACTTGCTGATACAGACCACCATATAGAATACCCCAGGATGCCCATCCTTCTAACGCTGACTGATTGTTCTAACAGTTATAATAATTTAGTTGATATGTTAATGATGTTATGTAAAATATAATGTTGTTGTTTAGAGAGAGGGAGGGGAAATGCATTTTATTTTGTACTGTTGTATTTTTAATGTTGTACTGTTGTTGTAAGCCACCTCGATCCTATAGGAGAGGCAGGATAATTAACTTTGAAGAAGCTTATTGCTTCTTATTGTATTGTATTGTATTTTATTGATGAGTTTTGTATATTTTTATCAGGTAATAATCCCACTCCTATTGGGAAAATATCAATAAAATTATTATTATTATTATTATTATTATTATTATTATTATTATTATTATTATTATTATTATTATTATTATTATTATTATTAAAATAAAATTTTATTAATAATTATTATTAATATTCATACATAGCATAGTTAAACCGGGATTTGTTACTACAAGATATAGCGATGGCTGCCAAATGTATTCTATAAATGGACCATCAGTGGTTTTGTGCTACCTCCAGTTATCAGGATAGCTGTATGTATCCAAGTATTAGTTGTTGATGGTGAAAGATGCCCTTTATTTGTCATCCTATAGCAACCAATTGGCCACTGGTAAAAGTATGTTGAACTAGATAGATCTTTGGTCCCATCCAGAAAAGCAGTTCCTATCTTCTTATATCAGCCCAAAGACTGATCAAGTACAAAAAAAATATAACTTATATAGAAGCACAGCTTCAGGAAGAATGATGGTATTTTCCTAGTCTTAGCAGAAATAAGCAGAAGATGAGTTTCTTTCTAAGAGAAATCCCTCACATAATAAAAAACAAAGCAATTGAAAATGTGTAAGCAGGCCAATAAAGGAAGTTCCTGATTAATATAAAGCCTCTATACCACTCAAAGAATGCCAGTGTGGTGTAGTGGTTTGAGCACTGGACTGGATTCAGACTCCTTCCATTCATTATTCTCTCCCTTTGTTCCACTGACTCCCAAGTAAATACACAGGACAGGGTGCATGAAGACTCATTTTTTCCTGGAGGGCTCAACAAGAATAACTGCCCCCCCCCCGTACTGTATCTTTAGTTCAGTTCTGATTGATCCCCACTTCTGAGGGGGACTCAATTAAATAGGAGCTTTGGTAGTCCAATTTTGTTGATCATTTCAGGAGGGGCTCAAACCCTCTGCTTTAGTCTTTGGAGGGACTTAAGGCCCTCTCCCTTTTCCAGGGCCCATGGCCAAACAACAAGAAGAGCGATTAGAGCTAGGCTGTGATGGAATGAAATATATTTCTTTTGAGGTAATATGCTTCATTCCACCACAGTCTAGCTCTGCTAAACTCTGGGGAAATTCTGAGTTAAATCTGTTGGACCATCAAAGTATACAAACTTAGCCGACACTTCTTTTGCAGCACTGGAATCCATGTCCTTGCTATTCCATTCACAGGACAAAAAGCTGACAGTCAAAATCTGTTAACACCTTGCTAATTTTCAAGACTCTCCTGACAAGTCACTTCTGTGAAGCTTACATAAAGCTACTAGCTGATAATGGCTAGACAAGGGAGCAGTTTCGGATTGCTGCTGCTGAGTGACAGAAGGTTAAGTCTACTGCTGGTCTGAGCAAAACTAATTTCTTGTTTTCTTCCACGTTCACTTCTTGCCTGCTGTTGTTTCTCTTCTCATGAGCATGTTAGGGAAAGACGTGTAACTTATCCCTTATTAACTTTATTTATTTATTTATTTATTTATTTATTAGACCATTTTATTTTTAGCCCTAAGAGTATCCAACCAGTAAGGCACAGGTTGGTCTTCCATAACTCCAAGTGAGCATGGGTCATGACCAGGGATGATGGGGATTGTAATCTAAGAACAGCTGAGAGCCACATGTTCCTCACCTCTGCAATAATAAAGACAACTCTATCTCTCGTCAGGAAAATCAGGTTTGCACTCTTCATTGGTTGGTTTTCACACCATACTTAGCTTGTGTACAACAAAAGAGCAGTAGCAAGAGAGACCAACATTTTAAAAATTATTTATTTTCTTTGCTGTCATTACTTGAAACGATATGAATGAGAAACATCCAAAAAGCCATGGTCATTAGCAGCTGTTCAGATCTTACAAACCAGGGGTAATACCAAAACATAGGGGCTGTCATCCTGATAGTTCTGATAGGGTAACTCCAACTTATACTGTCATAACCCATTGCTGGTTGTTGTTGCTCTTGTTGCAAAGATCAGAATTCTTTTCCAAATGCTCAAAAAACAAAATCCCTCCCCCAACTCAACTTTTAAATGATATGCTCCCACAACTCCATTTCCATATTTATGGGAGTGGGCAGAATTAGCAGAGACAACATCCAGCCAGGACATCACCTCCATGAACCTCCCAGTGACCTCTAGAGGCCTGTTGCAACACATCCAGCTACAGAAAAATAGCTGGATATGTCTCCATTGATCACTCTCACTCTTCAGCAGTGTGGAAATGGCTTTGTTGAGGGAGGCTGTATTATTTAAAAAGTGGATTTTGAATAGATGTAGCTATAGAGATGAAGCAACATGCCAGAGGGAAACCTCCCAGTGCAGAATCCCAGCCATGGTATTTTCTTTTCCAGAACAGTAAACTCAGAGTTTTTGTGCAAACAATGAGTCTTGTATGATGAATCAGTTCAAGTCACAAAACCAGAAATCCACTATTCAATTTTTAAGCTGGAACTGCCCCCCAAAGCCCAAACAGTATATTAAAAACAACAACAACAACAACAACAACTCCACCCCTCTACATTTGGCACGAACTATAGTTCCCCTACTATTATTCCCATGAACTAATTCCCCCACCAACTAACCCTCCTTTTCCATCCAAGCCAAGCCATACCAAGCTATTTCCAACCTCCCCTTCACATTCCACTGCAAAATAATTCTCCAGGTACAGAACTACTCAAGGTCAGCAACCTGCAGCCTCATCCCCAAGACCTATAGCAAAGCAGCCAAGCAAAACTACAACAGCATTCTAAGCACTCCAAGACTAACCCATCATCTCCATACAAATCACACTATATTTATTGACAGAACCAACCAATTAACCTTGGTTCTGACAATCTTGCTGTTTCTCCGAGGTACTCAAAGAAGAATACATGGTTTACTCATTCACCTGGATTCAGTTTACCCTCTCAACATACTGAGAGAGTATGAATGACCAAAGATCTCCCAGTGACCACTAATGGTGGGCATTGATTTCAAACTGGCTGTTTCCATCCCTAATCCAGAAGGTTTCTTAGGGCACAATACACAAGGGGTGGTGCAGTACAGACTGCCCCCTTCAGGGGCTGCCTGCACCCACCCCTTTTCTCGCTGGATTGGAGCCAGGGCAGCCTCACCAGCAGGAGGCCCCAATCCGGCACTTTTCGGGACCATGGAGAAGCGATTAAATGCCGCTTCTCCATTTCCCAAAAAGGGGTGTCCTTGGGGCTTCATGACCCAGGACACCCTGACAGGTGCAGCCATGGGAGAAAGGGACCACCTGACCCCTTTCTCTCATGGTTTCATTCCCATGGCCATCTGGTTTCTGCACGGGAACAAAGATTGTGGTGCTGTTATCAAGTATGGTTTTATATAAATTTTGGGTGCCATGCGATCTGAATCTATGACCCCTGACTGACCTAGCCGCCATTACCCTGAGAGCGAGCTGACCACCTAGCCAGCAGCCTTGCTAGGCCTGGTCACAAAAAAAAAGGTAGATTCTAAACCTTTCAGCAAGCAGTTTGGGAGTTGCCATACTAGTTTCGCAAGCTGCCCAAAGCAGGAAGACAATAGAAGTAGCTTCCTCCTTTTGAGAGCCAGTGATTAACTTAACAGCTCGGCCATCGAGATATTTGTCCCCTCCTGAAAAGTGCCAGACCTCTTCTTTGTGTATCCATTGTGTAAGTTTCAGCTTAGACAAAGATAAAGTAATCAAGCCTTTGTTCGCCAGGCTGCCATAGCCTGAGGTTATGTTTAGGGGTATAAAAGGACCCCACTTCCAACCCTCCAGTGGGCTTGTAGATTCAGTTCTGAGCCTGAGTTCCTTGCTTGTAGAGCATCCTGCTCCAAGCTTGCATTCCCTGAGCATTTTGCTCTGCTGAAATCACTTGAGCGAAGCCAAGCTCACTGTCACCGGGCCTCTAGTTAGCTTTGCCCGCCAGAACTCAGCTCCTAGCCACCTCAGATGCTGCTTTCTTTCCCCATTCTCACGGCTGTGTCTCACCACCCACCATCCCTCGCATCCATCGCTTTGGAGAAGACTCCTAAGGTAAATATCCCAATGGTGCCTCTATCCTTTCTCCTTTACTCCCGAACTCACTCCTCCCTTGATTTAGCATTGAATGTGTGTGTGAGTGTGTGATCCCCTTTGTTGTGTGGCTTTAATAAATGTTCATACTTTAATTGCACCTCCTTTGGCATTAGAGCCTCTGTTTCTTGGGGTTGGACTAGATGACCTCTGGTATACACATAGGACCTGATCATGCTGCATGCGTTGTTAGGACACACCTCTCGTAATATTTGAGGTAATTAAAATTGCCCTAATTCGATTCTTCCTAACAGTACCTCAACAAAAAGGAGCTGCCTAGAGCAGCTCCTTTGTTGCAGCGCTGCAACCAGGAAGTGGTGCCGTTATGACGCCACTTCCTGCATGCCACATTTGGGTACTCAGTGGCGGCACAGGCATCATGGCGGCCCTGTGTTGCAACCAGGAAGTAGCACTGTTATGACTCCACTTCCTGTGTACCGTGTTTGGGCACTCAGCAGCGGTGACAGTGTCATGGCGGCCCCCGTGTAGATGGGACGCCTCCATGATGCTGGTGCAGTCCCATACTAGGATTAGGGAGCGTGCGGATGGTGCGCGCTCCCTAACCCTAGTATCGGCGCGAGTACACAGCTTTATGGCAGTCTGTACCATGCCTAAATCATCTCTTGAAAACTTCATAAAAATGAAAGAAGTGCTTTTATGCACTTCCTTCGAGTATGACTGTGCTGTTGATTCTATGGATTGTACCATACTAATGTATATATTGCCAGATATGGTAATTATTAAATGGAAAAATGACTGCATTTTATCCCCAGGCCAGCAAGTACACTGCCCTTCATGGTGCTACAGATTTAATCTTTTCAGCACACATACATTTTAGTATTTCTAGGACTGTTGGGCAGAGAATTTCAAACGGAAGGAAGGTGTTATAAAAACCTAGCTTTCCATTTGCCACATGTTGTCTCAGCTTTGTGTATATAGCTTCTTTATCTAACTATAAATAGCTGAAGCACAAAGTATCAAGTCCTAATTTGGAAACATTCTAGAAGATGTGAGCATAAATATCTAGGAACATATGGTGGTTCCAATGCTATGCTTCAGAAGAATTAATATAGGTATTTTTGCCTCTCACGTGTCCCCCCCCCATTATGCACACATTAATGTTATTCTCATCTTTAACACCATTATGGAAGCAATCAGAAATGGAAGGAAAAAGAGTAGACAATAAAAGTAATCCCCAGATCATTTAATTCAAAGTAAAACAGTTTCATTGAGTACATGCCAGTGAAGATTTCTGCTACTACAAGAGAATTCAATTCATTTCAGTATAGGCCTTCAATAGTGAACATCAAGAAATATAGCTAACATTTTGATCCCTCCATGGAAATTAATGGGTTTTGTTTAGAGAAGTAAAGCTTGACGCCTGGGTTTGTCAAATTTCTGCCCCAACTATTTTTTTTTCATATCCATACTGGACTGTGAGGTTGGGAGGGGGTAGTGTTCCAACATTAATTGTGCATATTTTTACACATTTTTGACATTTGAACCCAAGTAAGTGCAAACTGGATAGATTCTGATTAGATTTCTCATCCATTGCTGAGTACATATCTGGAGACATGTAGCTTTTTGACTGTATCATCAAGCACAGTACAAATCTTTCAAATGCTCTAACATAAATACAGTGGACTCTCTACAACCATAGACTCCAGATCTGCAATTTCAATTTTCCATGGATCATCTCACCCCATATTAAGCGGTGGTGATGTTTCAGCATGTCCTTATTCACATAACTGCCATTTAATAATATGGGGTATGGTTTTCTTCTGGCAGGGGGCCTGGAACTAAATCCCTGCAGATATGGAGTGTCCATTTTACAGGTTTCTGTGTGAATACCCACACACAAACATACACACTCCCTATAAGTGAACTATTTCCCCTGTTTGCCAGCTGCATCCCAGGTGCACTTCGGAAGCTGCATTTTCAAGCTGGAAGCTTTCTGACTTTGAAAAGCAGCCTTTGAAGCACACCTGGGACCCGGGATGCCACTGGGTTGCAATTGCCTGGCGGCATCAGTGGCAAATTACATGCAATAATTCCCGGTAGCAATCCGAAAGGATACTGTATCTCATTGTGGAGCAGTCGGCTTTTTTGGCGGTGCGATAAGGTCCTAAGAGTATCGGTGATGGAATCTAGCAATCTAGCATTTTTAGTGAAGACAAAGATGCTATTCCTAAACCCTTGGTTTGTAGACCGGAGCCTTATCCAGTTGAACTCAAAGGAGAGCTGGTTTAAAATTCAGCCCTTATTAAACAGTGAGGCACCATGAATAAGCAGCTCAGGCTATCTTTAGTTATCCCAGTGGTCATACAAACTCTGTGCATCAATGCACTGTTACAGCAGGCATCCCGTACTTAAAGACTTTGTCCATATCTGCAAAGAAGCTTACTAAACTTCAGTGTTATATCTTTCTCTTTTCAGGCTTAAAAATATTGTAGTTTATTTTTCAAGAAGAAAGTTGGGAAGAAGAAAATTGCAAGGGGGATTGGAATAAAGGAATAGTGTTGTTTTTCTATAGACGTCTCCACCAAATTTTCTAACAGAGGAAAATGGAATTTGGAGAAAACTTCCTATGATATATTTATTTTGCTTTGAAATGAATGTCATCCTTAAGGCTATCTTTGATTTACTCAACTAGATACCATGAAAATATTTGACTACACAGTGATTCCCAAAGTGGGTGGTACGCTCCCCCTGGGTGTGGTGGAAAGATACAAGGGGATAGTGAGGGAAAAAGAGGAAGCAGGGAAATAGTGAGGGGAAAGGGAGATGCAGGGGGTCTTCAGTCAAAGTATAGGTGCAAGAAAAACAAGGGGAACTAGCAGCCTTTAGGATCATGGTGGGGTTGAGAAGTTAGAACATAGGGCAACAGGGGAGAAGTGGAAGCAAAAAGGAGCTTTCACATCTGGGATCCTGCTTACGTTTTGTGAGCTTCATGGGTACTTGGCTTGCAGGTGGGCGCTGTTCTACTGCGTCCACATTCTTTCATCTGGCAGGCTCAGAGAAGAAGTAGCAGAAGAAACAATGTTTGTGAGCTGTGTATGTATCTGGGTGTGGCAGGGGGATAAGTATCTGGGTTGATTCTTTGAAAGAGTCCTCCACTTGTCTCAGTCTGAGAGTCTTTCCCCATTAGGGAAAAAAGTTGGAAGATGGCTGTGCTCCTCTCTTCCCCAGTGAAGAAGGATTGAGAGTCCCTCCTCACTGGGGAAAAGCTTCTTCTCTCTTTGCAGCTGGTAACCCTGGGGGCAATAATTGAGCAGCTGATTGATTAGTGAATGAGAAGCCTCTTGCCCATGCTGGGCTTTCCTTCTAGGGTAGCACTGGCAAGAGACTGTTCAACCAGCTGATCGGTTGCTATCAGTCACCACTGCCTTTGCACTCAGTCACCATGGAAGCAGCAACTGAGCAGCCAGCCAACTGGCCTTCTCTTTGCTGTAAGGCTAGTGTGGAAGAGAAGGAGGAGCAGGCCCTGGCCACTGTTACTGCTATATTCACCCATGAGAGGCTCAAGAGGAAGGGAGGCAGTGGTATGCTGGTTGTGGTGGATGCTGCTGGGTGGCTACTGCACAAATAGTAGAACTAATATCAAGAAATAGGTGTGGGGGACACTAGGGTTGTAGTCCAAGGGGAAAGGGGATCATAGCCTGAAAATTTTTAGAGACTACTAATCTACACTGTTAGAATATGATGTTCAATGCATATACCACCTTTATTGTATATATATATATATATATATAATAAAGTATACAACACATTTAATTAAAATAATATTAGATATAATTAAATCTAATTCCCAAATATGTTGATAGTATTTGTGACAATATGAGATTGTTTCCTTTCAAATAAAACATATTATTTCATTTGACAGACGTTCTTTCTAACCTCTACTTCTATTTTGTCAGATGGCAGAATAGTAGTGCATAAATTTCATTATCAAAAGGTGAGGTGGTTTGCATATCTCTCTCTCTCTCTCTCTCTCTCTCTCTCTCTGGTATAGAATATGTTTCCAATTTTGCTTATACAAAACCAAAATATTTATACTTTATATGCCATGTCTTCAAAATCATTTGTAAACTCTTCCCTCTAGTATTGAGGGATGATTCCATATCATATGTTCAACCATATCCACATACTTTGGCTTTCTTGGGGAACTGTGAGCCTAGATCTTATTACTTCTTTTTACAAGAGAAGACCCATGGAAGAAATTGAATTTACCTTGTGCTGACACATCATTCAACAGTTGATTCAATAGTTCTACACCAGTTGGTATAAAACAACAGGATTCCATTTCAGGTATCTTTAGAAAAGTGCAAGTCTGTTTAATGACGTATTCTTATTTTTCTTCTGAAAATTTTCATTAGAAATGCTCAAATGAACATTCATGAATCAGAACTCAAGGAAAAAACCAAGAATGTATCAGAATATCAACACTTACACTTTAAATGTCTCAGAAACTGAAACAGTACATGGGACAGTGCATCTAAGCTGGTACTTTTTTATTCAAAGTATGAATAATTAAAATATGGGTATTAAAGATAAATATAGAGTAGAATGTGGGTCTTTCTACTGTTAGGGGCTTATGAATGCATGAACTAGACTTAGACATTCAGACTATGTGGTGTTCACAAAGGTTACTCCAGCGCAAACATCAGAAAGGCTGCCAGACCTTTAAAAAAAACCACAAACAACAACAACAACACATAGAAGTGAAGACAAACAACCACTCAAAGGGAAGGTATTTTTACCATACATCAAAGGAGTCACAGACAGAATAGGGAAGCTGATGAGGAAACACAACCTCCAAATGATCTACAAACCAATCAAGAAAATCCAGCAAATGCTACAGTCAGCAAAAGACAGGAGAGACCCTTTCAAGACCACAAAAATCAGTTGCAGAACATTCCAGTCTTCCTGGAAATACAGTAAGGGATTTACAGGTTGCAATCCTTGAAATTACAAAGGAAGTCTTGAAAGAGAAACAGTTGGATTGAATTATATTCACAAATTCCAATCCATTAGCAAAAGTATGAACAAAGACAATGTCCTCATGGCAGACTACATACATTAATAAGAGAGCCCTTATTACTGCACATAAAACAAATAAAACAAATGGAATTTTCTCAGAAGGAGTTTTCAACCCAGGGAAACTGACTTTTGGTAAGCAGATTTATTTTTTTACACATCAACACCTACTGACCAATGAAAGATCTGAAAGACCTGTATCGCCTCACCAGACCTTTGAAAATTTAGGACAAAGGAACCCATCTTTCTGGGTCCTACTATTTCTGTTCCACTGCCAGAAATGTATAAATATGCTTTACACCTGAGGCCTAAATACCACTCTGTACTGCATCCAAAGAAATGGGTTTATATCCATGAAAGCTCATCCTGAAATAAAACCCAGTAAGTCTTAAAGGTGCTGTCACTTTCCTTTTTATTCCCTCCCCCTCCTTTTTATATGCCCTTCTCATATAGTTTATAGTTTACAACCATCTCATTGGCCGTGTCTCTACTATCTTCAGATTTCTATCTTTGTACATTATCATCAGATATTCTATATTGTGCAAATACAGCATGTCAGGTAGTAAGGAAGGTCATTTGTATTCTAGCATTCTTCATAAAACATAATAAATATAATTAATCCAGCTCATTTATTTTTTATTTAAAAAACCCTAGGTAGGTTTACACAATTAAAAACAGACTAAATTAAATAAGAATAAAATTAAAATAAAATCAGAAAGTACTGAACAGCCAAAAGTGGTACCAATACATTTTCTGCTGCTATTCAGCAATTAAAGGATTTCTTATCCTGCTGTTTTATCCTTCCATCATATTCAATATTTTTTGTTGATTTCTTTGTGACCTGATATTATGACAGCCTCACTCTACTGTCATATTACCAGACATCCATTCCACCAACCCTATTTTCTTCACCTCTTCTTCCCCCATAGCTCTCTATACCACCCAAAATGTACTTCAAAGCTGTCTCCCAGCATTTTTGAAAAAAACGTTTTGAGGGAGTTAAATGGGGAGACCCACAGATTGACTCTTCTGAGTTCCAGTAACATAAGAAATTCTATCAATGGAAAGAACCTGTTGGATCCTACTTTAGGTCTTTACCTAGTATTCTGTCTGTAATGGTAGATCTGGTGCCGTTCCTTCACACTTTTCAGTTCAAATTAGATGCTGTGGTTACACAAATCAGGGGCATGATGGCAAATTCTTCCATCATTTCATCTGCACAGTTCCACAAAAACATAATGAAAAAATTTCCTATGTTTTGAATATGCATACAGTGGACCCTTGTTATACTCTGGGGTTTGGTTCCAAGATCCCCCATGTATAACAAAATCCATGGATGCTCAAGTCCCATTAAATATAATGACATAGCAAAATGGTCTCCCTTATGAAAAATGGAAAATCAAGATTTGATATTTGAAATTTATACTTTTTTAACATTTTCAAACTATGTATGCTTGAATCCGTGTATAAAAAATCTGTGTATAAGAAGGGCCGACTGTACTTCACTATATACTTTTTAAAAAATCTCAATGTTGCTTACAACAAGAAGTGAAAACAAACATTCCTGCCAATTCTTCCACAAAACACTAGGACTTGGGAGATCTTTTAATGATCACAGCTGTATCCTTTTAAGCAGCTGCAATAATAGAAAAGCCTCATGGTTCTCTGTGTGAAGTATGGTTCACACTAGCCTCTCTCTATGGAATCATGTAGGCACTCAGATATGCAATCACACATTTATCAGGATGAAACAGCTCTAAATATTGCCTGTGATGGGTAAAACAGCCCTAAAACAGCTCATGATATGTCTTTTAGAGTACTGCCAGTTACCAGGATGGTTGGATCCTTCTTTTATAGAGAAATCTACCAGAAAAATGATGTAGATGATATTTGATGCAAACTGTATAGCATTCCCTCCCTTTACTCATGTGAAGCTTCTTCTGATTCTTGAGCCATGTCCACACAGGCCAAATAGCACATTCTTATAGTGGTTATGCTGAATGACATGGGGCTCAATCACCCTTTCTGGTACAAACTGTCTGGATGATGTATGACCAGTCTACTCTTACGAAAAACCTCACCTTTTGCTTTGATTCTTTCAAATCTCTCTCGAGTGATTCCTCTGCTGTGATGACTTTTTACAATGCATTGCACTGTGCCTCTTGCTGCTGCCACTGCTGGTGTAAGTCACTCCCTTTGAGGTCAGAATGAGGTTCCAGTGATGTGATTGAATCTGTTCACCTCATTTTTTGGCCTCAGAGGGAGTGACCCACACTGCCAGCAGTGGTGACAGGTGGCACAGTGTAAGGTGTGTGCAAACAGCTTCCTGGCATTGTTCCAGAGTACCCAAGTAACTGGGAAATGTTGGGGTAGTTTTGGGGCAAGAATATTTTGGGCTGCTCCCAGAGATTCTGGCCTGTACAGACACAGCATTTTTCATCAGGTAATATTTCACCTTCAGTTGATAAACAATGAATGCTATAGAGAACAATTCTGGATTGGAAATGACATAGACCCCCTCAAAGCCTCATCATGTGCCATCTGCCCAACAAAGGGTAACCAAATGTCCTACTTTTCCATGACATGACCTACATTTCAGCTTTCTGTTCAGGTAGAATTCCAAATTGTCTTTTAGTTTGAGCATGTTCTAGAAGCCTATTGCATAACACCACATTTGCTGTTCCACTTCAAGAGATGTGTCTACTTGGGAGCTTGTCCTCACTGCAAGTGGAGAGAGAGGATGAATGCTTCTAAAGTTCTTTTTTCCTAGGAGCAGAAGCAAACGAGACTTACTCCCAGAGCTCAGTGTGCATTTGTTTCTCAGAGTGGGAAAAGGATGGGAAACATGTTAGGCAATGGGCTAATTGAGGATACAATGAAACTATTGAGAAGATTTCCCCCTTAATTTCTTCACAGTGGACATAAAAGGAAAAGAATAATTCATATGTGAATTCAGCATTTGAATGCTAGTAAAGCATTTGTTCGCTTTGCTACAAACAAATAGTGGTCAAGTGTTTGTTACTAGTAAAATACAATTTTAGGCATTTGTCTTGCTCACAGTTCTATAAGTATATTGCAGCCCAACAAGACATTTTTAATGAAGATAAATTCATCAGAAGAATATGGGTGAATACATAATAAAATACAGTATATGTAATATAGCTGAAAAATAAACCATATGAAATGAATTTTTATATTAGTGTTTTTAGCCTTTATTTTGTAATGTCCTGCATTTTTCTTAAATGTCCTACATTTTGTGGTGCTTTTTCCTCCTTTTCAGTTATGCCTGTTAGTCATTCTGGCCCAACAAGGTATATCCTACCACATCTGTTGGATCAGCAATTTAGTGGGACACTCCCATAATTGTCATGACAGCCATGAAGTCACATATTCACCCTGTCAGGTCAGCCTCTGTGTGGATACTGAAGTCTTCCAAAACCTCAGTTTTGGAATCCTGAATAAAAATGCCAAATATTATGCTGTGTTCGGATTTGTACAACTGTATGTATACACAGTTGTGTAGTCATATTTCACATTCATAATCATAATATGGAAAGGGTCTTTCAAAAATGTATTTCAGCGTCTAACCAACAGCACAATTAAATGATATATCCTAGTCTTCTGACACATGTTTTTAAAGGTTGGGATTAAAAGAAAATGATTCAGCTTTTTATTATGCTTCTGTTGTAAGCTTCAGGAATTGCTATATGCTAAAAAGAATACATAGAATTTTCAGCGGCAAACTTGGTTTTCCTCCCTCACTCTTGCTCTGATTTAATATACATGTAAGCTATGAGTGAAATATGTACTCTTTATGTTTCAAAGGAATATTAGAACCATGGGGATCAAATCATAACAGCAGACTGAACAAGATACACTACAACAAACCTTATTCAATTTATTAACTGATTTTAAGAAAAAGACTGGCATCAACCATTTTGCTGGCCACAAAGACTGATTCAATACATTTAAAAGACCTAGCTCTATTTACTACCAACCAATGAGCAAAAGTGGAAGAAATAGATCAGTTCCTGCCACCACACCATACTACTTCTATCATGTGGGTGTTTTATTTTAATTCTTGTTCAGCTATATGCTATGAACAAACACAAGTCTGGAAATAAATTTCCACCTTGGTTGAGACCCACCAGCTCTATTTATATGCCTGCATGGAATTGATTTCATTAAATAGGGTATCTTCCTTTTCCAGACAGTCACCCAGCCACATCATAAATAAGTTTTGCATCTCAGAGGCATTATTAAAGTGGTATGGCCTGCTTCATGCAAAAAGAGGGAAGATTTTCTGGGCAGTGTGTAAATTTCAACACGTGTTATAGCTGTGTAGCTTTCAGCAAGTATTATTTGTTACCTGGTTGTGTGACAAGCAACACTTGCTAAAATTACCTCTTCTATACAACCTTTCAAGGTAAGGGAGCCATTTCCATTTTTTTCACTCTGGCAACCTTATCTCTGGATAAGGATGCACACCCACTGGTTTCTTTCTTGTTTCTCAGACAACAGTTAGGTGTCTCACACCCCTGATAACTATTAGGCTAGGTTATGCCATCAGGACTGGACAAGTGATGTAGTGGAACCAGGGCTTGTAGGGCCAAAGCACTAGGACTTTTTAATTAACAGTTACTGCAGTATCATCAGCTATCACAACAAGCTCTACTTGGGCTTGCTTTCATATACAATCCATGAAAAAGTAGGCAAAGGCTTTTAGCATCCCCTTCATGGCTGTCTTTATGGACTATCATGGAGTCCATCTGAGGGCCAATTTGAACAAATGTGCTTCTTAAATGTATTAAAATAAATCAATATTTTACATTACTTTTTTTGTAATTGTGACATTGTATAGACATTTGATAGGTACTTTTATAGGAATCTGATTTTTTTTAATGTCATAAATCAAACAAGGAATCAACAATTTTTGCTGGGATACATTGTAAATAGACAAATTATATGTACTCCCTATTATTTATTTATTTATTTACTTATGAGGGTTCTAACAACATTTAAGATATTTTTAATAGAAAATATGTGGTTATTGCTAAAGAAGAGCAATGTAAAATCTAAGACATATAAGTAAAGACTTCAATCATTATGATAGTATACTAAAAGCATTTCTGAGAATCCCCACTGTTTTTAATTTAGTTGTTGTACTTAGCAAAATTGTAACTGTTGGAGATATTTCTGAGGCCATGATTTTATGACTAAAGTTTATTCACATTTTTTTAAATGGAAGATTTTTTTAAAGTTATTTGCTTTTTTAAAAAAATAGATTTTTTTTTAAATAATGAGTTAAACAGAGCAATTTGTAACTATCTAAAATAAATAATCTTGGAACATAATTGCCATCCACTTTTCTCCCTGGATAGCAGAATCAATCATCTTCCAGGTTGTTAGAAGATGCCATTTTAAAAAACATCTACTTACCACTGGCTGCAAGTAACAAGAAAGATGGAAGATTTCCAGCTTGGCAGTTGGGTGCTTACTGGCTAGCTTTGCTTCCAGGTGGCAAAGTACTGCAGTACAAGTAGAACAATTGTGATGAGGCATGGAAACTGGCCAAGTCACACTGAAACCTTGCTGAACTCCAGCAGTTATTATTGTCACTGTTCTCTCACACTGAAACTGTCTCCTCTAGGGAGGAAAAGCAGAGCGTAGTATCTAGAACAACAGTTTCTCTATAAGGAAAGGTGACAGTATTTGAAGCTTTTTAGCTGAGGGAAAAAGGCACACAGGAATGAGATGAAATGTACAAAGTGATGTACTGCTGTGGAAAGTAGATAAGAAGTTTTACTGTCTCTTCCATTGTAACAAAAGCCTGGGTCATCCAATAAAACTGAGTAGTGGTAGATTCAAGATGAATCAAAGGAACTACATCTTCACAAAATGAATCACTAAACTATCAATATGCAAAGGAATCTTGTAGCACCTTTGAGACTAAGGGGCAAAACAGATGGCTCCAAAGGAGCAGCTTGCCATCACCCCTTTGAGTGCTGGACTGGGGCCACAGCAACTGCACAAAACAGCCCCGATCCCATGCTTTGCTGGCTCTAAAAGAAAATGCCACTCCTTTTAGGGCTGGCAAAAAGTTGCTCGGTGCTCCTTTTGGTGTGTGTCATATAAACGCTGCACCAAGGGGCACCACAACGCCACCCACCGTGCTGTCAGGTGATCAGAGTGACACAGGTGTGAGAGCGGCATTGGCGCATGCATTGTCCAAATGACACCCCCCCACACCGGTGCTTCAAGCCAGTCTGTACAGTCCCTAGCTGTGTGAAAGAAGAGATTGCATGCTTTCATAGACTTAGGTCTACTTCCCCAAATGCATTATTACAACTTCTTTTGACAGTTACTCTCTTTTCATATTCCAATCTGAAACATCTATGTCTCTAAATTCAATAGCTAGACTATGACATTTGCTACCATAAGATACCATGATGGCCACTAACCTGGACAATTAGTCAAGATCATTGAGGAAACCAGTAGCCTACCTATCTACTAGTCATTATAACCACATACAATAAGACCTTCCATATCCACAGATTCTTTATCCAATAGTTCATCCATCAACAATGTGAAAATATTCCAAAAATATATAAATTCCATAGAAAGAAAGAAAAGCAAACCTTGATTTTGTTTTTTTATATAGGGAACATCATTTCACTATGCCATCATGTTTAATGGGATTTGACCATCCATGGATTTTGTTATCCATGGGGGTCCTGGAACCAAATTTCAGCAGATGCCAAAGGCCCATGTGTTACTTTTACATGTGCCATTGCTCTGATTTACCAGCTGCTGGTGGACATTATTAGCATTATTAAGACTGTGTTAAGTAAACAGAAAGTATTTACTGGGGAAATGACATGTTTGATAGATGTAGAAGGAGGGATCTGTTGGATACAGTTAAATAACACAAAGACTGCATGAAGAAGAGGAGTGAGAAGAAATGAAGCTGGACCCCAGCGTATCAGTCTGTAGGTAAGGAAATTGATAGATCAGAAAAGAGAAAAGGAGAAAAAAGAACATGTCAAGGAAGCCTTACTATCTCTCTCCATCTCTACTGCCTCTTGTGGACACATGGATGCTTATGTAAGAGTAATTGAATATACACGCCTCCAGTAATAATGAAACAGAGACTGCTATTGCTTATTGCATTCAGGACCTTTTTGTGGACTTCCCATCAGAGTCTGCTTAGCCACTACAGCAACAGGATGTTGAAACAGGTACCAATATTATCCACAGAGTGAAAGAGATGTGAAAGGTGGGGCAAATGAGCAAAACAGAGCAAGGTGCCCAGGCCCAGCTTCCAGCCTAACTGTTTCTCCTCCCACTAAGGAAGACATGTTGACAATCAAAAGGCTTTATTTATTTCCTTACATACTAAATTGATTCAGGAGCATTAATAAGTTCAATGGCTTTATTCTCATGTAAGGGTGCAGAGATAGCAAGGATATTCACAGTAATTCATTCTTAGGTCAAATAACAAGTTTCCCAACAGTCACTCCCATTAGGAAGAATAACAGGCCAGCAATAATTTTGCTCAATTTTTGCTGTAATTCAGCATCCTGAAATGCAGAGCAGGAATTATTCTGGAAAAAAATATGTTTTTTGTGCAGGAAACCTGTTCTATGCTCAGAAAAATAAGTGTGTTGTGTGTGTGTCCAAAACCCCACATTTTTCTTTGCAGAATAATTCCTATACAAATTTCAAGATGTTCAATGATAGATAGAATTTGTGAAGAAATTTTTATTTTTTCCTGCAGCGGGGAGAAAACCATGTTAATTATTAATCCTGGCCTGTGAGGAAGAAACAGTGAAGGATTTTCATCCTTATAAGCATGTATGGGATTTCAGCCTTAAGTAGCAAAAGAAACAGCCAAAACCATTTTCCTTCCCTACAGATGAATAGAGTAATTCTGCATTCTTTTCAACAATGCAATTTTTAAGTTTAAATCACAAAGATACACAAGAAACCATAGTTTGTTGGGAAATGGTTTCTCAGAATGCAAGCATTTGCTTTTCCCATTTCTGGACCTCTTCTGATGGTACCTCTGTTTAACTAATCAAGGCCAATTACCTTCATTGTGGGGAGGAGGATAATCTTTGAAGAAGCTTAGAGATCTTTTGATGATTCTCTCTGTCCCTTAATGTTACAACCTTAGGCATGAGTACTCAGAAGCAAGCCTCACTACCTTTAATGACATTTACTCTAAAGCATGGTTCTCAACCTTTTTCACTCATGGAGTCCTTTTTAGAATCAGTTTCTATGGCAGAGCCCCTAAGAGGTCTACCCTATGTCTTACAAGTTAATGGTATTTAGGATTAGTGTTACTTTTTGTTTTTTATTCTTTAATTTCATTCAATTTTTATTTCTTTCATTTTCCTGGAGCAATCACAGAGCACCTGGGAAGTGCTATGGGCTCCTCAGAGCACAGGTTGGGAATTGTTGCTCTAAAGTAATGCATACAAGCTTGCCACTTTGAACTATATTGCTCTTAAATTTTATGTCATGTGTAAGCAGGTTTTATGCCAGCCCAAGGGTATCATATGATGGCAATGAAATACATAACATTATTATTACCGTACATATATTTGTTGCCACATTTTAAAATACTTTCCTCTTGCACTACTCTTCTCTCTTCCTAGATCTAGTTATGTATTTTATTTCTATTGTTCTTTAAGAGACACAGAGCCTCACTGTTGTGCATACTTGTAACCTAAAATGAAATAGGCCACACTGAAAAGGCAGCAAATTGTTAGTTATTTTATTTTGTATTTCCAATGGGAGGAATTTTCTGCATAAAAATGTCTCTCAGTGGCACTACGGCCAGTTGCTATTCCTTCTGTGTAACACATTGGAACCACTAATGCCTTGAAGTGGCAAGATCCTTCCAGAAAAGTGTTGCCTACACTACTTTTCATTGGTACTGCTTATATTTCATCCCTCCCTCCATTTCCACCATTCCAAGATTCCTTGATATATTCCTTCAGAGCATTTCTGTTCATGCAGACCATGGGAACTACCATATTTTCATCAGTGTAAATATATCTGAAGCTATGGGAAAATATAGCAAGACATGACTGTGGTTTATATGTGAGGTTAAGTCCTGCCAGAAGTGGTCCCCTATCAAAGTCATTTCTAAAGCAGTGCCATATTCAGCTTCTTCCCTGATGCACATCCCTAATTTCTATCTCACAACATTCCAAGGTAAATGAAGACTCATAAATGTTAACAAGCAAATGTTAAAATGTGTGAGAGATTGAGCTCTAGAGAAAGGTTACAATTCATTTTTTCTAAGATCGTAGCTGCAACATCCTGATTTCTCTTAATGTGATGTGTACATGGTTTCTATAGAAAGTAAATATGCTACATTTGAAAATAAGATCACATATGTTTTCTAGGTAAAGAGTGAACATAGCCTGTTGAACACAGACAAAGATCACATGGTATATCTCTGTAATGAAAATTAATTAGAAATTCTATCAATACCACATAAACATTTCTTTACTGACTCATTAAATTTTCCGCTTTTCCAGTGTTCATAAGGTGTATATATCTGTCATGATTTCACTGGACTGCTGTTTGCTTTTATCATTAAAACATCGGTCTGTTTAAAATTCAGTGTATTAAAAAGTACCACCTGTGGCTTGAGCCCTAACTAAAAGCCAAGAAATGTAACTTTCATTAAATGTGGCTAAAGGTTTGGACGCTCACAGTAATTCTTCAGAAGTATCTAGGAAGCAACAGTCAATAGTCTTACTAGCATGAAAGTGCCACCACTATGAAACTGTTGGCAGCTGGAATTAGAGATGTAAAGAATACTCACCTTTTTTTTCACCCTCAGTGAAAAAGAGTGTATTGACACACTGAGATGTGCTACTGAGAAAACCTCTATGACATTAGAGTGTAGATTTTTTTTGTCATTTTTGTTTCTTGTGGGGGGAAATGGCTAGAATTCTGCATGACCTGCTTAGCTACATGACCACCTTAGTTACATAGTTAAGTATTGTCTCCTAATCTGCCTGCCCCAATCCCCACGTACAAACGACAAGGAGGTCCCTATCACAATTTCCCCTCACAAAGGTAATCACTGTGTGTGAAAACCTCAATAAACTGCTTTCATTTGACAGGGGAACAGATCTCTCTTGCTTCCAGCAGCTGCTGGCAGGTAAGTAGTAATTGGAGTACTTTTTTTGTTTGTAACTGCTGTAATGAATTCCTGGCCTCATTTGCGCACAAACACACACACACACACACACACACACACACACACACACACACACAAACTAAAAGCATTTTTTGTATAAGAAAGCATCTTTGAACTTTTCCACCCCCCAAGAAAAAAGCTTGTAAGAGCAAAAGATTGTCCAAAACTATGTCAAAATTCTCTTTATATTATCCAGTAGAGATCAAACTTTCAAAAACTTCTTTTTTTTTGTTGCATGCAACAATAAAATAAGCCAAGAGGGACATCAATCACCAGAATGCAAGTGATTGGTTGACTGAACCCAAAGGCTCCTCTTCATCCTTGAGAGAAGTCACTGGCAGGATGCCACAGGGTTGTGTCTTGGGCTCAGTACTATTCAACATCTTTATCAATGACTTGGATGAAGGAATAGAGGGCATGCTTATAAAATTTGCAGATGAGACCAAATGAAGAGGGATAGCCAATACCCCGGAGGACAGGTTCAGAATTCAAAATGACCTAAACAGATTAGAGACCTGGTCCAGAACTATGAAAATGAATTTCAACCGGGGGGGGGGGGGATGCAAGGTTGTGCACTTATGTAGAAAAAATGAAATGTACAGATATTGGAAGGGTGACACCTGGCTTGACAACAGTACATGTGAAATAGATCTAGGAGTCTTAATAGGCCATAAGCTAAATATGAGTCAACATTATGATGCAGCAGCTAAAAAAGCCAATATGATAGTATCAGTTTTGCAATAAAAATCAATAGGAATATAGTGTCATGATAGAGGGTAGCAATAATACTGTTCCATTCTGCTTTGGTCTGACTTCACCAAGAATATTTTGCCCAATTCCAGTCACCACAATTCAAGCTGAAGTGTGTTTGTTTGGGAGCTGAGTTTATTTAGCCTAGGGAAGAGGAAGTTAAGAGGTGACATTATAGCCATGTTTAAATATTTGAAGGGAAGTCATATTGCAGATGGAGCAAGTTTGTTTTCTGCTGCTCCAGAGTCTAGGACCCATAGCAATGGGTTCAAGCTACTTGAAAAGAAATTCCACCTAAACATTAGGAAGGCCTTTCCAATGGTAAAAACTGTTCAACAATGGAACATGCTGGCTCAAAGTGCAGCAGAAGTGGAGTCTCCTCCTTTGGAGATTTTCAAACAACTGGGTTGTCATCTGTTGGGAGTGCTTTGATTGTGTAATCCTGCATGGCAGGGGGTTGGACTGGATCACCCTTGTGGTCTCTTCCAGATCTATGATTCTAGGAAAAAGTATTGTGAATCTGTCCACATAATTATATGTAACACATGCATTAAAAACTGATTTTTAAAAAAAAATTAAACCTGACATCTTTAAGGGGAAACTAAAACTAAAGTCACATGAACTCCCTGTCTCACACAATTTGAATTAGTTTGATTGAGCCAGTGCATTATTTACAAGAAGTGCAGTGCAATAGTCTACTCATAAGAAAATCAAATGAAGTCCTAGGTACTAAGTCGCTAGGAAGTGTGCTAAGGACAGCAGCAACAGCAGTAGCAGCAGGCAGCAATGTATGCCAAAGATTGTTGCAATTAACCATGGTAGCCCACATGGCACAGTAGTGTGAATGTTGGACTAGGACTCCAAGACACCAGGATTCAAATTCTCTCTCAGTCATGGAAACCCACTATGCAATCTTGGCTAATCCGCACTCCTGCACCTTTACAGGAAGACAATTGTCAATCTTCTCTGAAATCTTGCCAAGAAAACTCTTTCATAGAGTCACCATAAGTGAGAATCGACTTGAAGGTAATAATGACAACAAATCAAGCTATATACCTGTGTTATCTTTTCCCCCATGTAGGTGGAGGACACAGTAAAATACTGGGGATTGAGTGTTAGATCCATATATATATATATTAAAAATTTTGTAAGGAAGAAAAAAGAATGGTAATATAGATGAAAATGTCAGCTCCAGTTAGTATGATGAAAAACATGGGCACTTCTTTTCTAGTAGCTCAATAGATGTCAATGTATTTTATCTGACAACTTTATCATCCCAGCTCCAATCACATTTTTTTCTTTGAAGTACATTTCAGTGATCTCAGTTGGACTTGTATCCAAGTAAGTGTACTAGACTTAATTCTATTTTTGTCAACACTACTGATAGCTCCTTCTGCTTTAGGATTCTTCTCATCTTCAGCTTTAGATTCCCACTGAGTGTTCCAGCTTTCAGGCACTCTGGACAGAAGAACCTTGAAGCCCATTGGAGAAGTGGTCCACTTTTCTTTCACAGTGCTCTTATAGCCTGTGGCTTGTTCTTTTCTTCTAGGCTTCCATCCTCCTACCTGCCATGAACTCTTAGAATTTGGATCAGAGATAAGGCCTACTTCTAAACAAATGGCAAGCAGTAAAAATCTTTTGGGATATCAAAATTTGTTAGCCTGGGCAGCCCTGCCAGTAAATCCCAACAGAGTTAGTGGGTTTTACTACTATGTACATGCTCATAGAACTGTTGTTTATCACAAATATCTCAAAAATGTGCAGTTCCCCCACCCCTACCAAAACAACAGAACAAGGACAGATCTGGGTTCTCTCTGTTATTCAAAGATCAGCATGAAGCCTTGGCATAGTCATTTAATCTCCAACATAAAATGAAACTTAAGTGAACATAATTGCATTTGCTCTCACTAATCTCTTATAATCTTTTGGTTCTAATTTTTTTTTCTTCATAGAACGATCAAAATTTAAACTGTAAATTTTCAGAGCTGGAAACATCCTCTTACATATCTTTCCTAAAGACGTTTATCAGCAAAAGTAAAAACAGAAGGGAGTGAGCATTTTCACTGGAAGAGTAGGGGGAATGCATCAGATGAAAGCACGAAGAAAGCCCTTGTTCTCCATGGCTTGCAAACTCAAAAGCAATCCTGGATTTTTGGAAATTTTCTTTTTAAAAAAGAAACTTCTGACTTAAGAATTTCTAAACTTAATATAATTATGTGGTAATAAGTGAAATCTCCCTTAGAGGTACCTTCAGCCATGTTGTCCTTCTTCCCTAATTTCTGCCTTCACAATTTTTTCTGTCCACACTTGCTTTTCAAATAAACTGCTCTGGTGAAACAATTCCACAGTCATTGATTAGATGAGCACAAACCTAAAATCAATTAGTCAAGGACTTAAAGCACAATCAAGTTTGGCAAGATGATTTGTAGTCTCTCTTGGGCTCTAGGAAGATGCCTCAAAAACAGTATTTCCATATGTTGACTCTGGCCTAATATCAGCATCAATCTGCTCATATTCAATTTGCTGGAAATATAAACGGGGATTATCCCGTGAAAATCGCACATTCACAATTAAGATTTCCATATGACATCCTAATGGCCATTGTCTCAGGAATATCCCATGAAAATTGTTCAATTGCACTAAAGGTTTTCACATAACATCACTTTGAAAAGCGATTAAAGTGTCATTAGCCAGTGAATAGCCAGGCAATAAACAGCAACAAATAATTCACTGGAAAATCCTGTGAATGCTTTGTTGCTGTTTATTGCCTGGTTATTCACTGGTTATTCCTGGGATAATTATCACTGTGTGCGAAAATCTTAATTGCAATTTACTAGTAATTGCATGATTTTCACAGGATAAACCCTGTTTAAACTTCCAATTTTTCTCTGTGTGATAAGGTCCATACTTTCATCAATACCCAAAATAGTTCAGTAAGAAATGCACTTGTACCCCACCATATAAGATGGCATGAAGAACCTGTAGCCTTTCAAAAGTTGTTGGACTCCCAATTCCCATGAGCCCTAAAAAGTATAGCCAATAGGAATTTGTAGTCCAACATCTGGAGGGCCACAGGTACTGATTCCCTTGGTGGCTAGGGGATCTGGTGCTGCAGGGGTAGTAGATCTACGATATAACTTTTCTTCTTCCTGCTGTTCTGAGTTGCATGCCTGAACTGGGGCATCTGACAGATGTTCTGGAGGAAGGAACCAATTGATGGTCTTTAGGAACAGAGGCCAAATTTAATTAGTCTGGTGCTTATGCACTAGACTATATCTCATGAGGTGGTCTGAATCAGAGGTGTTTTATGGCTCTATTGCCCTTCATAAGCCCTTTTTGGATTTTCATCTTGGTCCCACCTGCCCTCAGTGCAGTATAAACTATGCTGGTCATTTCAAGCCCAAGTAGGAATTTTCACCCCTTTACAATTTTTTTCAGCCTACCCTACACTGGGGGACATGGTCACTTGGCTTAGGTGGCCTCTGTAAATGGATTGTCATTGGCATGTTATGGGGCAGGCATATCTGAGTTCAGAGTACACCTTGGCATCCTTTTAATGAAAGGTGGGTTCTGAACCGCCTCTACAGACTGGAAGACCCGTGGGTTGGAGAAAGAGCCCCCCCCCTTGGGGCTGACCAGGGGAAGTTGCTTTCTCATGTAAAGTCTACATACTTGAGAAGGAGTTCCTTGGTTTACCTTCCAGTAAATGGTCAGCCAGGGAGCAAACCATGATTTTGGATTGCCCTCAAGGGTCAGGTGTTATACCCAAGGTGGTCACAGGTTGACACCTGGGCCTCAGCTGGACCTGCATCAGGTTGCTCCCCATCCTGTTGCTTATCCACAGGTTCAGTTCATTAAATAAGTTCATAGGTCAAACAAAATGGCCCTTGTTTAACTCAATGCTTTGTGTCTGGTCTCATTATTTAATGGTTGGTCAGCAATGAGCAAGAGCTTTCCTGGTAGCGAATATTATTCTTTCTGAGGTTCAGCACCAACAAAACTCCTTCTCAAATTACAGTGGCTGCACAATGAGCACTTAATAAATCAGTAGTAGATTTGTCATCCCCATGACAGAGGACCCACCATCCACCGTTCTTTAGACATAAGCCCTATTAAGCACACTGAAACTTACCCCTTTAGACTCACAATGTACCATTAAATGTTTAAATAGGCAGATATTTCAAGTATGAAGCACAGAATGTATATGGAATTTTTTATTGCAAAATTGATACTGAAAAAAAATAAATATATTCCAGGTTTTCCATAAAATATTCTCTGTTATTCATTGTTATAAAAATGCTAGTCATATTGCCAGTCTTTCTCCTGGTTATTACAATTACAGTTATTAAGAAGAGTGAATAAATCCATTTGGCATATTTGAGTGGACAATATTTTCTGTTGTGACTTCTAATTTTTTCCCCGTTCATGTTTATATTGAAAACCTCCCCCCCACACACACACACACCATTATTCTTACAGGAATTGCATATTAGTAGGAGTGGTAATTTTGTTGCTATTCCAAAATTCTACATAAAGAAATTATTTTAAATCAAGTTTAATGAAGATGTCCCTTCTCACACTGTTTTAGAATCTTCATTCAGTTGCATGGTAATTTTGTAGAAACCTTTTTACTTAAAAGGGGATTTGAAAGCTCTGAGGTGGAGAAAAAAATCCAAATATAATACATTCTAGATAATACTACAACAAGCTAGAAACTGATTCAGTGTTAAAATGTTGTCAGGCACCCTAAAGCTCCCTGGGTCCAGTCACAACATAACAGCCACCTCTCCTCAGGATGACTTAACCCATCTCAGGATTAACAACCTGCTGTATCAATTGCTTGCCAAAAGAGGGGTGCATGTATGACTTTTCTACTCAAGTGTCAATGTATTGGGTTGTACCATGAATGTGGGGACAAGACAGAATATGTTGAGCCTATTAAATGTCTTGTTTCATTCCTCATTGAAACATCCATTTTCAACAGATGAAACATTTTCATCAGGTAGGGACACAAATTATGCAAAAATTAAAGTTATTTGCTAGGTTTTTTCACCATGTGGTGTTTGAAACACACACTGAAAACCATGATAAAAATGAACTCAACAATAACATAATATGTCTTTATTTTTCTAACTGAAATGAGTGTTCTGTCAAATTTGGAAAAATTGAGAAGATAAGGTTGTTATTGTTTTTTTTTTTTAAATGATATCAAATTATTTAAATATAAATTTAAAACCTGATCCAACTCAGCCAGAAGGATAACCAACAAATAAAAAGAATTGGTAAATACAGCACTACAAGTTTTAAATTTTTAGTGAACTAACTTCTAATTTTAGATTTTAGGTTTTTTTTAAATAGTTTATTGACTGGAAAATAACATAAAATAAATAAGAGATAAGCAAAGATTTAAAAAGTACATGATAACATCAACAATGACATTTCTCCAGTATTGTCTTTTTCATTTGCCGCATGAAATTTGGCTCGTGCTTTGGCTAATGGATAGTAAATTGTCTCAATATTTTTTTTTGTCTTTGCCAAAATACAAAAGAACCTAAATGGCTGGAGATCTAATGATATACAGAACTTGGGTTACCTGCATATATGTTAGTTTTTGAACAATGAAGAAGGAGCTATTCACTAACTTCTCATGCGATGTCCAATGTGCTTCTCCCCTAGGCAACTGTGAATCCTGAGGGCACTGCACAACCTTTTACTAGGGAATTGTACACTTCAGTTATGTATTTAGAGGGATGTGAATGAAGTCATTTCTTCACATGTCCAATGGATCTCCAATCAATGGTTTTGGCAAAACTCCCAGGCTTATGAGGAGGGTAGAGCTGAAAATGTGGAGTATAATGTAATCATAATTATGGCCACAAACCATATTTTCACAAACCAACTAGTTACTACACTTTTTAATCAAATCAACAAATGAGTCTGGTTTAATACCTCACACAGAAGATAACAGTTATATATGTCTGTGCCAACCCGTGAATACAGATTTGCTCCATATATTTTTAGCTATACTCTGAAGTATATGATTTTGGCAAAAAGTTCTAAGAATTGGAAAAGATATAACAAGAAATGAAAAACATCCTAGTTCCAAAATTGTATTTTTAGCTTATATTGGTTATATTGGATAATTTAGAGTTAACTACATGCTTATTTATTACAGTGAGGCAAGCTGTTGCTGGTAGGTGGAAACCTTCTCAATCTCCCTTTATATTAAATTGATGTGATCACATTTGGAATATAGCATATTTAATCTAAACACCCATGTTATAAATGAAGTAAGTAAAAAGGAAACAGCTAATACATTTCTAGAAATATATTATATATTAACCATTGGATTCTGAATTTCCATTAAGATGTACAGCTTTATGTACTGTTTTCTCTTATCTAGTAGGACCAGATGGTGGTATGCACTATGCATTAAAAATGCTATAAGATTTCAAATGTGTATGTGTCAATGTGGAAACATCTGTAAGCATATTCTGCAGACAGCTGACAACTGAATGCATGTGTTATTACTCCCCTATTCTTTACATGTTTTGTTACTGGACTGCAAATTCTGGCAGCTTCAGACAAAGTAGTCAATGGGGAGACATGATGTTAGCTGGAGTCCACCAACTGTTAGAGTTGCCCAACCTTGCTTAACACCTTGGTTTTAGAGGTACAGCTAAAGCTTCATGGTGTATCAGACTTGTCATAGAATCATAGAATCATAGAGATAGAAGGGACCACAAGGGCCATCCGGTCCAAACTCCTGCCATGCAGGAACTCTCAATCAAAGCATCCCCGACAGATGGCCATCCAGCCTCTGCTTAAAGACCTCCAAGGAAGAAGACTCCACCACACTCTGAGGGAGTGTGTTCCACTGTCGAACAGCCCTTACTGTCAGGAAGTTCCTAATGCTGAGGTGGAATCTCTTTTCCTGTAGCTTGCATTCATTTTTCTGGATCCTGTCCTCTGGAGCAGCAGAAAATAAGCTTGTTCTCTCCTCAGTATGACACCCCTTCAAGTATTTAAACAGGGCTATCATATCACCCCTTAACTTTCTCTTCTCCAGGCTAAACATCCCCAGGTCTCTAAGTCGTTACTCATAGGACATGGTTTCTGGACCCTTCACCATTTTAGTTGCTCTCCTTTGGACACGCTCCAGTTTCTCAATATCCTTTTTGAACTGTGGTGCCCAGAATGGGCCTGACCAAAACAGAATACAGTGGCACTATTACTTCCCTTGAACTAGACACTATACTTTTATTAATGCAGCCCAGAATTGCATTGGCCTTTTTAGCTGCCGCATCACACTGCTGACTCATGTACAACTTGTGGTCTACTTGAACTCCCAGACCCCTTTCACATGTAGTCTCATTCAGCCAGGTGTCCCCCATCCTATATCTATGCATTTCATTTTTCCGCCCTAAGTGCAGTACCTTACATTTCTCCATGTTGAATTTCATTTTGTTAGCTTTGGCCCAGGTTTCTAGTCTATTTAAGTCATTTTGAATTTTAATCCTGTCCTCTGGAGTATTAGCTACTCCTCCTAATTTTGTGTCTTCTGCAAATTTGATAAGTATGCCCCCAATTCTGTCATCCAAGTCACTGATAAAGATGTTGAATAGCACTGGGCCCAGGACAGAACCCTGTGGGACCCCACTGGTCACTTCTCTCCGGGATAAAAAGGAGCCATTGCTGAGCACCCTTTGGGTTTGGCTAGTCAACCAGTTACAAATCCATGTAACAGTTACTTTGTCTAGCCCACATTTTACTAGCTTGTTTGCAAGAATGTCGTGGGAAACCTTGTCAAATACCTTACTGAAATCCAGATATACTATATCCACAGCATTCCCTTCATCTACCAAGCTGGTAATTTTATCAAAGAAAGAGATAAGATTTGTCTGGCATGACTTGTTTCTCTGAAATCCATGTTGACTTTTGTGATTATGGCATTGCCTTCTAGATGTTCACAAACTCTCTGTTTAATGATCTGCTCTAGAATCTTTCCTGGAATTAATGTCAGACTAATCGGATGATAATTGTTGGGATCCTCTTTTTTCCCTTTTTGAAGATGGGGACAACGTTTGCCCTCCTCCAGTGTACTGTGCCTACTCCTTTTCTCCAGGCGTTGTCAAAGATTATTGCCAATGGCTCCGATATTACGTCTGCCAGTTCTTTTAATACTCTTGGATGTAGTTCATCTGGTCAGTCCTTTAGATAGTCTGGACTCAAACAGTTTAGGGTTTTTAAAGTCAAAATCAGTACCTTGAATTCTACCTGTAAACTGACTGGTAGCCAATGAAGCTGTTTCAGCAGGGGAGTCACATGATCCCTATAGCATTTTGGACCTGCTGAAGTTTCTGAACAATTTCCAAGGGCAGCCCAACATAAAGCACATTACAATAGTCCATATGGGATGAAATCAAGGTACATATCACTGTAGCCAGATTCAGCTTCTCAAGGAACAGGTGTTCCTTGTAGCTGGTACACTAGTTTTGACGCACCATGGCCCCAAGCCGGACAGAAGCCACACTGGTAATTACATGCTGACTGGCTTCCATCCAGCTTGGGAGTGTGGCGTTTAGATGCTACTCACCCTCGACCTGGCAAAAAGCAGGCTCTAGAGGCAAAGGGACAGTTTTTTCCCCGCCCCAAATAGGAGTACATTTTTTCCACCCCTGTTTGGTACGGAAGCTGACTGAACTGGCTCCAAGCCACACCTTTTTGGATGTCTGTTTCAGCCCTAAGTTTCAATTTGTTCATCCTTATCCAGTCCATTACTGACAGCAGACACTGGTATATAGCATTCAATATGCCTGCTATTTCTGTTTTTAAGCACAAGTAAGTTTTTAAAAACTTACCTGCTTTTGAAAACCTTCACTATATAGTCCAATCTGCCACCTATTTCATGGATAACATAAATGATTGTGTTTTAATTTGCTGTATCATGTATATTACATGTTTTATTGTTTGTTGTACCTGGTTTTGAAATCCTCCTATCTTTTTTTTTTAATAAATTTTATTTCTTATCAAAAAAGGCAGAAAACAATAACAAATGCAAACAAAAACAAAAACAAGCTAAAAATACAAATCCTTAAAAACCAACTTCAAAGCTTCAAGGTCACATGGGATATAAAAGAGCAACATTACATAAAAACAGGGATGGACTCAGAACACAGAGATACAGTACCTTCTTTGCACCAGTTCAATCATCACTGAAATCCTCATATCTAACCTAAACAGTTTATAACTAAATATAAATAAATATCTAAGTAAATGAGTATGTAAATAAATTGGTGGGGACTAAGGAAGAATAGACATGTGGAAGAGATCAAAGTAGAGAGAGTGAGGAAGAAGTGGCAAAGTGAGCAGCAGAACAAAGAGAATTAATATATAGAGTGAGAACAAAGAGGAAGGTGAAACAAGAAAATGAATTGCAAAGGGGGTGAATGAAAATGGGAGACAGAGAGTGATAAGTTATGTGAGACATGCTGAAACACAATGCACTTGAGAATCTTGTCTAATTCCTTAATAACTGCCCTTTCAAGTCCTAGTCTTCTTCTGATTTCTTGACTATGGTCTAACTACCACTACTCTAAAAGCATACATCTTTGTCAGTGTAACAAACAATGATCTGTGTTTGAGGATGTATATTATAGATCCTATTTTTTATATAACTATCCATCATGTCCAACTTATGTGAGCATCAACATTCTTGCTTATAATGCCATAAATCATTACATGGCTAAGGTGCTTTCATTCTGCTCCTTCTGCTTTTAAGCATTAAACACCAGACAAACTTAGTCATTTCAGGCTTGACAGTTTTCATGAATAATGAGGTGAGCAGTATTTAAATAAGTCCTTCCTGGATGTGAAACAATAACAATATAAAGATACTTAACACATTACCAAAGAATTTTTAATATATAAACTGAAAAGGAAATTAATATTTACTATCCCCCCCCCCCCCGGTAAGGGAATACACAAAATGTTAGTAATATTGCACTCAAGAGTGGTTATGCCTGTCTGCATTTGTCTTCAAAAACAAGGACATGTTTGAAATAGTTGTTGCCTTCAAGTTGTTTCTGACTTATGACAGCCCTAAGGTGAACCTGTTATGAGGTTTTCTTGACAAGGTTTGTTGGGGGGGGGGTGCCTTTGCCTGCCTCTGAAACTGAGAGTGCGTGCTTTCCCAAGGTCACCCAGTGGGTTCCTATGGCTGAACAGGGCCCTCAGAGTTGTAATCCAGCACACAAACCAGTATACCACACTGCCTTAGACTTGTGATGTCCCTATCCTAAATATTCTGTAGGTCCACAAGTATCAGAGATATCACCAAAAGCCTTAATTCAAAATTCTACCAAGGATTCCACACTGGCCTTTCCAGTATCTTTCTATTAAAAGGGTCAAAACAAACCAGTTGGTCATATATAGTTTTTTGTGGGGTTTCCAGGCTATGTGGCCATGTTCCAGAAGAGTTTATTCCTGACGTTTCACCAGCATCTGTGGCTGGCATCTTCAAAGAATGCTTGCCTGGAAAGGAGTTGGGTGTGTGTGTGTGTGTGTGTGTGTGTGTGTGTACTGTGTGAACCTGGGAAGGCAGGAGTGATTTGCCTGTGTATTGTTCTGTTGCTAATGGCAGGCCTCAGGGGGTGGGAGGCTATGCAAAAGAGGATTAATGTCTGCTTGATTAGTGCTCATGGTCTGCTGGGAAACCCCTGACCCTGGGAGATTTCCCATTTGCATTTGTTGAAAGAGGAAACCCTTAAAGTAAACAAGGTTTGGCTACCAGTCCTGAAAAATAGCAAAATGAAGACTCAACAAATGCAAATGAGAAATCTCCCAGGGTCAGGGGCTTCCCAGCAGACAATGAGCACTAATCAAGCAGACACTAATCCCCTTTTGCAGACCCTCCCAGCCTGAGGCATGCCATTAGCAATAGAACAATCCACAAGCAAATCACTCCTGCCTTCCCAGGTCACACAATAGATATACCCAACTCCTTTCCAGACAAGCATTCTCTGAAGATGCCAGCCACAGATGCTGGTGAAATGTCAGGAATAAACTCTTCTAGAACATGGCCACATAGCCCGAAAAAACCACAAAAAACTATGGATGCTGGCCATGAAAGCCTTCGACTTCAAGTTGGTCATATACATTGGTGAAGTACATGAACAACTCATTAAGAGTCTACATTCTATACAGCAGAAACAAGAAGAAATGGGTGTACAAGTTGCTGAAAGGACCTTCAATTTACCCAGCAACTGACTTGTTTTAAATTTTTGGAAAATACAATATCCCTGTAATTTAGACAACAGCTTGAGAAAAGTCATGCAACTGTTTTTAGAGTCAAAAGTCATGTTACAATAATAATATAAGTAATCTTAACAAAATGGTTAATGGTGCATTTATTGTGTGGAGGATTAAGTAGAAAGGATTTTAGCCATGATAATCATTTTTTTTTTTTCATGGACTTCTCTCAAGCATTTTCTATTGGAAATCAGCATGGCATCTAGATTTGTGAACAGGTTAACATGTTTGTACCCATCACATAAAAATATAAGCATTAAGCTTTCAAAATACAAAATGCACTTAAACTAAAACATCTTGTCAAACAATATTGTGTTCAAAATAAACATCCCTTGGGGTGGAAAGACTTATTTTGTGTATCCATTCACTAATTGTCTATTATTCAAACTTTCCTGTGAAGCCAAGAAGTTTCCTGCACATTCTCACTTTTCAGTAAACCATGGTTCTGACCATAGTAGCTCTCATGAATCATACGAATTCAAAGGGCCCGGTCTACTGAAAGTGGTTTTTTGGAAGGTCAAGTCTGCACAGGAAATGCTGTAATTGAGGATTTATTTTGCACAGATATTCACATGGTTGATCAGCATTTAAAAAAGTCTGCACAGGAAACAAATTTTTCTGTTTTCTGTGTTGGAAATGCTGTTTGATACTAAACAACCATATATGAATTTTGCACTGAATAATTCCTGAATTATGATGTGTGGTTTTCAAAGACTTGCTTGCAGTGAAAAGTCAATTGCTAAAATAACTCATTGCTTCATGAAGAAGATGAGTAAAGAATTATATCCTATACAGCAAATATAAGAGTTCTATGTGTGAAGGATTTTTCTTTGCTCTCTGCAATGCTAGACATTTGGGGACTGAAGGAAAATTTCATGAGGGAGCTCATTTTGTCCTCCCATATTTAACACCTCAGGCTGTGGTCCAATAAAATCTGGAGGGCCACATGTTGTCCATCCCTATTTTAGATGCCGGTTATAATGTATCATCTCACTTCAAAAACAAGTAGAGATCTCAATAAGGTGCAGAAAAGGTCAAGCAGTGTAATCAAAGCACTGGATCAACACCCTTGTGAGGAAAAGATAGATCATTTGAAGCTTCTTAGCTTTAGGAAAAGAGAAAAGAGGGGATCGGAAACAGGCACAGAATGTTAGGCAGGCTGTTGGGAAAATGGATAGGGCAGACCCCCCCCCCCTTCTCCATTTACTGAAGCTAAATGGTAGACAATTCAGAGCAGATAAAAGCCAGCATTTCTTTATGAAGACTACAGATGAACTGTGGAAATTGCCACAACAAGTATTCACAGAGGGCTGCCAATTTGGATGGCTTTTATGGTAGGTTCTTTGGAGGATAAGAGTATCAATGCTAAAAGTTATGATGCCTACCTAATATTCCCAATATCAGAGGTATTATGCATCTGAATATAGTTAGCAGGAAATGATAGCCAGGAAAAGCAAAATGGTGCAGATGAACTGATGTGTTGGTTGACAGTTTCCGATGGGCATCTGATTAACTCATGAACAGACTAGGTAGATTCTTATTTCTGTTCTGTCTTAGAAGTTGATTTTGTCAGACTACAGGTAAATTTACCATCAGTAACTGTAATGTATTTAAAACTACTTGGGCTATATGTGATTACTAAATGTGTTCCAAAGTAAATGTAGTTCTTATCAGGCAATGCACTGATACTTTTCAAGATGAAGAATGACAGCCTTACAGAATATCAATATACTGCTCTCTTTGTGCATGGCAACAAAAGAAGAAAGGATAATAGTGTATTCCCATTTGGTCTTGACTTACCCAGGGGATATATGTGTTGATTATGTAGCACATTAGGTGTGTCCAAAATTAATTCCCAAGCACTCATCAGAATTCATGAACCATTATTAACATGACTTTCAAGTGTAAGCTATTCAGACCATAAGGTTTTTATTTAATGAGGCTTACCCTAGCTAAGATTGTAACTAATTAGAGTTTAAATAGGCTGTGTAGTGACTTCACATATCATTACCCTAGTAGCACCAGTACTGATCTAGCACAACACCAGAGTTTGAATCTGAATCCTTGAACAATCAGAGAATTGACCAGAGGGAAAAACATGTTGATTTAAGGCTTGTGTAGAATGGCTTGGTACTTATATCCTTAATATCAATTTAATGTGAATTCAAAATACAGCCATCCCTCCATTCTCGTGGACTTAAGACCCATGATCTTGAATAGTGGGGTGACCTCCATTAATTTCAATGGTGCAAGGTCATGCAGTGTGTGCCCTGCATGCACTCATAGCCATGTACACCATTCAAGCCTATGGGGCTTGAATATCAGTGCGTCTCTGTTTTTGCAGGCCCCCCCCGGAATGGATCGCTAGTGAAAATAGAGGGCTGACTGTACATATATCCTGCTTGTTACACAAAAACACACTTATGGATGCATGGGCTATCCTATTATTTATTTCCTTATGTTTTGGTCAATTAGATAAAAAAAGTAAACACACAGTAATATATGGAGTAAGATTATTTTTCTATATTTGTGTGTGTGCATATGTTGTGTGTCCCCAAGTCATTTCTGACCTACGGCGACCCTATCATGGGGTTTTCTTGGGAAGATTTGTTCAGATTAGATTTGCTATTGCCTTCCCCTGAGGCTGAGAGCATGTGATGTGCCCAATATCAGCCAGTGGGTTTCATGGCTGAGCTGCAATTGTATTTGAGTCATTATCATAAAATTAAACCAGGAGTATATGTAGAAATGGAATATTGCATATGTACCATAACATATTTTCATAGCCTCAAAGATTGTAGTCTGTTGTAACTAGCTCATTGAGTGGAGTGTTTTGGTGATGATCCCACTGAGGTAATGTATTAATTTAACCCTATTCAGGATCAAACTATAAAATGATTGGCACCCTGTTGGTGACATATGCAACAAAACTGGCAATTTTGTACCTTTTCAGATCTTGAAGAAGGAGGTATCTAGTTCATCCTTTGGCAAGGCCTCCACCCTGGTACACAACAGAAGCCGGGGAACTGCCAATAGCAAATACATTCCCTCAGCCACAAATTGGCTACAGGAGTTCCTTGGGCTCACTTTGGCTGTTTTTAGGCAGTGGGGCAAGGAGGAACAGTCTTACACTGGTGTCTTTTGTCATGCACTGGGAGACACAGACGGACTGAGTGAAGGAAGGCCAGTGTAAAGTAGGAACTTGGGAAATATGTTTAGCACTTTTTTTTAGCAGAGGTCATCCCACAGGTGGTGAACTATGTATGCTTGACATAGCATGAAAGGAAATCCCATTATAGGAGATAGATAAATCCTTTGAAATATAGCAATAGCAAGTACATTTCTATATCGCTTATCAGTGCACTTAAGCACTCCCTAAGCAGATTACAATGTGTAAGCTAATTGCCCCCAACATGCTGGGTACTCATTTTAGTGTTTTCAGAAGGATGCAAGGCTGGGTTGACCCTGAGCCCTGGCTGGTAATGAACTCACAACCTTGTGAGAATATAGATTTCCCTTAATGCTAGTTTGACTCACAGAGTCAGAGGCTACAGGTTCCAGCAAGTGGCTTTTGGTCCCAGTGATCAGAAGATGGTTTCTTACTATTTTTCTTTGGCCAGTATGTGATGGGGAGGATGTGGAAATCATCAATATGCAGAACAGCCATCTTTAGATATGCCAGAATTTCTAGCTCTATTTAATAATTAAAAAGTCTAAATAGTTATAGTCTTAGATATTCTTTATCAAAACACACGTAGACATACATGCACAGATAGATCTGAGGGGAGTAACTCAGTAGAAAATGTTATTCTGTCATATTTGTCATTGTTCGAAACAATAGGTTCATATATAACAAAGGGTACATGAATAATCATGAGAAAAACAAGAAAACAAACATTGAATATCATTTTTTCACTATTTAATATCTAAATAAATAAGATGCAACTAATAAGAAAAAATAGCATACATTTTCATAGTCTTAGAAATGTTAAATGGTTTGTATGAGAAGAAACTTGTTATTCCAAAACAGAAAAGATTTAACATTTCAGGAAAATTCTCCTGATCATAATACTGTACATTTTTAGGACAGATTAAATCTCTAATTAGGTACATTCAAAATATAATTTACTATAGAAACTGAATGTTCCATTTTAAGAAATGGGGCAAATGCTTCATCTGGTTCAAATTTGTGATGTCATAGCTCACTAGCAATTCCATACATAGAAGAATGTATTCAACATAGATTTCAAATGGAATGCATGCTCTATTTATGATACCAGCATTTCCAAGGACTGTTATTTTTTCTGGTTAGCCAAAAATGAGTAAAAATTGAAGGATGCATGCTAAATTTTAACTGATGAAAAAAGAAAAATATTTATGTAAGCTATTGAATGGGGATCTTGATTCTCAACATAGATATGCCTAGTACTTAAGGTCATAATGAAATGTGATTTCTTTCATCCAGCTAAAACCAACTTGAAAAGTGCATCAGTTTACATACATAATAACAAAAGCAATACTCATTGAAAAGATGGTTGTTATTTGTTTAAATATGGTTTCATTCTTTACTTTACTTTTGAAAAAAAGGAAACTAAACCAGCAGAAAGCCACCTTAGCATGATGCCAACCAGATGGACCACACATTTATAGATATTAGTGGTAAAGGATGGATTACTCTGGCTCTCTCAGAAATCATGCTTTCATCTCTTGGAACTTTCTCAAACCCACAATGCCCTGCAACCATCTAGTTAATGCTGATGCAGTTAGAGGCCAGCTATAGAGGGAACATTTCACTTAATTTGGGTATGCATAGGAAATCTTTGATAAAACTTGGCCAGTGAACATGATGAAGCAATACATTTGCAAGAATGCTTCCAAGCTTGGGATTCTCTCATTTTTGAATAAAATTTACATATTTTACAACCCAGGTTTTTTCGGAGAGCATGTGAAAGTCAGCCTTAGAAATATGGTCTGTTTGTTATTGTGGCTTGATTTGGCAGGAAACAAAAGTTCTGACACTTCTTTTGGATATGAATAACCAAAGGGATGAACAGAAAGATTTTGGTGCACTGAAGTGCCAAACCTTGATATGATTATTTTGTGGCACAGTTCTTTTTTATTGTAGAATCTCATGTCAAAACAGTTTTTAGCTGTTGCTGATTTTTACACACTTTTTTTTGTAATTAACCAAATGTGCACAAGAAAGCACACTTCCTTGGTAGTCTTACGTAATGTCCAGTAGGATACCAATATTCAGAAGCTCAGGTTCAGTAGTAAAAAACTCAGAAACCTTTATTAAGAAATCTGTAGATCCAGTTGGATGACTTTCATTGTCAGAACTGACCAGCAAATCTTACAACCACATAATTAAACTGAACATAATTCAAATATCAGGCAGATTTAATTCTTATTCATAAACACATTTCTCCTGTTTTCGTCACACTGCCTCTCCTCTTTGTTGTTACTGCCTTCTCTCTTCTTTGTTGTTGCTCTCTGAAATGGCCTTGGGCATACTCACCTCTTTTTTGGCTTATCTCAGCCACTGGACTGAACACAGTTCCAAAGTACAGTCCTAAAACATTACTAATACATATTATCACTACTACATATCCCATTAGTTCATTATGGCAGGACAAATGCATGTGCAGCTCCTGACATTCTATAACAAACATCATGCCTCTTGCATGCACAGAAACTTCCCAATTTCATTGCATTTACAGGCCAGAAAACCTAAATCTGCTGTCAAAACGAAATGTTAGATTGCTGCCATTGGCAGCAATCCAGCTTACATTTATGCAGCTTCAAGTCCCATTGATTTCAGTGGGCTTTACACATGAGTACTTTGTGGTTTGGATTAGAGCCACTGTAATTTATCATAATCATTCATGTAAGTTTGTCATATGACCAACTGTTGGTTTCCTATCTACTTTTTCTTTTTATTCTACCATATATGGACCTCAAGGGGGGGAGGAGTATTTTTTACATGTTCTTTCCAAGTCTCTGTATTAACATGGGAGATAATGGAGATCAGCACATACTCTTTTAATGTGCCTTATTCCCAACAGGATAAAGGTGCATTTATTTTTTTAAAAAGTTTTCCTTGCATTTGCCTGTGGCTGAGCGAATGCATCCTGTATGCAGCCTGGATACCAACCAGGCTTAATTGGCAACTTTTCAAGCACAGGATTTTTCCATGCTTGAAAAGGCATGAGATAAGCCTGGTTGGCATTCGGGCTGTAAACAGGATGGATTTGCCAGCCCATGGGCGAATGCGATAATATCCGCATTAAAAATAAATGCACCTTTATCCCATCGGGGATAAGGAATATTAAAAGAGAGTGCGCTAATCTCCATTATCTCCATGTTTGCACTGAATATCCATTTCTTCCAAGCAATATGTAAGCTGAAAAACTCTGCCAATCATCCAAACACCTTGGGGACATCATATGAATATGAAACTTCAGGTAAATCAACTCATTCTTTCAAGCATCAGGGAGTGATCCATTATCCATGATGCCCATTCCGTCTACACTCATGAACGGGGAAGACAACATGTGCATCAGTGCTCCTGTGTGACTGTTTTAATTGCTGGATCAATATATACCTAAAATGAAATAGATGTATCTATATGCAGTTCTGCACACTGCAAAAATTAAGAATGTATTTTGTACTGCTAAAATGAGTCCAATATTCTAAGTCTTCCAACAAGCTATGCTAACATGTTTTTGAAGGAACTGAGCTTAACTTACATTACAGGCATTTGATATCTGGAACTGCATGAATTCAATAAAACTTTGAGCAACTTTTATCCAAATGCACTAATTCCCCAAAGTGCCATAGAAAGGAGCTATTGATTTGTCTTATGGACTGATGAAAGTTATTACCATGGCTTTGGCAGCATGGGAAAACCTGACTGGCTACTTTAATTAAAGTCAGAGCAAAATTTAAAGGTAAAGAAAACATGAAGACAGCAAAAAATACTAGTTTGATATAAAAACTAATCAATCTGTCTTCTTGGCAACAAGTCTGGAAGCAGCCTAGGGAAGCTAATACTGTTCTATGCATATAACTTCTTCAGCTGGTCAATAATCATCTTACATATTTTGCGTAATGATGAAAAATAAATGCTGACTTGAGGGGAAAATACAGTGATCTTTCCCACAGGATATCATCTGTACATGATTTTGTAGACATGGAATACTAATTTCCCTATCTTCATACTTGAAATGCATTCTGGAAAGACCCAAATATATGTCTTCAACATTTAGACAACTTCTATTGATAGGCCAGAGAAAGAAGTAGCTACCATTCCTCTTCAGAATACAATTTCAGAAATAGGTCAATGGTTTTGTGAGAATCTGAAGAATGTTTCTGGCACTGATTCTGCACCACCTATGTACAGAATTACATGGAAAATAGAGATGTGTCCCTCTTATAATAGTAAACAGACAACTCAAAATAGACACTGGGGAAATGGAAGGAAGAGAGATAAAGCTGCAGACCAAGAATGTGGTCATATATAATTACTAGGGATTTTTTTTTTGGGGGGGGGGGTGAATCTCAGAATTTCTGAGATTCTACTCAAGACTGGCCACCACTGTCCACATAAGGACATACTGAGAATTCTGCAGCCTCCAGTGAGAGACTAAGGCCTGGTAGAGATGGGGAGGAAGCACCGTAGCCGGGCCAAAACTAGGGTTTGGGAGCACTTAGCAATCGCACACTCCCGAACCCTAACGCACTTCCGTGGTGCCATCATGGCGGCCTCAGGTCCACACAATATGATAGCGCCCTTTCCTGTTTGCAGTGCTGCAAAAAAGAAGCCACTCCAGGCAGCTTCTCGTGGGCAGTGCATCGGTGCTGCAGCGTTTGCTGTAGCACCAACTTGAGGCAAAGACGGGTGGCACAGAGCTGCCTGTCTGTCAAGCCCCTAAAATAACCAAAGATTATGTTTTTAAAATCGTGTTTTGGGGAAATGGAGGCATAAAAATAGTGGTAGTGGTGGTGATGGTGATGATGATAATGGTGATGAAGATGCAGGATGGAGCAAGGATGTCAACTTTCAAAATAAAGAACAAATATAAGGGGTAATGCTTCTTTCTAAAATTGATGGAAAACACAACAAATCCATTTGTTTTAGTTTGATATATATTAAAAAAAAATCAGTCTCCTTAGCAGTATATCTGGAAGTAACCTACTTGTTTGTAAGATAAAACATCCAGCACTGAGTAGAGAGCAAGCATGGTGTAAGGAGACAGAATGTTGTAGTGGTTTTTCGTGCTGGATTTGGAAATCTACTGGGTGACGTTGGGCAAGTTGCCCTCTATCAACCTGAATAATAAATCTTGCCAGGCAAATCGTACAATAGGGTCACCATAAATTGGAGTCAACTTAAAGACCACAAATGAGAACAAATATAAACAAATCATAACATAGAAATGAGTAGGGAAAATGTACACTCCCCAGAAATTAAAACCCTGAACAAGCAGGATTCAAAATCATGACAAGCAAAGTCTAGAAACAGAGATTTCTCATAGTCATGCCCCTTCCCCCCAAAAAGTGAAGCTTAAGATGCAGGGAGCTGGGGAGTGACAACATGACGGCAGGGCTGCTCTTTGCACACAATCGTCAATTATAAGATGGTTATGAGAGTATTATTTGAGGGTCAAATAGGGATCTGTTCAAGATGAAGCAGAGCTTGGAAATCTAATTTTGAAAATTAATTATATATATAAAACCTCCAAAATCATTGCCCTTACAATGAAAACCTTTACTTTGCAGTACTTTTCAGTATTAACTTTTAAGTTAAATTTTTAAAATTTAAAAAAACCCCACAAATTATTGAAGCTATTACACTCTGATACAGAGCATTCTTAGCTGTCCATGTCATTCTTGCCTTAGTACCTGTGAAAAACAATTAGACATTCACTCAAGATTTTGTGACAGTAGTTGAGAAAGTGAGAATGCTATATGTATACCAAATCACTGTACTTCTATAGTAAAGAAAAATACAATGGACCCTTTTCATCTGTGCAGGTTCATTTCTATATCCCCACTCGTAGATGGGGAAAAAAGCAGACAGTAACCTCCCCCCCAGTTATTATTCAATGGGCAGCTACATGTACACGTCCATGTGCCTGCACTGCCATTAAATAATATGGGGATGTGGCAATCCATGGAGGTCAGATCTGCAGCTTGCTAGCCCACCAATGCAATAGGCCTACTGTAGAGCAGAATTTGGAAGATACTTTTAAAGTGTAATCACCTATTTTACATTCAAAGCCACGACTCAGTTTTTAGCTACTGTTATAATTAGAATTTAAAATTAAAACTCTGTAGGACGGTAGACCCTGGGAGGGCTGATGGGGCGGGAGCGGGTGAGCAGGGGGACCCAGGGGCTGCCTTGGGTGGGCAGGGAGATCAGCAAGAGGAGAGACAGGTCGGAGCAGAAGGAGGGATAGACATGCTCCAAACGGAGGAAGTTAAAAGGGAGACACCTCAGAGGGGAGGGGGAAGGAGAGGACACATGGGTCGTGGGGGAGACGAGAGGTTGAGAAAAGTGGTGGTGACCCGAAGCCCAGGGCAAAAAGCCTGCCTTATTTCTCTCCTCCATTCATGAGGAAGACCCCAGGTAGGTCCCCATCAAGCCATAACTCTGCCTGACCCCAGTTGGGAAGGAGATTTGGGCGAGCACCACAGAGCCACTAAGCATCTCAACCCTCACCCTAGTGGGTCCAATTCAGAAGGGCACTGGTGGGATTCCTGAGGAGAGAGGTGGGAGCACGGGATTCAGCCACAAAGGCCAAGAAAAGAGGATGTGGAACGGTTGGAGAAATATTAGCTCCGGAGCTTGTCTCAAGATTAAAGCCTGACGTCAGAGGCCTAGCCCCTTCATTTGGACCCAGAACAAAGGAAGAAGGAGCTGTGGGAAGAACCCAAAGTCTGGTGGGAAAGACTTCAGTTGGGGATGTTGGTGACTCTGGACAGGAGTACTTTGAGTTTGGGGAAGTTTGTTTTGTATTCCTGAGCCAGTTGACAAACTTTGTTTTGGTCATTGTGTAATCGACGGCCGCAAGAGGCATGTCGTGAATTGAATGAAAACCCCAATTACCTCAATAAAGATGTTTCTTGATCAGCATAAATTTGGTTGCACGTGTATCTGTGAGAACTAATAGAGGCTCAAGGGGCCCGTCCCAGGCCCAGACCACCTGCCCACACCTTCATTTATCTGTTTATAAAAACTAAAGAAGTTGTTTTAAAGAAATTCTTAATGCAACACACCACTAGACTGCTTTACAAAACACATTCTCCTTCTCTCTTTGTGCTCATCATCATCTGAACACTCACAACAGAACTCAAGGAAACATCACAAGGTTCAGCATGAGCCAGCATTTTAACTATGTCATACCTGCTTCTCAAAGAAGTAGCTATGTTAGGAAGAAGAAAGGGGGAGAAAAAAGAAAGGTGGCAGCACCTTAAAGACTAATTGGTTTTTATTTAAATGAGCTTTGGGGGAATATAAACCCACTTTGTCAGATGTAGTACTCTAAGACCTGTGTTATTCCTCCTCTGTTATTTAATGATGCCATGCCCCATAACTATAAAAGTAACAAAAATATTGTTACACCACAGATATAAGTGAGGTTATCCTTCATTAAATTACAGTCATAACATTATATTGTTCTGTCTTAATTACTGTTAAAAAAAACGAGAGAGAGTAATTAATAGCAAGGAATTGGTTCTTTTGTTATTATTTACTTCCACACACCAATCTGAAGTATACACCAACGGAGAGTTTAGAAGTCTTTGTCTTGTTTTTTCATTACTCATAAAACCTGAAGCATTTGCTCATAAAATTTGAGTTGTCTGAAGTTTGACAGTCTTACAACATCCAAAAATGTCATGGCATTTGACTGAAGGATGCCAACATCAATAGCACCAGCAGACAGGACGAATAGAGATGGTCTTGATAAAGATAACTGTGCAGAGAAAGGCTTGGAAGGAATGGCCATCCCATCCTCCTCCACGCCGGAGGCTGTGGAGCTGGGATGGGCTTTTTGCTGCCCTCCTACTGGTGGAGACCAGAGCAGTTAAATCATGCCATGGCTGGTTGCCATGGCATGAGGCTCTAGGGGGTGTGGTTAAGGGCATGCTTTGCCTGTCATCCCCTAAGTGTCTCATTTCTGGATTAACCATTGACCCACCCACCTGCCGCTGGTATAGTGTGAAGTTTCATTTGGTCGCCTAGGGGCCGTGTAGGAATTTTTCTCCTTTACATGGGGTTTTTCGCCTACACCACACTGTTTCTAATGGCATAAGGGAGATTGGCTGAGGTGGTGTCACAATAATACAAGATTTGGTTTGAAATTTGTTGATTCGAATTGGACGTATTTATTTACATTTTGCATAAATCTTTGGATTTGATCTCTGTGAGAACCTTGGACACCCTACTGGGTGTTAGGAAAATTTCTGGAAGCACCTCTACGGCCTTGCGACCTGGGGGGAGGGGTGGATGAAAGGAATGGACCTTGGGTCTGGCTGGAAGATATACCCCGACTTGAATCTTCGCAGATTGGGAAGGGGGACTTCTTGTTGGGCTTCTTTATGTGGGCTGTCCAACAGCAACCCAACTTATGGACTGTCATTGAGGACCCAGGTATTATCGTCCATGATAAGCTGCAGAGGTAGTCTGTGGTAAGACACAGCTTTCCCTGTCTCCCACATTTGTTTTGCTTATGATACTAGTTGCAGTTCCCTTAAGAACTTAATAAATAGGTCAATAAATGGCCCTGTTTTTAACCCATACATCTTGTGTCTGGTCTCTTTATTCCATGGGTAGGGTAGCAAAGAGAGGTAGTTCATGGTTTGACATACTGAATGTGAAGTGGCAACAAGATGTTTGATGTTCTTTTGGTGCCTGTTTATCAAACCATTTCCTGTATTGCTATGTACTGTATATGCATTATCCTACTTGAGAGTATGTATTTCCCTGGAAAATGATTAACCATCCATTATGAAGCCAAGCCCTCCCTCCAGTCCATCTGCCTTGGTCCAGGCCTCAGAGGTAGAGAGGAACTGCTGGACCTCATCCCCTTTCCCTCCACCTTTCCCTTCTCCTTCTGTGTCATGTCTTTTTAGATTGTAAGCCCGAGGGCAGGGAACAGTCTAACTAAAAAGATTGCATGTACAGCGCTGTGTAAATTTACAGCGCTTCATAAATAAAGGTTAAGAAGAAGAAAAGGGGAGAAGAAGAAGAAGAAGAAGAAGAAGAAGATGATCTCGGAAGCCAACATAATCAGGATCTGTGTTCTAGGTGTTTGAGACTTCTCAATCAACTAAGAGTTTCCTCTTCCTTGGCTCATGTTTGTCCTTTTTGCACTTACTGCTCTATACTCTTGGAATTGCCACCCTGGACATTTGTAGAATTCGCCTTCCTGTATTGCTATGAATTCTCAATTTAAAACTTTCTTATTTTCCAAAGCTTTTAGAATTTTTTTTAATATTGTTTTATTATCATGTATATTTTGATTATATGTATTGTCAGTTTGCTTGATTTTATATTATATTGGGGTTTATTTGTTGTTGTTTTTTTTGTATTCTATCTGTATTGTATTGTATTGTATTTTTATTACTCTTTCCTTCCACTGTGTGTGTGTGTGTGTGTGTGTGAGAGAGAGAGAGAGAGAGAGAGAGAGAGATTTAATATTTTGGCAGGCTGTTTTTGTTGTTGTTGTTGTTTTACTTGTAGAGCACCAAGCACCATGTATATTGATGGCTATATACATAAACAACAACAGCAGCAATGCAAAATTATGTCAGCACAGCCACATTGGAGGTACAGGTACAGAAGAACTGCTAAAAATCATACTTACAGAATGTCCACTGTACAAGCACTGGTGCAATGATGTACATCAGAGTACAGAGCTTGGGTATCCCTGTATTAGATACCAGAAACATGCAATCTCTAAGACAGTGTAATTATTGGATAATGGCATTTATGGTAGTGTAAAGCCACAGTAGAATGCTGGTCAATGAGCAGTTCTTTGTAGATGGATAGGGGAAAATTTCAAGGAGGGGAGTTATTGTGCTGGTTTAGGGCAGCAATGGTATAGTCTGAAGCAAACACAATGCAGAGAGCAACTAGGGGATGAGTTTAAACAAGTCAGGGACTGAGCAGAGTATATCAGAGTCAGAGCAGGTTAAGACTAGGGGGAGAGACAACCTGCCTACCAGCAGCAAAAGCACATTGACTTTTGATACAATAAAGAAACAACAACAAAAACTGCTGTGGTTTTTTTAAGGGAGGATGTATCAAAACTTTATATCTGCTTTTTTATAATGACTATCCCTCACATGATGCCCAAACTGAAAAATAATGCCCTTCAGGGAAAAACAGATGCAGAAAGGGGAAACAAAACAAAAATATGTGATTTATGGAAGAACCACATTGCTGTCCAAGGGAGGACAAGACATAGGAAAAGTTTCCACCTGTGTATGCAATCAACTTCTTTCTTTTCTTTCTGCATGACTTCCTGCCGTCACAAAGTTTAAATCTCTCTATATACTTGCCCTTCCATCATTGCTTTTGAAAGATTTTATTATCTTCTATGTTAGAACCTAAGAGAACATGACTCCCACTGGTGTTTCTTCTTTCGATTGACAAATATGGGACAACGAGCATCAAATGTACTTAAAGTATATAATGGTCTGGACATCTCAGCAACAAGATAGAGTGAGTGAGTCATTCAGACAAAGGAAACAGTGCTATTGTTTGATGAAAAAAGAATAAAATAACAAGGAAGCTTTTGAATGTGCTCCAATAATATAGATTGGACAACCATAATTAAGCAGGTAAGGGAGGATCAGAAAGACAGTTTTTTTCTTTTTCTTTTTGCTAATCATTTCAAAAATGGATTCATCAAGTTTTCTCCTAACATAAGAAAGATGACCATGTGCCCTCTCTAGAGTTTGACCTTAGCTCTCATCATCCACAACCAATGGCTATATTATCCAGGGCTGATGCACTCTAGCAACAACTGGAGGGCCATCAATCTTGCAAATCTATCCTATGGGGTAAACCATTTAAGAGTCATGCTAAAAAACACCATGGATCTTTAAATGATGCCAAAGCTACATTTCGGGGGGGGGGGGGCAGTATAGTCATAATGTCCACATTAGGGTCACCATAAGTTGAAAATGACTTGAAGGCACACAACAACAACAACAACAACAACAATTCATAGTCAGTCATAGTCACTAGGGAGGTGAAGGAGGTTCAAACCACACTGGGTAACATCTCATGGGGGAAAGTGATCACCGGGGGGGGGATTGCTCACTATTTATCCTAAAAGTTTCCTGGCCAATCCCCTTGGCCAGTCAGCCATGCCTCTGCCCTCTGACCATTGTGAATGTTGATGGGGGTAGGGTGCTGCTTCCACTGCCCACCAGCCACTCCTGGGTCTGACAGGAATGCTTGTCTGGGATGGGGCAAGTAGCAAGGTAGTTGGGAAGGGGAGGATGAACATTGAGTGCCCATCCCTGCCTGCTTCTGCTTCTCCCTTTATCACCCCTCCCCTACACTTTCCTCCCGTTCTCTCCTCTGTGGTGGCTGACTGCCTGGAGTGGCAACATGATCAACGCACTGGGGTGACATCAATCCTAATGACACCACTGGTCATAGCAGAATAAGACATGAGTGGAAAGGAGAATGGAAAATTTCCACAGGTCCAGGGGCCAAATTTGACTGTTTCCAGAAGCTATTGTGGGTTGAATACAGAGAGGTACATAAAAACCAGTACTGAAAGTTCTGACAAAATTTGGATGTGACAAAAAAAAAAACAAACAAAAAAAAAAAAACAAAGAAACCTGTGTACTCCCCTTTAAGAAATGGGTATACAGGGAGCATCTGCCTTGTTTTGAAATACAATTGTGCTCCCTGGAGGCTTCCAGGAGATCAATTATTCTGGAAAATAATGAGTACAATACCTTGTGCATTTTTCTTGAAGAGTGGGGGCAACAATTAATGTGGACTTGGGGGTGTGCCCACACATGGCACATGGCACACTTTGCCAGAGGTGTTGTGGTTCCCATGTCAGTGGGATAGTGCTCTGGGTTTTAAACTCTTTTATTCTAGAGTTCAAAGCGTCTTTGAAGGTGATGAACACTATTGATAGAAAAATGTTCAGGAGTTGGATAGCTCATGGAAAGTCTGTTGTAAAACTCAGAGTTTACTGCTCCACAAATTTAGAAATCACCAGCCACCACTGCACGTTGCTCATCTCTAGTTTAAACAACAACAACAAAAAACAAGTGTCACATATAATTTGCACACATTTTAATTAATATGTGGTACATAAAATGCCAGCACTGCCATCTGAGTTAAACTGACTTCTGTTGACAACAAAAATATTTTTTTTTACTGCCTTATCTGTCATAGGTGAAAGCAATAATGAAAAATAATTAAGAATTATTATTGGGTTTTTTTAAAGAAGAGGCAGTGATGTTCATTTTTTTCTTTCTCTCTCTGTGCCACATTGTCATTCACAAGAAGCTGCTTAGCTACACTTACATTCCTGATGAAAAAAGGAAACATATACATATCAAATAGTAATAAAAAGAAACCGCTTAGAAAGGGATTTGGCCATAACCATGCATATTGATTAGTGTTTTGATTTATCAGTTTTGTTAATAAACTCTCCCCTCCTCCTTTCCCTCAGGTTACATTTACACTGGGTTTTGTAAGGCCAAACTGCAATGCAAATAAAAATGCGGTTCTAAATCATTAAGAAAAATATGAGAGAATCATTTCTAGGTAACTAAAGTAACTCCGCCCTCCCCAACCTGGCTAAGAGGCCATCAGTTAATACTTACTGGATGCATGGACTTATGATTGTAAGGAGCCCTGGTGCTGCAGTGGTTTAATGGGGGTCCTACAGCCACAATATTGTATGTCCGATCCTGGAGGGCTCCAAGGTCCACTCAGTCTTCCAACCTTTTGTAGGTCTGTAAAATGAGTACCCAGATTACTGGGGTCAATTGGCATATACATTGTAAACCGGTTAGGGAGTGCTAGTTCACTGATAAGTGGTATAGAAATGTACTTGTTATTGCTGTTGCTATGAGCTGACCATTACTTATTTTCTTTTCATCAAAATTTGGACACAGCCCCATTTGTGTTAATTATTTTGAACATGCCTCTGTCCCTGAACCTGGTTGCTTCTTTCAACATGGCTCTATGCCCAAACTATTTGTTCTACACCCATCCTTTGACAAGCCCTATCTTTAGTCAAGATGAAGTGGCTACCTGAGGCAGCAGAATCTCTCAGATGTAGAGCAATGGTGCAGTGTTCAGCTGACTTCCCTGAACTCTTTCATACTTTTTCCCAGCACAAGTGACTTTTGCTCATAGTTCACTTCTCATAAATTGACTTCTCAGCTCAGTAATCTTCAACATATTGAACAGGAGGAAGTACATACTTGCTCATAGGTGTAGGTACATAGTCGTTTGTTGCTCATGGATCTCTGAACTGGATCTCTGAACTGGAATAGTAATCTCAACAAAAACATTGGGAAAGGAGTAGCACAATGTTGACCCTTCCAAAACTCAGGGGACCACAATGCAGCCTCGTTTACTGTGATTCTAACTCCCTAGATCATATTGAGATGGTATGGGGCAACATAACTGCAATCACTCTAATTGAGAGTAGTGAACATGCTCTGCCAGGAAGCATTCTGTTTATCCACTGTGGGAGGGTGAGATATAGGGGCTGTTCACCCTAAGGGGTGGCCTGCAGTCGCCTTCAGTTACACCAGATTAGGGCCATGGCAACTGCATACTGCAGCCCCAGTCCTGCCTTTCCAGGGTGCAAAAATGATGCCCTGGAAAGAGTGCAATAGCCACGGCACCTGCATCATGCAGACATAGTGCCAGAGGAGTGCCGTGACACCACACTGTGTGGAGCAGCATGTCCCATCATACCACCCTGGGTGTAGAGTCAGGGCATGCGTCATGTGGACACCAGGCTGGCTTTTCCTGCCAGTGTGCACAGCCCCTTACTTTGTTTCAGAATCCTAGCATATGCTTCAGCACTGCTTTTATTAGGATCAATACAATTGCCACAAAAGGGTTCACCTTTTCACTAGATGACTTCATCAGAAAGGGGTCTTAAAAAAGAAGTACATAGCCTGAAAAGCTTGCATATCTTTGTGGTATTTTGTTTGATCCTAATCAGTGTGTTGTCCAACTATAGATTGAAGTTCGGCTTTCCCATCTCTTTAAATTTTCTGTGCAGAATATTACTTCCTATTCAGAAAGGAAAAAAAATACTGTTTTCTGCTCACGAATCTTGTTTTCCATACCATGTTGCACAGAAAATTCAATGCTTGTGCAAAAATCCACATGCATTTTTCATTCAGACTAAGTCCAAAACTGTAATGATTCTCACCCCTCTAAGAGTCTCTTCACCAAGGTTTCTTGGCACTCAGGAAACATATTTTTTTTAAAAAAAAATATTAACAATTTGTCAAACATTTATTGAAAGTTCTTTCCATTCCTCTCTTCCATATGATTTAAGACTATGAACTTTACTGCACAGGGGTTCAATGCCAGACTCAGAACAGAATGGAAGGGAACGGAACGAGTGGAGGACAGATTTTACCGCACACAAAGGAGTCCATCACTCGTTCCATTCCCCTCTCTTTCGTGCTCATTCCATTCCAGAGGAACGATTTTTGAGAACTGTTCTGAACAGTTCTCAAAAATTGCCCCCTCTGGAATGGAATGGGCACAGAAGAGAGGGGAATGGAATGGGGACTTTTGTTGTGTGCAGTAAAATCCATCCCCCGCTCGTTCTACACTTGTTCCTGCCCCTGCCGTTCTGTTCTGAGACCGGACCAAGGAGGACCTGTACGGTAAAGTTCTATTATTTTTTTAGGTCTTCAATCACATGGATATATGTAACTTTTCATGTCATACAGTCACCCTCCATGTGTACAGTATGATGAAACTGTAGTGGAAGCAGAGCTAGCATGCTCCTTCCTCCTCCTCACATACAAAGAAAAGATCACATGTCTCAGCAAAGGCATACCCACATATGCAGGTCTGACTATCCAGAAGGAAGAGTCTGAAAGGCATGTTGGAAAGAACCAACTGACTTTTCTTAATTGTGGCACAAATCACTAATTCAGAACATGAACTTTAATAGTCTGCCAATGCTTTAGTTGGTCAAGTATATTCCTTTTCATTTTAAAAAGAAAATAGTACTCAGAGACATGCAGTTACACATCTGAACCTGACCAAAATTTTTGTGCCATCATAAGTGCTGGAATAAATTGCAAAAGTTTGCTTCGACTGCTGATACTAAATTTTTATTTGGAAACAAGAAATGTTATGTAAAATAAAAGTATAATATGTTTTTCATGGTAAAATAATAAAATAACCATCTCTATTGTAGGCCAGCTGTTGCCAAACTATTAAGAAAAAAAAAACGAGAAGGGAAAAGAAGAGAAGAGAAGAGAAGAGAAAGGAAAAGATAAGATGCTGTTGTGATCAGAGGCAGCCACAGTTAATACTTGGTGCTGACATAGATGCATTGGCCATTGCTCCATTTTCTGATATTCTTTGGGTGTTTATGAGGGGAGAAGCCTGAACTGCATTGTCCTGCAGTGTAACTGTAGTGACTTAGCCCTGAGGTCCAGTTTCCACTGCTTACACTGAAGAATGACTTCTTTTGAATTTAGAAAACACAACAGATGTTCCTCCAGATGTTGTTATAGTGCAGCTGCCATCATTCCTCACCACTGGATATGCTAGTTATGATAGATGGGAGTTGGAGTCCAACAACAATTTTTGCCTGAGCCTTGTGGGTAGAATACTTGATTAGAAAGAATAGGAATAGGAATAATTAGCCCATTAAGGGGATTGAGAACTGAGTTTACTTCATAGAAATTATGGGCTGAACATAGCTTTTCAATCTGCTGTCAGCCTTACCGTTATATTCTCTTTTTTTTTACTTCCCAGAATGAAGTCCAAAAAACTTGTGTTGAGTCTATCAAGGGATCATCTTATGATCTGGGAAAATATATCTTCGGTTGCATCCATGATTCAATTTCTTCTAACGGAAATATGTTTATGTGTTTCGTTGTACACTGCCAGCCCTCCATCTGCTTAAGTTCTATTGAAAAGACTAATGGAAGTACCATGCAGTGAAACTCTGAAGGACACCCATAGATCACAAGTGAACCATTCCTTCCTGGCAACTATCTTTTCCCAGAAAATATTCTCTGATGTATGTTTAATTTACTTTTCTTAATTGGCCTATGCTGGTGAGGGAGAAGCACAATCATTTCACAAAAGGGTCCTTTAAAGCCCAATTTCTCTCTTTGACAGAACTCAATAAAAACATCAGTTAAAAGGTTACAACTTTATGTATTTATTGACTAATGTGCAATTCTGCACGTTTATACCCTAATCCAAGGAGGAGGTAACAACTGTTTGGCAGACAGGGACAAGCTCCCCCAGCCCGATCCCACATGAGTTCTACCTGTACATCTTCATACATCAGTCACCACTCACTTTGTAGAAGTCAACCAATCTTATGCAGATGTAGAAAGGTATGTGCCACTGGATGACAGCTCTCCCCAGCCCTGCCCCCCTCCTAAAAAGTTCTGAGCCACCAGTGGTCAATGCAGTTAAAAAATAACTTTAGTGAAGTTGGCCCTGGCTCAGCTGGAGCTGAGTGAGACTCATGAGACACCCCCATCATTTGTGGAATATTTCAGGATAAGTAACAGAAGTGAAGAAGCCATACATTTTAAACTAAAAAAACACTGAGCAATCAAGCATCTGAGGTCTGAAGATCAGGTGGCTCTACATCTCATAGTAGCTGCTGGAACTGTTTGTTCTTCCTGTCTTTTGTGCAGTTGCAACTGTTTGTTCTTCCTGGCTTTTGTGCACTTCCTGCCCAAGAATTTATTTGGATACATGGCCTCTGAACTAGTTTATATTGCATGCCTCTGTCCCTTTCCCTTGTGGGTTCACTTATTGTGATTGGTGGTTTCTTATAAACAGATTTTTTTATGGCCAAGACCTTGTTACTGTGCTTCCTGTCAGCTTTAGTGAATACCCTTGGTGATCTCTGAACAACCAAGACTGGCTTGACTCACCTATAACAGTTTCCCCCTACTATTGGCTGTCTCTCCTGGCATGCATTGTTGTTGTTGTTGTTGTTGTTGTTGTTGTTACTCAATTACTACTCCTCTCTGGGGTTTTTTTTGTTTTTTTGTTTGTTTGTTTGTTTGTTTTTTGTTTTTTGTTTTTTTTTTGCAATCTGGGACTTAAGGTGGCTCATAAAATTAAAAACAGATGCAGCTAAAATTCACACTATACAAAAGCTAAAATATAATTATACTATCAATAAAATAAAAACAGTTAAAAGCAAACTATTAAAAAGTTTTTTTAAAAGTGATAAGTCTGAACAACACAGCACATGAGCAGCCTTTTCCCCATTAACAGATAGCCCTAAAAGGCCAGATGAAACAAAAAGGTCTTCAGGGGCCTACAGAAATATAGGCCTGTTACAGACTGCCAAAATAAAGCTGCTTCGGGTCTCTCTGGAGGTATGCTATTTAAATGATGCATGGGTCCTAAGAGTCCGGAGGTTGCGCCAAAGCCACACTCCATTCCTAAGCACTGGAGTGCAGCTTTGGTGCAGCTTCCGGACTCTTAGGACCCATGCATCATTTAAACAGCATACCTCCAAAGAGACCCGAAGCAGCTTTATTTTGGCAGTTTGTAACAGGCCATAGCAATGAAGGCACCCATCTAACCTCTCTAGGAATGGAGTTCCAGAGCCTGCAAGCATCTACTGAGAAGGTCCTCTCCTGTATTCCCACTTGAAGATGGACAATGAGAAGGACCTCCCTATAAGATCTCAAGAATGAGCAGAATCATATAGGAGATAGGTTGATTCAAATATTTGCAGCCTGTAGGCACCAAAAGCACTTGCTGTCTGTGGGCATAGGACAACAGGAAAAGTAACACTGAATCACTTTGTTTCCATTTTGAACTGATATATAGCTGAAAAAATAAGGAAATTTTGGGTGGACATCTAGACATAAGGTTGAGCCATCACATACATATTCTAAAAATTATCTGAAAATGGCAATTTTTTTTTAAATTTTTGGGGGGGGGGGGGTTTCCATTGGAATACTAACTGGAGGGTTCTGGAACTGTGTGTACCCCATGGGCTATACTTTTCCCATCCTAATCCTAATCCTAAGGGTCAACCTTGATCATGCTCAAATGTCTGTTTCTCTACCAAAGGGTAAACACCACTGGAATTCAATGGGAATTAATCCCAGAAAAGTTGATATGGAATTATACCTGGATAAACATGCATACCATTGAGCTGGAAATGTGATTTGCACCTAGCATAGTATAGGTCTTGGATTTACTCCTTTTTAAAGCCATTTAGTTTTGGCATACTACTGGAATAAAGATATATTCTATATAAATTTGATTTAAAATTGGGGATAACCTTTTCCATAATCACAAAAAGTTACCTTTGGTAAAAAATAAATTGTACTTTAATACAAACCTCACATAAGAAAACAACTCAATCTAGAAACCTCAAAAATACATCATATTCACACTATGGTTTAATCTACTGTAATAAAGTTACAGCTAGTCCAAAGGTTAGTTCAAAAATCAAAAAAAGAGTATCAACAATATAAGTGATGTATCATTCAACCAGAAGGAAGCCACTTGGGAAAAATAACCCTTCCATTGTTTGACAGCTCTGTCTATCATCTGCCCACCATCGTTAGTGGACCTTGATTCTGGAACAGATTTACACTGGCAAAGGCCAACTCAGTTAATTGGTAATGTATCACAGTAACTGAAATGATCATAACAGTAGTCCTTTGGTATTGACCTAGGCTGTTTTTAAATTCCTTCCTCCATCCCTCACCTAAGAATATGCACCAAATCTGCGGTTGCTGATTGTCTAAAAGCTGAACCACTTAGGTGTCAGAGCAGCTGCTATGAACTGTTAATGAGATGTTGCTTAACGAGTCAATATAGACTGAGCTGCTGAGCCTCCAAACTGAAGACAGCCAATTTATTTCTACTCACTTTGGCTAGAACCCGCCCCAGTAAGTGTGCTTTAATGACAGCTTGACAGCTTCAGTAGTATTTTTGAATTGCTAAAAACAGGCTAAGCCTGTCTAAACAATAGTTTATTCCCAAGCTCTCGTCAAAACAATTCAGTGTCTTTCCCCCCTCTCTCCCTTTCTCAGTCTTTTTACACAAGATGATCCAGCAGGCCATGAAAATCTGTTACACAGACTCTATATTTATTGAATTCCAACACTGAGGCCTCAGGCTGGCAGCAAAAGTCAATCTGAGCAATGGTCACATTAAATACAGTTTCTCTTGGAGGGTGAAACTATGAACTGCTGTGTCAGCAAATACAATTTAAAGTCGAAGGCTTTCATGGCTGGCATTCATAGTTTTTTTGTGAAGATGCCAGCCACAGATGCTGGCGAAACGTCAGGAATGAACTCTTCAAGAACATGGTCACATAGCCCGAAAAACCCACAAAAAAACTATAAATACAATTTAGTAGGATTTCTTGCAGGCTAATGTGAAGAGCTGGACCATCATCAGTCACAGTATTTTCAAAAGAAGCAAGAAGGCTAAGTAAGAAAGAAAATGTTCCTTGTCACTTTCTGCTAGAGATCATTCTTCTAAGGGCAGAGTATATGGAGGTTATGTTCAGAAGCAGAACATCAATGAGATGCACTGAAATAGATATATCAGATATGGAGTGTGGGGTACAGTTAATGGCTACAACCTTTAGCCAATTAACTTTCTATGTTTATGGGGATGGTCATGGGGATGATATTGCTTTATCTGTCTCGGCTACAGAACATCTTAAACCAAAACCTATTTAGGCTTAGCATAATATAGCTCTTAACTTGTTCAAGTAATTACCTATTCTCCAGGTAAACATGAAATTTCCCTAGACTTGCTTTCATGATATCCAAAACATTTCTTCCTTGGAAACTAATTTACTCAAATTTTCCCATGGGAAATACAGGGTTGGGAGGGAGCAGAACTGCAGATTTTTTTTGTAAAATCAAAATAGCATAACATGCTGGTTTCCAGGACTTTTCCATGTCCAAATAGATGACTCTTATAATCTTTCTGATATACCTGATATGTAAAATAGGATATTAATGTGATTATTCTTGAAGAGCATATTGCTACATAGTTTGGAGTGGGAATCCTGTCACTGTAAAAATCCACTTGTACTACCCCAGGCAAGTAGCTACTTGTCAACCCAAGATCAAAAGGTGTAATGGGAGCATACCAAGCATTTCTGCAAAAGAGTCCTCAAGAATTTAGTATGTAAGAATTCTGGTATGAATCAGCATGTGCTGAGCCCTTTCATAATGTATAATTATAGTGCTGTTATTCCAGTTTAATTGACATGGCAACATCCTGAGAAATTCTGATATTTGTAGTACAGGGGGGAGTATTTAAAATTCTCTGCCAAAGAGTTGTAGTGCCTCATCAAACTACAGACAAGCAAAAAACCCTGTGATGGGGCATTAGAGTTACCATAACTCATATCTTTATAGCTATACAAATGCTGTATTAGTTATTCTTAAGTCTGGATACAGCTTCACTTTATGCATATGTGGCCTACACTAACTAAGGAGTTTATCGCATGCAAAAATAAAGCGACTTACCCCTGCCTGGATACAGTTACTTATGGGATGCAATCAGGAATTATCACACTAAAAAAGCCTCCAATGTTGCCAGGCAACTGCATTCAGGCTGCATCCCGGCTCCCAACCATGCTCAGCCGGCTGATTTGCAAACACGGGAAGCTCCTGTGTTTGCAAATTGGCTGGCTGAGCATGGCTGGATGCTGGGATGCAACTGGCATGCAGTCGCCTGGCAGCATCAGCAGCATTTTTAGTGCAATAATTCCTGATTGCATCCCATAAGTGACTGTATCCCAGCACGGGTAAGTCGCTTTATTTTTGTATGTGATAATTTCCTCTATATATCTTATCAAAAAGTAAAGGCCCATGAGCATGAATGGGAAAGTGTGGCACAGGGGTCCATTGGCATATATAGAAGCCAAAATCAGCAATCAAGACAGCTTTATAGTCATTCACAACTCAACATTCCAAATGCATTTTAACAAATAAGTTAACAAGTACATTTTAGCAAATGCAGGTGATATCTGTTCACTTCAGAGGAATATGTGAACTGATCTGTGAATTACATATTCACTGTAAATATATGCCATTCTCTAGCAATGGTCTTATAAGTTAATATGCATACTGACAGAAAAGTTTGCACCTATTACCAAATCTCAACTGAAGAATCATCTCTTGCATCTAATTCATTGATAAATAGAGCTTTGATTCTCTTCTATGTCTTTTTGTGCCATGTAAAATGAACAGTTAGTTTTACTACTCAGAACCAAATATACTTTTGTCCCAGGTAATGTCTGTAGCACTGTCATTGTAACTGCCAAACTATTCCATAGATCTTAGAAATAAGGAGTTAGATGCCATATACTATCAAAGTGCCAGCCAAACATGTGTCATGGATATGTTCAAAAGAACTAGGTTTTCACAATGACAGCCATACACCCTGAATTTTCACCTGGTTTCAGACATGGAGAGATTTTCACTACTTATGATCTCATCTACCTGTACAAAAACATGATCAAACTAGACCTCACAGCTTCCCACAATATGAAATAGCTATAAAAATGTGTACATGAAGAACACTGTATGATTCAGAAGATAAAATCAGATGTTTTTCTCCCAAGGAATAAAAACTCAGAGAGGGCATCATAGCTACTGTCAAGAAAACAGTATAAAAATAGAATATAAATATTCACTGAGTAAGCTGAATCTAGCCCTATTTAAATGATTGCAAAAGCTACTAGTTCCAGTGGAACTTAGTACCAAGTAAAAGTCCTTCAAATTGCACCCAAGATCTGTAGAAAGGAACAGAGAATAATAAAGATAAAATGCACCCCTTGCTGAGTCTAACAAGTTGTACTGACCAAAATTCTATTTACAACTCATTTATTGTGCTTGTAGGAGCTACATCTTCTCTAGCATTAGTTCAAGAAAAGCTGTTGCCACTCACTCATTTATTGCTAAAAATAAACAAGAAAGGTAACTCCTATAAACATTCTGGGATTAAATTCTTCTGGCTAAAATATTAGCCAAACTAAAAAGAAAGTATATTTATTTTAAAATATGTTTGGAAAAGAAGGAATGGTTCATGTTGCAGTAGAGATGACTAAGGGTGGCTAAGCAGATTCAATTATTTATCAGCACAATATGAATATTGCTACAGCAAATGAGAATGAACATCTGTACATCAATGAATTATCCATGTTGCTGCCCCTGAAAATGTTTTTGCACATGTTTTCATAAGATGCAATAATGGTATTTTCATGATGTCTTTTTATCAGGCAGGGCCAATGCTGGGTAACAGAACATATGGAAGAGCTATGAATCTGATGAGCTATTATCTCAGAATCGTAACATTAAGCACTGTTTTTCACTATCTTTGGATGCAGTAGGCAGAGAATGACTTGCAGAATTGGCTGAACTTTGAATATTCATCACCATTCTTGCTTCAAAATACATCTCTCACTTTCTCTCGTGTGTATGAACACTATAAAATATGGAGCAATGTAAAAAACACCAGTTCCGTTTGGACCAATACCACTCCTATTTTGATTTTCAACACTGTTAATTGTTGCCATGTGCCTTCAAGTAGTTTCTGATTTATGACAATACTAATGCTTAACAGAGGTTTCTTGGCAAGATTCATTCAGAGCAGGTTTGCTTTTTCCTTCCTTTGAGGCTGAGAGAGTGTAGCTTGCCCAAGGCCACCCTGTGTGTTTCCATGGCTGAGCAGGGATTTGGACCCTGTTCTCCAGAGATCTATTCCAACACTGAAACCACTGTACAACACTAGCTCTTGTTCCTAAGGGGAAACATTCTTATAAAAACTGTTCGTACAACTATTATAGTTTAAAGGCATCACAACACATTTGTCTTACACACAGGTAGTGAATGGTTGGAGATTACTTACATAGGTTTACATACAAGAGGCCCACAGAATTCACTCCAACAAAGACCAGCAAAATAATAATAATAATAATAATAATAATAATAATAATAATAATAATAATATTTATTTATATACCGCCCTATGGCAAACCAATCCGGGCGGTTGACAACAGTAAAATATAAAATATAACAATTAAAAACACTTTATCCCTCCCCCCCCTTAAGACAATATTAAACAGTATAACATATTAAAAACACAATATCAAGCATAAAAACAGCAATTAAAACCCTGATATCCCTCTGTTGATCCTCAACCATCACTGAGATGGGGCCACGGGAGGAATCAGGGAATCAGGGAACCTGGGCCGGGATGGTTAGTCTGGAAAGGCCTGCCGGAAGAGATCCGTCTTGACTGCTTTTTAAAAGCTGTCTAATGATGTTATCTGACGGATCTCATCCGGCAGGTCGTTCCAGAGTTTGGGGGCGACAGCAGAGAACGCCCTCTGGGAGGTCGCCGCAAGCCTAGATTTTAAAGGCTGCAGTAAGTTCCTCCCAGAGGACCGGAGAGCGCGGGGAGGATTGTACGGGAGGAGGCGGTCCCTGAGATAGCTTGGACCCAAGCCATTTAGGGCTTTAAAGGTGATAACCAACACCTTGTACTGGGCCCAGAAGCTGATAGGCAGCCAGTGGAGGGACCTCAAAACCGGAGTAATCTGGTCCCTCCTAGATGTTCCTGAGACAAGCCTGGCTGCCATGTTTTGAACCAGCTGTAATTTCCGAGTCAAGCACAGGGGTAGCCCCATGTAGAGTGCATTACAGAAGTCAAGGTGTGAGGTTACCAGCGCGTGCACAACCGTCTCGAGATCCCTTACTTCCAGAAAAGGGCACAGCTGGCGTATCAGCCGAAGCTGATAACAGGCACTCCTGACCGTCGCATTTACCTGATTTGTCATCAGGAGCGACGAGTCAAGGAGCACCCCCAGACTGCGAACACAGTCACTGGAGGAGAGTGTGACCCCATCCAGGACTGGAGGTTGCAACCCAATTCTTGGTTTCGGGGCCGCTACCATGAGCACCTCCGTCTTGTCTGGATTCAGTTTCAATCTGTTTTTCCTCATCCAGCCCATTACCGCCTGAAGACATTCATTGAGAGAAGAGATGCCATCAGAATTCGAGGCCGACGAACGAGATACGGAGAAGTAGATTTGTGTGTCATCAGCGTACTGATAACACCCAGCACCATGATTTTAAATAAATGATTTTCAGCTAAACATCCTTGCTTGCTATGACAAACAACACTGAGTGGTGCTTGTGACTGATGCATTGTCACATAGATCAGTCATGGATAGGCATTCTAATTTGTTTGCTAGTGGCAAAGTGGGATACTTGCTCACTGCTATTAGTAACGTGTCCCTTAAAAGAAGAGGTGGGGGCTTACATGAAAGAAGGTCAGATTATAGAGAAGCCCACTGACTTGCCTCTTGAAATACAAAGCTGATATGTGCCACCCCATCAATATGTCCATGAGTAACTGAGTGGAAAGGAATCTACTGTTTCATGCAGCATGCTGATATGGAAAAACAATGGCAGATCTCAGGCACAGATCTACTGACATCTTGCCTAGTTTAATTCAGTATAACCAAAAATAACCAAATCCTTCTGACAAGGTTGCCATATGGTCCAGCTGTCCAAGTTTAATGTACTTATAACTATATGACCCAGTGCTTGTTTATACCATTGGTTGTCCCAGTTTCCCTACATTTTAAGAAAAACAGCTACCATTTTTAGAACTAGATCTCAGTCCACGCACAGGCAAAGCTATAAGGAGAGGCATCCAAG
>NC_056523.1:266190470-266234880 GCF_019175285.1 Sceloporus undulatus
GAAGGGCTTATAATTTAATAGATACTCCAGGTTAGGGAGTTATCTTGAGAAAATAACCTGCAGGTTATACTTTGCCTGAGTGGCAGATTTATTATAGGGGTTAGGAAAGCTAAGCAAGAGCAAGGACAGGATGAGTGTCCTTGCAAACCTGTAACATTGATACCCTGGGGAGAGTTGAGTTTTGTAATAAAGCTAACATGCCAAGAAAGTAATCTTACCAACTGTACAAAGAAACACAAGTGCCTAAATAAACAACTGTTTATTTTAAATTTATTTATGTAACATCTGTTTGAAACACCCATTCAATAAAGACTAGATGTATTTTCATAAAAAGCGTGTCTGCAGTTTAAATTACAACCACATTACCATCATTATTGCATAGTAGTTTAAAACATAGATCTTTTAAAAGGGTCTGCTTCAGTTGGGGACCCACTGCCACATAAGTATTTATTTTGGTGGTAGTTATAAAAGAGTGTTTGTCACATAACCTTAATTTGGTGGCAGCGGTGGGATAAAAAGGCCCAGGGTGCTGTCATCCAAAAAGTATAATAGCTACTGGAAAGTGTGTTTGACAGGCACATCCCTTTGTTCTGTTCCTTAGAACTATATTTTCCACCTTCTTTATCTGTCTGTCTCACTATATGTGTCATACTCTAAACTGAGGGTCTGGGAAAGGTGCATGGAAGAAAGGAGGAAACAATGACACCACATGACCATGGGATCCTGGGAACTACAACAGGATAATTTACTGTATCTGTGAACTAGTGCGAGTGGGAGCTTATTGATGGGGTTCCCCCATCAATGTCAAGGTTCAGTCTAACAACAATTGGAAGACATGGCAGCAATGGGAGGGTGACAGTATCATGCAATAGGTATTGCCAAAGGCACTATTACTTTATGGAACTTTAAAAGCCAGTCTCTCTTTTTTAATGCAGTTATTTGATTTCTTACTTTCTCATACAAAAGCCAAAATAGAAAAGGTGCCTTTTCTTTACTAATTGCATTTTTAAAATATTGGGGGTGGGGAGAAATGTGACCTAGCTGGATCTTCAAGGAGAAGTGGGATTTAGTCATTCCCCACAACCACCACTGTGGTCCTGATATAGGTCAGAGATTTCCTCCCTGCTATTTGAATTGGAAAGTAAACTTCTATTGGCTAGAGCAAAAGCTTTTCTTGGCCTTATAACCACTACATAATAAACTGGTTTTCAAATCTATCTGAATTGGTTCAAATGGCCCTTGTTCGCACTTGCGCTGAATTTCTGGTGCAGTTTGCCTAGAGGAGTGAAGTGCTAAACCCATTTAAACCAGTTCTTCTGCATGCATGGCATTCCCCGCTTCTTTTGAAATGAATCAATTCAGCCCAAGTATGAATATGCTGTCTATTTGATTCGGTTCCTGTGGCACAGTCACTCCGTGAGGTGACCCCATGTTGAATCGATCCATTGCTGAATGTGAACACAAAGTGGATTAAATTGAAATGGGTAGGTTCAGTTACGGCTCAAATAGTGTGAATGTGTATTCGCCGTTAAATAGCTTCATCGATTTGACTCAAAAAACTATTTATCTTGTAGTGCAAATGAGATCCTTGAAACACAAATAGCCATAGGGAGAAGGAGATCTGGATAAGAACCACAAGATTTTTACAAAGCTATTTCTCATGCAAGCTTCATGATCAGGACTGGATCCACTTCACCCATCTGCTAATTACTTTTAAAAGGCAGTCCACACAATTAACAATTGTGTGAATGTTGTCTCATCTCGATTGCATTTGATAACTGTAATTTGTATCTTAAAGTGTTCTTCCCCAAATCTGTAGGAGAAACAAAACAAATCAATTTACTCTCTAAGCAAGAAAGGGGAAATATCTTGTGTACATTTTGGACAGGCATATATTGGGGACATGCCTAAACTGGAGGATGGCCAGACATCAGATCCACACTAGGGTGCAAAGTAGTTCTTATAAAGAAATATTTTGCTCCAGCAGAAGAAAAGTCTTTTGGCTTTATACACTGCCAAACAGCTGGCTTTATATTTACTGAAAGTCATATTTGTTTTGGGAAACAGAGTACCAGACAAATTGCAAAGGAAAAATAAAGCCAAGAGACTGGCTTTGGATTTAGAAATCAATGATTGATTAGATCAGGGACATTAATATCCCCTAGCTGTACTGAGTAAGTTGGCTTGACACACTCAGTAGTGACAAGAATAGAACACTTAGTGGTTACAAGAATTATACTATACACGCCACTGGCTATGATCTACCCCATTTATTGCTTGTTTCTTATTACCAATAAATTAATCTATGTTTAAAGAGGTATGACAACATAGCTCTTTTTTAAATCTACACCACGATGTATTTATCTGAGTGTAGCTCTGTTCCTGGATATATATATATATATATATATATAGAGAGAGAGAGAGAGGGAGGGGGGGGGGGGGGGGGAGGGAGAGAGATGGCATACAAGGAAAAAAAGTGGGGGGACTTTCCTAGTGATATTTTTATAGTGTAGATCAGTTCTCTTTTTGTGTTCATTTTTATTACATAGTATAACTGACCCGGTAATGGAGATAGTTCCCTAAAGCCAACTTGGTAGCAGACTGGGCAAGTTAATATGTCAACATGCAGAAATTCTTGATAGCAGATGACAGCAATGGATAACAATTTCATCCTCCTTTAAAAACTCCAGTAAAGAAACACAATAGGAATGCTTGACAGCATCTGTTATTGAGTATAGTTTTCTTAGAAGAGAATTCTAAAATGCATCAAATGCACCAATTTTGTTATTTTGTCAGAATATTGATAACCTTCCATTACTTCTAACTCTCTATCAATTTGAAGTAGTCATTCACATAACAACAAGAGTCATCGTTCCTAAATACTGCCTAACTTGCTTCTTCTCTTCAGAGTGAGATTGGTCAAACATTAACCCTTCTTCCAAATCTCCTAGGACAAGACACTTGAGATTACATATGTATTAAGAGTTTCATAGTGTGGCCACAATAATATCCAGCATATCAATACAAACAAAACCAGGTCTAGCACAACCTCTTAGATGTTTCTGAAATATTTGCTATTGCTGTGTGCCTTCTGGTCATTTCCTAACTTTGGTGACCTTGAAGTGATTGTATCATGACAAGATTCCTGGCAAGATTTGTTCAGATAGAGTTTGTCTTTGCCATCCTCTGTGGCTGAGAGTGTGTGATTTTCCCAAGCTCACCCAGGGGATTTCTATGGCCAAATGGGCAGTCAAACCCAAAGTTGTAGCCCAGTGCATATTTGGAATATATTCTTAGAATATATTATTCCCATGTGTTTTTTTTAAAAGTGAAAGTTTTTTTTTCAGGGGGCCACCTTTCATTAACTACAGGGGGAAAATCAAAGAAAATATGAACAATTTGGTACAGAAATAGTACCTTTAAACAATCTTGAACTAAGACCTTAATTACCCTATAGATGTCTTATTATTATTATTATTATTATTATTATTATTATTATTATTATGTATACCTCACCTCTACAATTGGATTGAGGTGGCTTACAACATTAAACAGCATTAAGATACATTAAAATACCAAATAAAGATTAATATCATAAAAACCTTATAACCTAAAAACCCACCCACCCTCAAATTTAAAATGACATTTCAAATACCAATAAGCAAGGTCAAGCAGGGAGGCAGTTGATGTAGCAGACAAGTTAATCTGAGAAGGCCTGCCGGAAGAGGTCTGTCTTAACCATTTTGTCAAAGCTGTCAAGGTTGGTAATATTCTGGATCTCCTCTGGCAAGTCATTCCATAATTTAGGGGCAACAGAAGAAAAGGTCCTTTGAGAGACCATAGTTAGCATGGTTTTTAATGGCTGCAACAAGTTTTTACCTGAGTATCTAAGCACCTGGGGCGGATTATATGAGAGAAGCGCTCCCATAGGTAGGCTGGGCATAAGCCATTAAGGGCTTTAAAGTTCATAACCAACACCTTGTACTGTGCCCAGAAACTAATGGGCAGCCAATGGAGGAGACTGGGCCCTGGTCTCCATGTAGGAACCCAACCTAATTCAGAGGATAAAAAATCTTTCTGATTCTGCTGGGCAATCACAACAAAATCATAATGATACTTAAAGAGTGTCACTGGGCCATTAAAATTGAGCAATGACATATTAAAGCATTTAGGAATTAGAAAAAAAATGCAATAATTAAAATGTTGAGGCTATACAATAAATGTAGCCCAAATCTAGTGAAATGAAGGGTGGAAAAAAGATGGCATTGACTTAAGGAGAAAGATCTATTTTGTCTTTCCATATAAAATATTAAGTACAGATTAAGCACAGTATAGTTACAATTAAAACATATTTGTTTGATCTGAATGATTTCAAGATCAAAATGCTTATTGAAATCATTATGGTTTCTTCCTTGCATGTGAACATTTCTGTTTTTACATATTACGGGTTGCTTCCTGATCATTAGACCAATGCTTTAGTTCCACTGAAATCAATAGCGTAAGTTAAGTTGTATTGATTTTAATATTGTATCAATCAGGGGAGCACAATGATACACGTTAAATGTTGCTTAGGACTGTTGATATATGCATACAATTCAAATGTTATGCAATCTCCTTAAGATGATATTTTAAAAATGTCCACTGGTCAAATTGCTGCTACTCTTCCCCCAACCGCCCCAAACCACCAAACTATTTTAGGAAAAAAACAACAACACTAAACTGATAGCATGGAGCCTGTTCTCGGTATATACTCAGAGCCCCCAGATGCATCTTAAATGTAAATCAGCCAGCTATAGCTCTAATTGCTACAAATCAACACGATCCTCATTTGAAAACCAATCTCAGACTTATCAAGAGCACACACAGAGAGACCTTATTTTTGTGCAGTTAATCCAGTACATGACGTATAGTAAGGTTTTTGGAGAGCAACTCACATAAGCCAGTTACATAATGAAAATAGTACAACTGGTGTGAAAACCCAAATAAACAGTGCAAGGCCAGGTGTGTCCTGAAAAATCTCACTTTCAGAGGGATTGAAGTTTGTAGAATTGTGTAGTGTGTGTGGGATTGCAAGTTACTGCTGTAATCCAATTAAATTCGATTGAACAAAGAGTAGTTTATTTCAAGTGGATGCAATTGCATCTTCAGATGATGTATAATATGCCAGCAAACCCCACTCCCCTCCACATCCTGTTTGAGTCTCGACTAATATTTTCCCCAAAAGCTATTTCTCTGATCATTTTCAGTTTTGGCAGAGGGAGTGGATGTGGTCTAAGGCAATTTGGGGTGTGCAAAAGTGGAGCAAATGTTCCCATAAACCTTCCAAAGTTGCCCAGTCCTAGCAAGTAATCTGATTTGATTTGTCTTTTACATAGTGTTGTAGCCTAAATTGTTCCAACCTAGGGTGTATCCACATTGCAGAAATAAAGCAGTCTGACAGAACTTTAATTGCCATGATTCAAAGCTATGGAATTCTGGGATTTGTAGTTTTATCAGATATTTAGCTTTCCCTGTCAGAGTGATCTGGAATCCCTTCATCTTGAGCCATGGAAGATAAAGCAGTGTCAAACTGCTTTATTTCTGCAGTGTGGCAGCAGGCACAGAGGGGCTGGAACAACTTCCTTATAACGAGAGATTACAACACTCAGAAAAAGGCAAATCAAATGAGATAACTTGCTAGGTACAGGGTAACTTTAAAAGGTTTGTGGTCACATTTTCCCATATTTACACATCCAAAACTGTCCCAGACTGGATACACTATCACTGCCAAAACCGGGACTAAAGAAAAAGGAAAGATGGGGTAAAATTATCAATCTCCTATAATTTTCTTGGTTTTATTTATATACTTGTATGTTTGTTAGTTTTACCAAAATTAGGTATCCAGTGCAGAATCCAAAAAATAATGACATTACACCCAGAAGGTTCAGATTGTGATAATATGTATAGGTCTCAGAAGAAGTAGTAAAGAGATGTTGTTTGAAGGTGTATCAGGAAGAGTGGAAGAGGAATAACTCACACTGTTTGAGGGCTAAGCAAGGAGAAGGCAGTAGACCTGATAACTGCTTTGTAGGAACTTATAGTCAGTAAAATACACTATTTGTATTAAGATGTTCCTCTATTAGACATATGGCACTTTACAGACCGCCCAAAAAGGGTGGTCTGCCGGCGCCGCTGGTTGCTGCATCCGGGAACAGCAGTGGACAAACTGCGCGATTCCCGGACGCAACAAAAAAGAAGCTGCAAAATGCAGCTTCTTCTTGCAGCGCGGAAATGGTGCCGCAAGTCCCCAATGGGGACGCTAGGCATCCATGACGTCAAAATGGCGGCGGCGCCATTTTGTACACCCGTTCTAACACTCCTTTCTAACCCTAGTACATGCGCAGCACATATTTTTTGCCCATCTGTAATGGGCCAGTGTCACATCAGGGATTTTTTTTATATAAATAAGGAGTTTCTCATGATAGTGATTAGAATGTGTAGCACAGCTATTCCATCTTCTCCCTCCCCTTACCCTATTTTCTTTGATTAAGAAAAAAAAGATGGGAGAAAAGATGGAAAAAGAAAGGGAAGATGACAAATAGCAGATGTCACTGTTGGGGGCCCTGTAAAATTCAGTAAATTAGGCAAGACAATGGCACGATAAAGCCTCATCTAGAACCTCCCCACATTAGTTTATATTGCAGTTCACAAGAATTGAATTTCACAAGTATTCTTAACTGATTTCAAACAGAGCTTGATTCATTGCTTATTCCTGTCTGTCATTTAAGCACTGAAGGTGGGCCCACAACATAAGTGAAAAATTCACTTTTTTTTACTCATCATGTCTTACTCTAAGATTCTTTGATGTTTGAGAAATAAAGGGTTGTGGTTTTTTTTTTAAGAAGCATGAGACATTTTCAAAAGCACAACTCTCCAATAAACTGTCATACTTATAAAGGTTTAATGTAAGTGTGCACTGTGAGTATCTTACACTTTCCAGTGAACTCGAGGTGACATTGCAACTGTTCAGAAAGACATATTGTTTTTATCTGTGCTATTGTGAGCTCTTAAATTATAAACTGGTAATGTCTCCTTGTTGGGATTTACTGGTTACATGACAGATTTATAGCTAGAAACAGATGTTCTTCCTCCATAATAGCTACGCAAGAATTATGGCTACTATAGCTCTACAAAATTATATTATGGAGTGGAAACATGATACCTTATTATTAGAAATACACACAATCCAGTTCTTGTTTTGTGCTATTCTTTCTCAAAAAAGAATGTGGTGATGAAAGTCACTTTCAATTTTGAAATGTTCCCGTGGAAAACAAAATATTTTGCAAGAAGCAGTCACTTAAGTTTCTCCTCACCTTTTCTATTATTCTGCTCCCCGTTTATTAGCAATTAGTCTTTGAACATCTATCCATAGATGAGCTAATCACTGCACCAGAGCTCTAATTATTTCACTCCCCAGTCCGTCATGAAATTGCACTGGCAGATAAAATGATGGCACACGCCTTATTTTACTTTTCCAGAGGGACCCACAGCACACCATAAAACTTTTTCTCTAAGCTTACAGAAAGGAGAGTCTTTGTTTTGAGGACTTGGGGAGAAATGCTAAAACATTATTGTGTTACAATGGTAAGAAGTATAGAAGTTTCTATACTCAGAAAAACAGATTGCCTCTTTTACACCAAGCAAGCCTACAGTACTGGAAGCTGCCTTGTAATGAGTTAGTTCATCTAAATCAGTACTGCCAATCCAGACTGGGAGCAATGGTTTTCCCTAGTTTCAGGCAGAATTGTTTTTGTTTGTTTGTTTGTTTGTTTAGTTCTGCCTGAGAATGCCACAAAACAAGTTTATCTTTTCCCCCTGCTGGTGTCCTATCCAGCCCAATGCTGTTTAACTTCAGGCTATGAAACCTAATGAGTTAACATGAAGATGGATTAACAATTCATTATGAAAACCAGTAGTTCACATGCCAAAATGAGCTCCTAACTGAAGCTCTCTTTCTAGATGTTTGTGGTTATGATTACTACAGCGGTCCCTCCACATTCAGTGGGGTTAATGGTGAAAGACTCCCATGAATGTGGAAAAACTGCAAATTAAAAAAACACTATTCTTTTTACCTCTCTGGGAATGTTCAAGTCCTCCAGTGCAACTCTATGGTCAATATCTGCCAGAAGTTGATAACTGAATCATGCTGGAGGACCTACAAATACTTGAGAAGTGTTTTCTCTAGGAACTTCTAGGTTCTCCAGCAGAACTCTATGGTCAACTTCTGGCAGAGTTGCGTTGGAGGACTTTAAGATCCCTAAAGATAACATATTAATCAAAACCACAAATAATCAAATCTGCAAATGTCAAAGCCTCAAATGTGGAGGGCCAATTGTATAGTCAATCATACACTTTTTGACTATTACAGTTAACATATATCTTGTTGAAACAACTTCATTGAGTATCAGTTCAGTTCTGGGAACAATTCAAAGTACTGATTATGACCTAGAACAGTGGCTCACAATGTTTGGTCCTCCAGATGATTTGGACTTCAGTGTGTTGTGGCTCATGTGCTGCTCCCATAACCCTTGTTGGGACCTATGAAAATGACATGCAGTGTCTACCATGACCACCTGCAGAGTTCAACCACGTCGACAGGACACCAAGAAGAAGGAATCTGTGAAGATGTCTTCAACTAATAACGACTCTTACAAGTCTTCACTCTAAACGAGGGCTTTAATCTTCCTTTGCAGTATTTACAACATAGATATACACAGTGTATTGAACATCCGTCTCTAAGACACACTATTTACACCAACCAACAATAACACAACCTCTGAGGCAGCCACATTATCACACAACCATCTCACTGCCTCTCAGTAACAGATACAGCCCACTCATAGGCACCAACTGTCTTTCTGTAACAGACACAGCCCACTCTTGGGCACCAACTGTCTCAATCTGACAGACACAGCCCACTCATAGGCACCAACTGTCTCCCAGTCTCACAGTGACAGTTGAGAACTGACACTTGACAGTTGCATCAACATTCCGATGATGCACTGTTTGAATACTGACACATTAGCTGCCACTGGAGCTGTAAATTATCTGCACAACAGCTCCCCCTATTGGCCACACCAATGTCATTTCCTGACATTGTGCCCATAATTCCTTATTGTTGGCTATCTGGAAGATTGAATTTCCCTATACTAACCATCAGACTCTTCAGATCCTTATGGAAGTCTTTCTCTTGGTCCCACCACCCTCACAGGGTTGTCTGGTGAGGACATGGGAGAAAGACTTCTTGGTAGAGGGTCCCAGGATGTAGAATTTCATTCCACAGGAAGCTAGGTGTCCCCTCTTCTGGTCTCCTTTCACTGACAGAGAAACACCTTTCCATTCAAATAGGTGTTTAATTATTAACTAGTTACAGGGAACATTTTTGTTTGGGGGGGGGGTTGTTTGCATTATTTTTAACTTCATTGTTATGTTTTTTTTAAAAAAAAATAATATAAATATTTTAGCTAATCTTGTTTTTAGCCTTTATTTTTAGGCTTGGGTCACAAATAGGTAAGAAGGTACCATATAAAATAAATAAGTAAATAAATAAATAAATAAATAAATACTCTCAACATATAGTGAACAAGGTGTAGCCCTCAGAGGTTCTTGGATTGTAACTCTCATCAGATCTGAATTCATGGCTAATTGTGCAGAATGCTGGGAATTGCATTCTAACAACATGTAGAGGACAAAAGCTTATCATAGATGTAAAATTGAATGGGGTCCTGAAAATACCATTTTTAAAAAACCTAACCTGGGATAGGTTTCTCTATTTGTTTACTGTCTCTTTGTATGGAATGTTTATGTAAAAAGAGACAACATTTAAACCTGTCAAAGTATGATCTGTTCATCATTTTCTACCATTCTTAACTTATTTATGGAAGATCTACAGAGGCTTTTAATGTAGTATCTATGTTTGTTAACAAAACAAAGCAAAAAAAAAAAGGCAGAATTAATTGCAATGTTGCCTGCAGATGACAGTTTACCAATTGAACCTTAAGGGGTTTGCCTCAAGAGATCATATACATTTGTTTGCCATCATTTCTTTAATAAGGTCAAGGCTACATACATGGGATTGTTCCTATTTTATACTCAGGACTGATTCAAAATCACTCATTGAGTATTAGATGTATGATGAGACCAAGAAAGTGTGATCCATATCGTAGTCGAGGATGCTTTCTCCTCTGAAGTTGCTTAAACCAAGTCAGACTGTTGGCTCATCTGACTCAGTATTGTCTCAACAATGAACCCACATCTATCAAAGTGTCTCTCCAATTCTACACCTTGCCATTACTAGGAGCCACAGTGACTACTGAGGTGGGCAATGTGGTTTACCAGAAGAAAGGAAAACCACAGTGGGTGCTTTTGTTAATGGATGGAACAGACATGAACAAAGAGATTGTGGGTTAATAAAAGAGAAAGGAGAGAGGTATTTGTGTTTTGTGTACATAGGTTGATGTATATGTGATTTTGCATGAGAGATACTGTTACCAGGTTTTCAGAATAACAACAAAGGGTAGTTATTTTTGATGTATCAGGTTGAATGAATCTTGGCTAGCAATTTGCAAACATATTACCAGTCAGAACAAAACTGGCCAGTACATGTGAGCAGACCTATAGACATCCACCTCAAGTCCTGCAAAATGAGGGCCTCTTGTGAGAGTTCCAGACATGATCTCAGATCCTACAGGAATCTCCAAACCCTTGGAGACATTATGATGGCCAGCCAGCAGCCACTGTAAGGGGAGGAATTTTACTTCCACCAGGCTGTGTGCTTTGCTCAGCCTTGAGTGGGAAGAATGGGTACCAGCTGCACTAACAACATGCCCACTATCATTTGATACATAATTTGAGAACTATATGTTGACCCTATAAACCAAAATACAGGACCTTTGGAGCTCCACTTAATGTTAATATAGGACAAGTTTTCTAGCCCTTAAATAATGGGCATCCCTTATATTAAAGGACACCTGGAACCCCTATTATGTATGTGAAAGAGAAGTTGGATAATTGATACAAGAATGAAGCCAAAGGATTTCTCCACTCGTTCATGGCTTTACCTCCATCCTTCACTGACAGTATATGGATCCAGAATCTTTTCTTCATAAGGAAATGTGGCCCGATACATACCTAAAGGGCATCTGTTCCTTCCCTGTACCTAAATAGTCCAGAATTAATGTCTAAATAGTGGAGAAGGGAACATAGTTGGTGCTTTGTTGTGCACAGCACAATGAGTTGAACCAGCACTTAATATATTTTCCCCACAACACCTCTCATTCCTCTATGGATGTGGGAAAATGTTCCATCTTCATATTGCTGTGTTTCTGCAAAACCCACCTGAATTCCTGTTCCACCTTTGTCCTTATCCATTTGTGAGGTCTTTTTTTCCTCCCACCCCCATTCTACATGGAAATCAATACACTTTACCACACACATTTTCCATAATGTATGCATTTATTTACAGTTTGCCTAATGTATACATTTTTGTATACATTTTCCATTGAGTAAAGCAGTTTGGCAGATTTTTCAACTATATACCTTTTAGCTGCTGATGTTTTTTTTTTAAAGAAAAAGAAAAATGTGCATTATTTCATGTGTTCAAGATGTAACCGCAAACTTTACAAGTATGTGAATTTGTGAATATGTGAGGCAAAGTGCACTTTGTGGTACAACTAGTCTTAAGACATGCAAAATGAGAATATCAAAACCACTGAAACTCACAGTGAGTATGTTAAAACCATCAAAATTACTTCCCACCCTTACTTGTAGTAGTACAGGAAACAAACTTTATTTGCTATTGTTGGAGGTGATTTTTAAGACTTAAGACTGATAGAGTCAAATGGTTTCAGTTACTGACTCACTAACAGTCAGCTATTTGTATCATACAAAAATTGTTCAAATTCTGGTCTGGACCAAGTATGGGTGGAATGGGCTAATGGCAGCCTTTCACCACCCACATAGTCATTTTACCCTTTAGCTATGCAAATAGTGGCTGAGCAATTTAAAAAAGAAACCCCATTCTTCCCATTCGTTATCATATCTCTTTGTCTCATGTATCATTTATACTGCATTCCTTCATTATATGCAAACCTAAAAATTGCACCAAAATTTGCAGTGAGTAGGTGCTTTATGACTGTTTTGTGTTGTTTACCCACGTATCCTCCAGGATGCTGTTCATGAATATATTATTCATGGTCTGCTAGACAAAATACATTTTATGCTAGATTTTGTGTTGTCAGGAATTCTCTTGAGGATATTTTGAAAAATTTCTCTCTCCTGAAGATAACATAATTATATGTTGGTCTTTAGAAAGGTTAATATACTTTCAAGGGATTTAATTTATGATATTTTGTTTTATTTTAAAAGAAATTCAGAAATAGCCAAACAGTTCCTTCAATCCATCTCTTTCACTTCAAAGGAGAAATACTGTAGAAATAAAGAGCATATCTACACAGGATTTTGCTGAATTATCAGTTCAGTCAGTAGTGGGGAACGTGATACTGATTGGAAAGGTTTTACTGTTTGTGGGGTTTATGTGCTGTTTTTTGTTTTTATTGTTATTTAAAGCTTATGGTTAACCTGGGATAGGTATGGGTATCTACTGCTATGCTGTGAAGCTTTTGGGCACTGAATGAAAAGACTTAAAATTGCATCGCCAGAAGATCAGAATGCATTCATATACGATTTGTTCTAGAATTTCTCAATAAATGTGTCCCTGAAAACAGAAAGGAACCCAATAGGAACTGCATGGGAGCCTCTCTCCCAAATGTCTTCCTTTTTTTCTAAGTAAGAGTTTGTTACTGCTGTTATTCAGGACAATGTTCACAAATGATAATTCCAGACTGTGATAGAAAACAGGACAATGCTACACTCTCTGCATTCTCCCATTGCATTTCACTGTATGTTAAGCTCACTATGTCAACATTAGTAAAAAGTGCCATGAAGATATGTTCCAAAGTCAAATAAATAACAACCATCACAAGAAGAGTAAGGTTGTGCCATTCAACTCTAAGCATGAGTCAAGAAAACATAGCTAAAAATTAAAAACCAAAACAGGAACAAGGGAAATTTAAAAGCAGAGAGTTCAGAAATGAATTATATCCACTATACTTGATTAAGTTTGCAACAGCTGTCCATTAAAAGAAGTCAAAACATATCTAGCCATTACCAATTTTAAAGCAAGTGAAATAAAAATGGAATAATTTGTCCCATGTCAACCAGGAGCAAGCTTTTTATCAGAGAAACCAATGATTTTACCCTGATCTTCTAAATGTGCACCACAATATGATACTGATGTATACCCTCTCAGCTATCAAAATTGTCTATAAGCTTCAGTAAATTTAGCTGCAGGGCCCTTAATGTTACCTCACTGCCTAACTCCCCAGCTGTTCATGCCATCTGTCTGAAATTCAACCCAATGGAAGCAGAAGGTTGCTAAAAGGAACATTCACTTTCTGTATTTTAAGCTGTTTGTCATATTATTAGCTAACAGGTCCATAAATGGAATACCAAGAGGTCCTGAGAAACAGTGCCTGGACAATGACAGTGCTTGGAAAGCAGCTAGATATAGGCTGCAAAACATTTTAGAAGTGCCTGGAGGATATTTCATTTTAAATAGGATTTGGCCATCTAAAAGAAATAAAGCATCTGGATTTGCACTTTATAAACTTGTGGTGCATACATCATTGCTTAGAGATGATACTGAAAGAGGAACAAAATTTACATCTGAAAGTTAATTCACATTTTATACAAGTTTTTTACTCATATTATTTATTAATCTATTCATTGTTCTGTTTATCTTTCACTGTGAGTAAATGATACCATCAGCAGAATTATGCTTACTGAAAGGGAACAAGATGATTCTCACCAATTTTTCTTTTCTCCTGCTTCCTCCTTCAGTGGCATCACTGGGGAAGTGCAGCAGATGCACCTGGGTGGCACCCCACAGGAGGGATGGCACCTGGTTGGGCCGTCCTCTTTTGGTATAGAAGAGGCAGTACTGAATTGCTACTCTCTGAAGAGTCAGGCTTTGTTAATTTTTGCCAATATCTCCTTCCACCTTCCTGTGCTCATTTCCACAGTTTCAGAAAACAATCCAGTTTCTCATGTAGATTTCAGTGGATATAAGAGGAAGCAGTGGCATCACTAGCTAAGGTGTGACCCAGTGCAGGGATGTTACACAGAAGGGCACACATTCACCCCTCCTCCTGAATACCAACTCTCTCCTAGCACAATAGCCTTAAAAACATATATTCAGGCATAGTGGGAATTTATGTCCATGTCACCAACAAGGTTCCAGCCACTGTTTCACCATATGCAACAGAGACAGTGTGTGTTTTACTGCCCATCACAAGTCCATGGCATTTTACTGCCATTTTGGCTTGCCTAGTTATACTTTTATCTCAGGAGCAGAAATCTCTCTAGCTGGAGTTTATTTGCTTTTCCCATATTCATTTATTTAAATGTATGCTGTCTTTTAGGGGAAACCCTCCTAAGGCAACATACAACATAAAACCCATAACACAATGATACACACAAATAAAATATCGGAATTAAAACTAGTGCCATCTCCACAAGGGCACTCTATACTATCTCAATTATAAGCCGAACTGAAGAGATAAGGCTTTTGGATGCACTTGAAGGCCTATAATGTTGCTATCTAGTGAACATAATTGGGAATAGAATTCCAGTAGTAGTGGGACACCACTGAGAAGGTTTTATCCATTCTACCCACCATTCTGCTTGCTCTTATAGATAACTAACTAGGGCCTCTGGTGCTCATCATACAGTGTGGGTAGCTTGGTATGGATGAATGTGGTCCTTTAGGTAACCTGTACTGAAACCATTTAGGGTTTTAAAAGCATTTGTGGTATGTAAACAAGGGTCTCGGGGTGCTCAACACCAGGAGGCCCATTTTTTCCAACTTACCTGTGAGCCCATGGGGCCCTCAGAAAATATGGGGTGGAGGCTGATGCCATGGCTGCAGCTGGAATAGGCACACTGCAAAACAGCACAAAAGAAGAAATCGAAGTGGGAAAGGAGTGGGAAAGAACAGTGAGAGATTCAAAGGGGATCTGGGAGAGAGCCAAGGAGGAAGAAGCTGGGTGAGAAGGCAAGTAAAATAGAAAGACATGAGAGCAAGAAAGCGACAAGAGAGATGACGAGTGAAAGTGAGAAAGGGAGGATGAAAGGCTGGAAGAACAAGAGAATGTAGGAGTGAAATGGAAAAGTTGGAGAAATCTGGATGTGGTAAGGGGGAAGAGGGAGGGAGAACAGGGCAGGCAGTTGAGAGCATAGTGGAGATAGGAATAGGAGGAAGCGGAGACTGCTCAGAGGAGCACTAAAGAACAGCATGAACAAGTGGATTGCAGGTGGAGGACAGAGTAGAAAATGGCACATTACTGGGAGGTAGATGGGCCATAGATTTTGGGAGTCCACATAGCTTAGGACCTCTAGAGAAAGCAAGGACAGAAAGACCCTGGTGGATGTGTAGGAGAGGCTTTAGAATACAAGAGAAATTTGAATGGGAGGAGACAGAGAGGGAGTAAAACTCTTAGTAAGACTAAAGAAAGAGGGAATTACAAGAGTTCGGGGTGGCTGAGTGGGTAAGAAGTCAAGGCAGGGGAGGATTCTGCCTTAACCTCTTATATTCTTATTCTGATTGTTTTGGTTGGTTACTATTCTTGTTTGAGAATGAGCTGGAGAGACATGTTAGTTATTCTGGTATATAGGACCTGCAGCTCTGTGGCAGCAAAGACTAGTAACACCCTACTTTGGCTGGTGTCAAATGCACTACTGATCATTATGGCCTCTTATGGTTCTCTTGCTTTAAGGAGAGTATCTAAATGGGACACTTGATCCTCTGGGAGATTGCAGCCCCTTCTATGATAACCTGCAAAGCTTCATGCAGAGCAGTCAGTTTCCTTAGCCATAGTGCCTCCATCTTATATGGATTTAGTTTCAGCTTGTTCAATCCTCTCTTGAAACATTGCTTCACGAATTACTTTTCCAATATAGGAGTTGGTTGCAACTGAAATTTTGTGTGTGCTTCTCATAGAAGGTCTTCTTTATTCACTCTCACTTTCCAGTCCATTAGTATTGCTTATTATCAGCTTGACACAGCTAAAGCCAGATGAGAATATGATTTATGACCTTGGCATTATTGATTTTGTATAAATATTGTGACAGCAACTAAATATTTACAAAAATATTAGGAAAATGGTTACATTTTGTAAGTTTATCAGTAATAAATATTCCTTCAAAAGTCATACCAAAAAGTGATTTCTTATTTGTTGTTCTCTGGTTAGAAATATTTATCATCCAGTTGAAGAGGAGAAGAAAATATGTGACTTGAGTGACCAATCACCAGATATAAACAGCAAATGTAATGAATAGTCAATGGGAAGAGTTTGTGAACATCTTGTAATGTGAAAATTATTCACTTCACATTGTGAAGAATAATTGTCCCCAAAATAAAACCCAGAGATTCATTAAGTATAAATTTTGCCAACCAAGGGGGCAATGTAAATAATGTCTCTAATGAACTATTTGCTGCTTTTTTTTGCCACTGAATTGATATTCTTTCAGAAAGAAATCAAATAAGATACATGCTTGTTTTTTTGACACAAACCATGTTGCTACCATCTGTTTTAAAAATGGAAGTGAAAATATCTAGCAAATATGAAGGAAACACAAGAGCAATTCCAAAAACTCGGAAATGGAAATATAACAGACCAGATAAGACTTGGAACTCTGTTTTCTCATTGTTCCTACAATAACCAGTTTTCACTGATTGTTTTTGCAACCCTTTGTTTCTGTTTTTGCTGTATGTTTTCATGTCATTTCCAATGTAAGGCAACCCTAAGGTAACATATCATAGGGTTGGATTGTTTGGTTTTTTGTGGGGGAAGGAGTTGACAAGAATTGTTCAGAGGGTATTTGTCTTTGACTTCTCCTGACGCTGAGACTGTGACCAGCCCAAGGTCACCCAGTAGGTTTCCATGGCCAGGTGGGATTTGAATTCTGGCCTCCAGAGTCCAGTGCTCAAACAATCACACCACATTGGCTATACCTTCTGAAAATCTACTTTGGAAAGTCAGAACCAGGAGAGTTTTCAGACTGATGTGGAAGATGGCACTGGGGCCCATCTTCCAGAAGGAATCTTCTCAGGATTCTCTGAAGATGCCAGTCACAGATGCTGGCAAAACGTCAGGAATAAACTATTCTAGAACATGGCCACATAGCCCCCCCCCCAAAAAAAAACCACAAAAAAATTCTCAGGATCCATTCCATGTATGGAAAGAACCCTTCTAGTTAAAGAGAGCATGTCTGGAAAGGCAAGTCCAGCCCAGTATAATTATTTTAAAAACTCCTTTAAAGGCCTATCTCAAGATAAAATATAGATTTTGATTAAGGCCCTTGAAGCCTAATTGTGTTTTTTTTTCTTCCCAGTGTTACACATATATAGATTTAAATCTGTTGACCTATTTAAGCAGTATGACAAGTTGAAATAGGTCAAAAGATTTAAGACTTTTAATTTTCTTACCATTTCAGATTATTTGAAACTGTTTTGCAGTCGTGTATGTAGTGGTGCAAATTATTTTAATTTTTGGTGGGTTTTTTGGGCTATGAGGCTGTGTTCCAGAAAAGTTTATTCCCAAAATTTTGCCAGCAGAATTCAGAAATGATGCCAGTCACAGCTGCTGGTGAAACATCAGGAGTAAACTTTTCTAGAACATGGCCTCATAGCCCAAAATCCCCACAAAAAAGTATGGATGCTGGTGTGAAAGCCTTTCATTTTAAATGTCTCAGTCTCACTCTTTAAGATGCTGGAAATTTAGGGAGAGAAAGAAAATGTTATTAGAGGGCAAAATTTTTAGTTGGGGGGAAATGGTTGAATTTTGTCACCACAACAACCCTGTAGCTACACTAACTCTATTGCTAAATGCAGCCACCATCTCCATGCTGTCTTTCTACCTAAGATATGAAATAGGTGAGGACAGCTTTGTGAGACTTTAACATTAATGAAAAGGTGTATGTATATAACCTATGAACTGGAACACAAACCAAAAAAAAATTTTTTTAGTCAACCTATATCATTTCAATGGTGAACCAAGCAACCATAAACAACACACAGAAATTAAAATCTCTGCTGATGGAATATTCTATAATAAATCCAGCTATAATGACAAAAGACTGCTGGCACAGATTCTGTTTTCTGATTTGTACTAGCACAAGAACCCTCACCCCAAAGAGTGGTATTAATATGCTTTTAATACATATTCTTTTTCTGTGTGTGCCAGGATGTCTGGTTCATAAGACATCCTGCTGCTAAAGCTAGACAAGGCTGGGCACAGCTAAACAATTTTGATGTAGTAACATCTCCTGAGGGACTCTCACAATAATAATAATAATAATAATAACAACAACAACAACAACAACAACAACCCCGTTCCAGTCTGTGTCAGATTCAGAATTCATTATCCCATATAGTGTTAATTTGGCCATGGCTAAATAAAGTCACATTTTAAAAATATATTTAAAAGAAATGAGAAAAAAGAAGCAAGAGTAAATATGCTTCTAGTGGGAGAACAATAACATATGCTTGCAGAAATCTGTTTGCAGAAATGATAAGTGCCTCATCTGTATTTTAAAAGATGGGATTATTGTACCTATTATCACAATGGCACTACCTTTCCATGGGGGCAAAATTGCATGCTCCTGTGAGGCAAGAGGCTGATGGAATCAATACTGCCGGTAGGATCTCCTGTGTCAGACAGGCTTTTGCTGAGGAGCCAGACTAAGGGCCAGTACAGATGGACCTAAAGACGCAGCTTGACACAGCTCCTTTGAGCGTTGGACGAGGACCATGGCAACCACACACTTCAGCCCTGATCTGGTATTTTCCTGGCCCATAAGGAAGTGGCAAAATGCCACTCCTTTTGGGGGTGGAAAAAAACTAGCCTTTCCACAGTGGCAGCAGCACTTCTGTGCTCCTGAGGCGAGTGGCATCTGAATGCTGTGCTGCCAGAATGCTGCAACACTGCCTGCCATTTGGTTGGGCGGGCACAGTCAGACCAGCTTGGAGGCGGCATTGGTTTGTGCATCATTTAAATGTCACACCCGCATACTGCCCCCAAGCTGGCACTTACTGCCGGTCTGTTTCAGCCCTATGATGCTGGGACTCCAACAACAACCATAGTGTTCCAGGTGGTTGCAGCAAATTTTCAGCTGCTCATTGTTTAGCTGCCTTTGAGTGAACTGTCCTATATAATCAAGTCAGGGAAATTAGATTAAAATCCTCAAGTTAATTACAGTCTATCATGGAATTAATTTTGATGTATTAAGTTGCTGCTAATTTATTTTAGAATTTAATGAGTTTAATCCTTAGTAGTATTGTATAAACTTAATGAAAATTAACTGTAAAAACTAAAAACAAAATCTTCTAAAACTGCACCCTTCAAGCACTTGGCAAACCAATATGTCTCAGACAATACCTGTACCAGTTCTCTGTCTTTATATAAATGCATATGAATCAGAATAAAATAGGCATACTACATGTAATAGCTTCACATAGCTAGTTCACTACATACATACAGTATGGATGGGGTGAAGGCAATGACTACAAATAGAGACACTAAATATACTCATATTCTTTCTTTGCCAGCTCTAAAGGTCTTTCACATGTTTGCAGATATCTCATAATAAGAACATTTTTAGCTTTTCCCTATTTTTATTTTAGATTTTTGGGGTACAAAATTAGATATGAAATAAAATTTGAAATTCTTTTAAAGAATTTAGAATTCTTCTGTTTAATCTAATCTGTTGGCAGAGGAAAAAAGTACTATAGAAGCTTCATTCTGTAGTACTGTGGGTGATCTTTGCTTTGATTTGCTCTCAAATTCATAAAAGTAAGGCAGACAGAATGGTGGTGGTGATTTTGTGCCTTCAAATCTTTTCTGACTTATGGCAAGCCTAACTGCAGCACAGTGTTTTCTTTGCAAGATTTGTTCAGTGGTGGGTTGCCTTTGCTCTCTGAAGCTGAGAGAGTATAACCTGCCAAAGGTCACCAAGTGAGTTTCAGTGGCCAAGCAGGGATTGGAACTCTGATTTCCAGAGTTATAATCCAATGCTCAAACCACTACACCACTCAAATAAACAGGTTTGCCAATCTAAACAGGTATATTTTCCAGGCTTTTATTATATGTGCCAGCCATTAATACAAAGTAATGTTAATGTATTGAAGGTGAAAATGTTCAGATGTGGCAATGGTTGCAGAAGCCTAAATTGGCTACAGCTGGGGTCCAGAGCAGCAGCCGGATGCTCAAGTTTAACTGAGCTGGACTAAATGTAAATATGCTGTGTCTTCAGTCTGGAGAGGGCTTGGTGTCTATGGTGCATAGCAACTTATATAGAAAGAGGCTGGACTTAGTGGTCGCCTCATGGTAATTCTGTATATAAGCAAAAACGCTCTGCTGTGGGATTGTGGGAGTTTGAGATAGTGTGGTGTGTCAGTTGGTAAGAGTTTTTGTATAGTGGTGATTAGCTCGTGTTATTTGAAACAAAGTAATAAAGCCCTCTTAGGAGAGAACTGCTGGAGAGTGATTCTTTGATCTAGCAGCTGTTTCTTCAGGCATTCTTCCAAGCAAGCTGAAGGCTTGTGTTTGGAGCTTCGCTCTGTCCCTGTGTTGGAGAGATAGCCGACGTCTTCATCCATTTTCCACCGGACTGGAATCACTGGCAAGGTTCATCACCCAAATATCAACAAGTAATTTGTAGAAAATGTTCCAAAATTCACATACCAAGTTTTCATTGCTAGAAAAACAATACTGTATAAAATAAAATTTATAGACTTTCCAGTTTTAGAAAAATCACCGTCAACCCTAGGTTAATGATGATACACTGGAATTTCAAGTCCCCACATTCTAGGGAGCTAGATCCCCTAGACACAAGGGGGACATGAGACTGCTTTGTAGCTACTAGCTTATGAACTGCAGGCTGCAGGCCTCTACTGAGCCATATCCATTTGCCAGGGAATTTTGTCTTAGAACAAACATAGCATACACTGTTCTTAAAAGCTTCTGTTTCAGTTTTATCCAATTTTGAACAGGCATTCACTGAATAGGACTAGTCTAGCCACAGTGTAACTGTGAACTGATACTTTCAGCTGTTCATTTTACCCCTGGGAGATATCTGCTCCCCAAAACATTGTTATATGCAAAAAGTTTCCATCCATGACAATTTCTGCAATCTATAATGATCAAAAATACACCTTTCATGTTCTGAAAGCTCTTATTTATTCATATGAAATATATATTGTAATTTCTGCCGTTCACACAGCACCCAAAATGAAGGAATGCAGACTATAGTAAAATCATTTGAATTTTAGAATGAGTTACACATAAAGATAACCAGCTAGGAATGTAATAATTTAAAGAGTAGTTTAACTGTAGATAGCCAACATGGTGTAGTGGACTGAGTGTTGGACTAGGACACTGGGAGACAAGGGTTCGAATCCCCACTTGGTCACTGAAACTCACTGGGTGACCTTGGACAAGTCAAACTCTCCCATTGTGAGCCTCATAGGAAGGCAATGACAAACCGCCTCTGAACAAATCTTGTCAATAAAACCCTCTGATACTTTTGCTTTAGGATTGCCATAAGTCAGAAATGACTTGAAGGCACATAACAACAATTAAAGTAAGCTAAAATGAAGCAACAACCCTCCTGATGGTCCATTAAAAAGTTAATTTGTCAATGAGGAGCAGTCAGTGAAGTTTTGCAAGGAACAAGATGCCATAGCAGAAGTACTATGTAGACTGACCTGCCTTGTGCATTTATTGATTTGCTTGTAATGAGTACAAGGCACATTAACTGGGATTTAAAACTGCACAGGTTTGTTAAACCAAACCAGTCACCAGCATGAAACATGTTAGCTGTAGGATAACTTTAGTATGATTATGATGTTTCTTTAAGTGAGAGCTGGAATATACTGCCTGGGTCAGCCTGTAACAGACTGAAAGCTATCAAGTTCTTTTCTTCTTCTCATTTGTCCCTACTTGTCTTCCTGAATAAGTGCCTTGGCAATACATATGCACTATCATTGTTCAACCCATAAATGCAATGTGGCCACTTTAGCCCTAATCCTAAGGAGTGGATATGAGCCACAGGGCTGCCTTGAACTTGGTTTTATCATCTTTCTCAATAATCATGCTGAGGAAGTATGCATCCCTCTTTGACTTTTCCACATTTTATTATATTACAACCTAAATTTAATTTAATTAGAAATGTTGGTATTTGATGTACACAAGATAATCAACACTGTGAAGGCACAATATTTGTGTTGTAGCACAAAAGTTAAGTAAACAAAAACAACTAGCACTTATCAGTTGCATAAGTATTCACTAGAGTATCTCATGTACATTAAGGGGTAACACAACATATTGTGGAAATGTCAAAGGATCTTTATAGATACTCTGCAAGGTACTGAAGTCTGACTATTTAATTTATAACTTTTCCAAGCTGAAGAAGTCACTCAAGTAGGCTACCCCATTAACCTGCTTTGTGAAAAAAAATGCAAATCTTTAAATTTCTCAACAACTAAACAGTATAATGACCAGCAAATGTGGAAACAAAGAGATTTAACAGGTAACTTAAACAAATCCCATAATAACACGTTTCAGCAATATACACCAGCTTTAATCACAAGAGTGAAATAGATTACTAGTCTGAACCAGCCCTTTGTAATATATGATAAGAGTCCTCATTGCTATATAATGTGCTGTCCTAATGTCCTAATGTCTGCCTTCCAGACATTAAAGTAAGTTAAAAAGGCAAAGAGATTAAGATTACCAAAATACCTTTTATTAGGCATTAAAAGAACTCCTTACTTTATGTCCCAGTAACTGAAATAGAGTCATGAGTCAAATTGTAATAGGAAAGGAGAGTGCTTTAATGCGAATGCTAGTTTCAAATAAAAGCATACTCTAGTTGTCAAGGTAGTGTGCAATTTTAAAGCGCCATTGATCTCATCCCTCTTCTGAAAATTCAGTAATAGCTCTAATGATCATGAGTACCTTGCCTGCCACAAATAAAAATAGGACATATTGTATCTGACATGAGAACCTAGATCCTCTTTATATACCAGTTCCATTATTGCAGCTATTCAGGCCCTGTGCATAGGCCTTTGGACTACATAGCACCCTGGGACATGCCCTGGAGTCCCAAAGCTTTAGTAATATTTGTGATGTTTGCGTGTCCAGCAACCAACAACAAAAAGGCATGGTCTCAACCACAAATCGAAAAAGCACACAAGACCATCACATGAACAAAAGAAGTATATAATAAATGCCAACAGCCACTAAATAAGATATATTATAGCAAATATTAAAATAGAGAAATTTATGATAAATATTATATTTGTAGTAAATATGAATGACAGATAACTTAAAATATATAAAGACTGAAATAGAATAGCATACTAAACAAAGAATATGAAAAATAGCATACAGCACAGCCAGAAGTCATATTACATATATGTCGAGAATAAATCAAATCTATAATCATGTAAAAATGTGCAACATAACAACCAAGACTTTTATAAATAAACAAAATCCAGCTGTAGGCTCAAGTTAAGTAAAACTGATACAAATGTTCAGCAAACAATTATTAATGACTGACAGGTTGCAAATCATATTCATTCAGACAGTTATTCCCAGGATATGTACAACCGTTTTTGGTCTTCTTCAGAGTCAATTTCAGCATTTCAGAATTTCACCTGATCAAGTTATGCACAAGGTTCTAAACAAACCATCCTCTGCTGTCAGCATGTTCCTTGATATACTATATCCCTGTCCAGGTCAATTGGGTCTCCTTAAAAATAAGAAAAATACTTCCTGGAACATGAGCATTTGAATACCACCATTTTATTATCCCCAGTCTCACCAAGCCCTTCTGGTAAATGAAATAAGAAACCACCAGACTACTCAAAACATTATTGTTGCTGCCAGTCACTGACAGACTGTCCATTGACAGACTCTCCAAAGTGGGACCAAGAAAGGCCAGGGTACCTTATCATGAGCACTGGCTTTGCATCTCCAATCTCCACAGCCCTGCATTCCCACTTGTCAGTGCTGAAGTAAAAGTCATTTGTTACTTTTAAATAGCAGCTGTACATTGATGAAGGGAGTGGGAAGAGATTGGAGGGTGCCCTGCCTTTCATTGGGAGCGACACATCTGAGTGTAGTTTGGATGGGGAAAATATGTGGGGAAAATATATTGTGGGCCATTTGGAACAATTGTTAGGGGAGAAAAACAGCAAAACCAGGGGAACAACCAATGATCCCCATGAGAGAAGGGAGACATCTCAACATGCTGAAAGAGGGTCATTATTAGCTAAATAATGACCATCTTTGAGCATCTTGGAACATCGCTCACTTTTTCCTCCCTAAGAGAAAGGGATTCTGCTGCTACACGTCTCAGTAATCCACTTATGTACTCCCCCTCTCCCTGTTTCTCCTTTAAAAGAAAATACATTGTGGCCAAATGCCTTGGTGCAGTTCTCATTCTACAAAAAACTACACTAGCCAATAGAACTGCACGCCTGGTCACCTGGTCAAAGGTAAACTGTACAACTGAAAAACATAGATGGAAGTCTCTTCCCATCATCAATTAAAAGTCATTATGTCACTAACCTATAGCATTCAGTGAATGCCGCAGGAGCATGGCATGATTTTTTAAAATTCATCTTGTGCCCATTGATGTTTTAGAGCAAGGTTGAGTCCCCATGAAAGTTTCTAATATATGGAGGAGCCAAGAAGGTTTGTCTTCTCATGATTTTTATTTTGGAAGCAAAAATATTTTTAGTAATGCTTAAGAGGACCTGGTGGCCACACTGAGATCCTTGGCAGGCAACAAATGGGTTGAAAAAAGCATTTTCCACCTCAGCCTTAGAGTTATGCCATTTGTACAGGGTTAGCCATAGCTAGAGAATACAAGCTATAGTGCCTTTTACTTGCTACTGGAGCTACTGCTAACTATAAACAGCGTTTGTTGCAGATATACAGAAATTTATGTATAGTGTTATCTTAAAAGGGGAGAGACATTGGTGGTCCCCATCCTCAATGCCAGCATTTCCTTGAAATTTGGAGAAATCATAGCTCAAAGGAGGCCTGCGAGAGGAGGGTAACCACAGTGATGCTTTCATCTGTTTATACCAGTAATAACTGCAGAAAGAACTCCAGTTTTCAGTCAGTTAAATATTTTATTAGAAATGTGTGGCATGCATATGGACATCCAATAGCTGAGGCAATTTTAAGAATTATACAAGATTATCAGAAAAGTGTACAAGGTTGGATAGAGAGAAGTCGGGCATTAAAGAGAATAATAATTACCAATCTAGAAGAGAGAGTCATCGAAGAGTAGCTCAAACGCTGTCTGAGGGTTTCACAGAGGGAGCCCTCATCGGTGGACAGAGCCCTGGTCTGTAAATAATGTATTTATACCCTCAAATGGTGTGTTGTGTGATATTCCATGTGACAAAGCTTTTAATGGCTTTCCCTGACAAAAGGGATTCAGAATGACTGATGGCTTTAGCTCTGGAATGACAATATATTGATTAGATCTGATACAATCCCTTAATGGTTGGGAAGGACTGGTGAGTAGGAACATCATCATAAGGTGGGATAAAGGGTATGGTCACTTATTGCCTTTTGATGGGACTCCCTTTGTTTTAATTGTAAGTGGAAATGCACTGAGCCCTGATGGGGGACCAAGGTGATCAGCAAGTTCACATTGGTCTTAGTTTTATCTAGGTCTCCATGTACCCTCCAGTCAGCATAACTCCTACATATGTATAACTTCTAGTTTCCACACAAAACATGCCCAACTCTAGATTTTAGTTATGAAACCACATATCCAGCGAGAGGGGTGTAGGGTATGCTAACAGTAGATTTGCATCTGTCTTCAGTTATCACTGATGTAAAGTTCCAAGCATGATGTATACCCTTCAACTATCTCAATTTGGCAGGAACAGTTCAAATTAATCCTCTACCACCCTATTTTTAAAATTATTTTTAACATGAGCAATCTAATTTACAGTCAAAGTAATATACATTTGGAAAATAAAAAACAGAAAGAATAAAAAGAGAGAAAAGAAAAAGAGAAAAAAGGGGGGGCTCTAAAAAATCTCACTATGGACTCTTACTCCTTAATCATGACTGTGACGAAAAGAAAAATAAAGGAAACAAAGTATTATTCACCTATTACAGATCGCACTAAATAATATTACAGATTGATTTCTGTTTATATCATCCCACTTTTTAAGTGGCAAACTGAGTTCAAAGTGCAAAAACATTTTGTGCTCTAAAGTGGTTTAACTCAGCAGGGGGAGAGGAGGGGTGGAATCTTGCCCTTCTCAGGTGGCTCAGGCAAAAGCAAACTTGCATCTTCCCTTGGCTTCTCTTTTCTTTCTCAATAATACTTCTGCTATTGTTAGCATACTGTAGATCACACTCTGATGCTACTTGGCCATGTGTGTCCTGGTTTTCATCTGTGCAATGTTGGAAGATCTGATAATGTTGGCTTTAGTTTAATACAATACTTCCATTATTGGTAGTCCCAGCACTAGATGTTCTTACTTTTATGTTGGCTTTCTTCTAGGTTTTCTTACATTCAGAAATTCCCTTGCTAGAGGTCAATAAAACATAAGTACAAGTAAGAATGCTCATACCTGGCACTGACTGCCAGAAATAAAACCCAAGCCTTTATACTCTGCCATGAGAGCCAATCTACATATCAGGGCACGATTGCAGTGTGAACTGACTATTCAAGCTTCAGACATTATTTTTCACCAAAAGTGAATACAGATGTTAGCATTGTTTTTCATGCCTGGCTCTCTAATAACTGTATTTAACATGAATCCCCTGAACACTTACCTATTACAGCACAAGGGGGAAATGTGTGGCCCCTCGGGTTTCATCGTCTTGCAACTCTCCTTGAACATAGCTGGCATAGCCTGTGATGTAAAATGGATATACATTGCAGTCCAATAACTGGAAGCCCCTTAGTTTTTCATCCCTGCATTACAACTTCCTTCAAACAAGAAAACCAGAAGGTGGAATAACCAATGGTAAAAGTGGGCTTTCTACTTTTTTACTCTTTCCTCTTAACATCTTGTCATGTTTGGAAAAATGAATTCTCTTTTTCAAAATGGTGGTAACCTCCTACTTTTCCTAATGACACAGCCATAAAACAAGAGTTGGTGAGGGTGATATAAATCAATAATAGAATAAGAACATAGTTATATATTTAAAAAATCTCAATGCTTAACCTACATAGTAAAATAATTTTATACTCCATTGACAACAATGACCTTTTACTGTGACACTTCCTCAACAAGCAGGCATTTGGAGGGAGGCTGGCTGCCACAGGTGTAAATGAAATCAATGTGCTTTTTTTGATGAATGTCTTATTGATTTTGCTTGTTAAATAGATGCTTCTATTTAACTTTCACTTTCACTTTCATTAAGTAAGATGGTCACATTTAGAGTTAAATGAGATGGTGGCAAATGTTTTCAGGGCCCATCAGCTCCAATAGCAAAGGAAGACAATGACAAAAGACATAATGAAGAAGGTAACAAAGGTGCAGTGAAGAAAGACAGAAAATGTGAAGGATGTGTTGGGATGAAAAGTGAAAGAAAGAATAGGGAATTCATTCTTGACAACCACATAGGCATCCTTTTTTGCCAGGTTCAGCTGACATCAGAAAAATTTTGTTTGTTTTTTTAATTGCTACCCATATCTGCTACCTAAACCAGGCACTTTTAGCCCCTTTGCCACCATAGATCCTTTAGAATGTTTTGTGTAAAAGATAAACCTTACAATTAAATGCAGTTGTATTAAAGTTTAATCAACTTATTCAAATCTAAGCAAATCTGTGGTGCAGTGGGCCCTCAGCATCTGCTTGAGTTTGGTTCAGTATACCGTATGGATAACAATATCTGTGGATGCTCATGTCCCATTAAATGGTGTCTCTTATTTGAAATGAACAGCAATGTTTGTCTTTTGGTTGTTGTTGTTTTTTTTAAAAAAAATCAAGCTATGGTTGATTGAACCTACGGATAAACAACCCATGGACAGAGAGAGCCATCTGTACCAAGATAGTTCCTTTCACTGGTTCTGTTGTTATTGTTGTTCTATGCCTTCTGGTCAGCTCTAATATATGGTGATATTATAAAATTTGCTAGGGAAAACTTCTTCAAGTGCATAAAACATCTCAACAAGTGAAACATTGTTCAAACCATCATTCAAATAAAGTTTTATTATTGTTCACATAAAGGCTTATCTGGGACTTGAATAAGTAACTACTAACATTTACAAATAAGGAAATTGGTATCACATAGGTTGGTGTAAACAAGAAAAATAAAATGACTGTCATACATAAGTGGTAGTGTCACAGAATTATAAGAGCCATATGTATGCACTCATGTTTTCTCCAGCAATACTGATCATAACTCCTTAATTGGTTATGTCAACATGCAAGCTAAAGGGAATTACAACTGAGAGAGCCAGAAGTCTTTCAAGCTCTACTAAATGTCCAGAAATGATCCTGATATAATACAACTTTTCTTGTTTACTGGATATATGTCCGAATCGACTTCAGTCCTTCAAGTCAACTCTGATTTCCCTACCATTGAGTGCTCGTGAAAAGTTTTCTTTAAGGTGGATTTGCCATTGCCTTCTGGCTGAGAGAGTATGACTTACCCAAGGTCACTCAATAGATTTCATTTACTAAGCAGGGATTCAAACCTTGGTTTCCTAGAGACCAAGTCCAGCTCAAACCTATACCACTGTACCACAATGGCTCTTAGTTTATAACTATGTGGTGTCATTTTCATGCTATTATTGGCTAACAGCCATACATATATGGTTATTAAGTACTACCTCCCACCCCTCTTCTAGCACTAGAAACATCTTCCATATAGACACCTATAATGCATAACTTTCCCATTATTCACCTCTGCATTGCAGAATTTATTCCTTGTAGCTTTGGCTGGCACACCAATACAGTACGTCTAAACTTTAATAATGTAACATAAACTAGTTAATGGTATTATACTGACAGCCAGGCTGTGTAAATGAGGTTTCCCATGATCTGAATCTGAAATAGGCCTTCCTAGATGAGAAAGAGAGAAAAAGCAGCCTTCCAGATGTTGTTGGACTGCAATTCAGAGCATTTGTTGCCATCATTACCTATGCTGGCTAGGGCTCATGAGAGTTGCAGTCCAACAACATCCAGAGGGTTGCAATTTGCCCATCTTTGCCCTAGTTTTGCTTCACTCTACATTACATAAATTTGGAAAGTGTTTCTTTGGTTGCAATATATTATGGAGTGAAACAAACAGAGAGACTTGTAAGTAAGCTCCTTAGGAATGCATTCCACATACATGTTTTGAAGACTAAAGTGGTATTTAAAGCAACTCACCACCCTCACTCCAGAGGTATGAAATGAAGTTATCTTTGATCCATGTATACAATGGTATATAAACCACCTTCTGTTCTGTCTGATCTCATTGGGATTTGTGTATATATATATGGGGGTAATTTGTGTAAGGGAAGTTTCTATTCTAGCAATTGTTTTCAAATTCCAAAGATTCTCCCAGGAACTATTAGACTATCAGACTAAATAAAGTGTCCTTAAGCCGGTGCAAAGTGCATCTCCTTTACCACTAAGTAATTGCAGAGAACTCCCAGACATGGGGGATTATGGAGGAAGGGCTTCCAGACAGACTTGATGCCAGGCATCTTTTTCAGGGAATTAAGTTGATTTGCCAGATGTAGAAAGCTGTTTTTGAAATACTTCTTTAAAAAAAACATTCAGAGAAACTGTAGCTAGCTGCTAGGTCCATTCAGTCCAAGATGAGTGGTGGAGTTCATCCTATATCTTTCTCCTCTGCTCCTGACCATAAGCCCTGCATGCTCTAAATGCCATTTGCACCTCTCAAGCAAGTTTCCAGCTGGTTTTCACTTTAATGCCAGCACACTGGGTAAGAAAACAACACAAGCTATTTGAAATCTCTGCTGTATTTGCATTTTAAAAGCCCACAGCCTGTTCATTCCAACAGTCTCCCTTCTCCAGCCTTTATACAAACTTCAGTCCCCCTCCCCTTCTTTTCATAATGGACAGGGCCCAATAAATCACAGCCTCTTGTTTGTTTTTCCTTTCCTTTGCTTTCTTTCATTCATGCACCAGAGAGTCAGCCATACTATGTGCTACACAAACTTTGGAAAACAAGAAAGTAGATTACTGCAATTTTACTTTAAAAAAAAGGAGAGGACAGAAGTTAACTATAACAGCATAATTCCGGACAAAACATATTAGGTTTCAACTTGAAAGACTTGGATTCAAATTGCTTTTTATTTATGAGGTTTATTCCATTACTTATATTATGATTACAATAATAAAAACTAGCAGTCAAAATAATGCATTGTCAGCCATCCTTTTGCCTGTATTCCATATCACTTGTCTAGATAAACCCAGTAAAAAGGGGGGAGAACCAAGAAAGATGCTAACAACTTCTTTACACAAGTTTTGGTTGGGGAGGGAAAGACCCAGCAACCTCCAGTTTGGAATGGATGACAAATGTCACAAAAGAAAAGTAGAAAATGAACTTTAAAAAGTTTAAAATTATTAGTAAAAAGGAGTTTAAAAGGCAATACAGCTGATCAGTTGCTATCATATCCCCTCCAACTGTTCTAGTTTCACAGGGACTTTCCCAATTAATCATCTGCTGACCCACTTTTTCAACAGCTTTTAAAACATCCCAGTGTCTTTCTCTTCTTCCCACTGTACTTCTTGGCTGTATTTGTTGTTGTTGTTGTTGTTGTTGTTACCAGGTTGAAAATATAATAAAGTTCTCCTACACAGGGAAATTTACTCCTGCACTTTTTAAGATCACTCTCAAACTGTTTACTAAAGGATGAGCATAAATACCTTTCACCATTTAGAGAAACATTCCATGTGAAGCTCAGAACGATGTACATAACTGTATGAATGACAGTTTGGATTATAATGATCATGGAGTACAATGATTGCAATATAAATAACAATGTTAGAGGCTGAACACTAAATTGTCACTTAACAACTTTAAAATTTAGAGCAGTGCACCCATTTGTTATGCCACTGTAACCTTGCAGAAATGTCATATTTTGACAGATTGTTCTGGTTTATCCCACTCTAAGCAGTCATGCATTGGTTTGGCAAATTGATAGGATTAGCTATTAGTGAGTTATTTGTTCTGTGTTTTTGCAGCCTTAATGTTCTGAAAAAACTTATTACATCATAAAATATTGGCACTGATAGGATTGTTTGGCTAGCTATTTAAATATAAATAGTCAAAAGAATTTAAAACCATATATAGTAATAGATCATGAAAATTAGCATGGTACATTAGCAAAGGTTTTAGTTTCCTGCTATAGCATTAGTTAAGTAAAAGATATATTTCTCTAGCCACATCTTTTCATATCCATATGTTAATGCAGGATCACTGACTATGACTAAAAATAGCCTAATCTGGAATGCAATGCAATTTGCTTCCAGCAGAAAATTAGATGGAAGACATGGATGAGGAGCCAGATTTATCTTTGTTGAAATGCTGCTGATGCATCTAATAGATTTTTTTTTTTTTTTGGCTGTACCTTTTTTTATGACTGAAGCAGTTCTGCCCATTCGGGATTTATTCCAGATATTACTAACATTTCTTGAAATTACATTTTCTTTTAGAGCTAGGAACTTTGCCATAGAGAAGCACTTTACATTTTTGTTGTTTCAACACTTACTATGGGCCTCATTAATGGATTGCTAGTTTGGTTCTTTTCATATGTTTTATCATTTGGTGGGCAATGTTCTCTTTAAAAACGATAAGAAATTCATTTTGAAATTGACAGAAAAGCCTTAGAAAGAATTTTATCCACAATATAGTTAATAAGGAATCCTGAACATTTCACTACTCATGAGAAAACACACTTGGTACAAAGGCGACAAGGTCTTCTAGCTCAGGGGCAAAGCAAATGTCCAAGTTAAATCTCTAGGCAGGGCTGGTAACAGTCACCTCAGAGTTACTGGGCTAAGTGTGGAAAGAATGCTAACCGTTATTCATTTCTTAACTGAAAATTAGGTTCTCTTTAACTTAGTAAACCCAGTTGTGAAGAATAATATAGTGCAAGGATTTTGCATAGTTTTCGTACATTCTGAAATGTTTCAGAAATTATTCTGCACAGAAATACATGTGGGTTTTTGTGATTGTGCAAAAAGCAGTATTTTCACAATGTCTGTGTCTGTGACTGTCTGTGGTGCAACACTATTGTTTTCTGTGCCCAACAAAACTTTTCCATAAAAAGTTTTCCGCAAGACTCAGCAAACCTGGATGACAAAAATCTTTTCCAACAAAAGTTTTCCACAAAAATTACCAAACTTGCACAAGAAAATATTACACACGGGGAAAAAAAGTTTTGCATATAATCCAGCAATCTTTCACACACAGAAATACGGATATGATTTTGTTGTATAAGTTTGCTGTTTTCTGTATGAGATTTTTGCATGTAAGATTGTTGTTTTTTGGAGTGGAGATTATTCCTCCTCACTTACAAATGTTATCATCTGTACTGAAGAACAACTGCGAGTAATAATAGACAATAATGAGTTAGATGGACCAATGAACTGACTCAATATAAGTTAGCCTTTATTAAACCCTTTCCCATGACCTTCATGCCTTCACTAGACCATAACCAAGGTCCTAAACTATTTGTATTGTACATTATAAATTGGGGGTGGGTTCATTTGGAACAAGGTGGGAATTCTTGAAAAAGTGATATTGTATTATTTTCATTCCATTAATATTTTTGAAGAAATAAAATAAAATAAGGCCTAAATAAAGTTGACAGAGCTTAAAGTTGCATTACCCTTTGGTTCAGGCTCCAGAGGAGGAGGATATCCCATTTTCCAGTCAGTGGCTATTTGGTGCAGGACAGAATTGTGCCAATGTAACAGATGGCAGTTGCTGTGCTGTCAAAGAAATCTCTTGTGATAGGAAGTACGCAAAATTCTGAAAAACAGAACCACTTGCGGTTCTTTCAGACTACACAGTTATAGCACTATCATTTCATGTTAACTGCCATAGTTCCAACCTATGGAATCTTGAGAGATGTATAGAATGCTAGATCCAGCATAGTATAGTAGTCTGAGTGTTAAACTATTTCACCAGGAGGCCATGGTTCAAATCTTTGCTCAGCCATGGAAATCCATGGTGAGTCACTGAAAAAAGTCACATGTATTCAGCCTCTGAGAAAGGCAATGCCAAATCTCTGCTGAATACATTTTCCCCAGAAAACCCAGATCACCACAAGTCAGAGCTGACTCGAAGGCACATAACAACAACAACCAGGTAATATGTCAGGGGTAGTCTCTTTGTTCTATATCCTGAAAAAAATCTTGCTGTCTCATAGCCTTTAAAAGAATCTCAAATTCAAAAGGTAGTTTAGTCTGGAGTAAGTATCAGCATCTATCTATGACCATGCTAGCAGAAAACACACTCAATCCCACAGTATCCAGAATTTTGGCCAGTGAATCTGATTAGCTCATTCTTTGACAAGTCACACCTTCAGCCTTAGAGGAGGGCAATGCCAAACCTTCTATGCATAGATCTTGTTTAAAAAAACAACAACAAATAATAATAATAATAAATTTTATTTCTATGCCAGGTACAAGAAGTTAAAATACAAAACACAATTAAAAAAGAAAATACATAAAAACCAACAATTAAAATACAGTACTATAAAACCATTAAAATACACCCACATGGCATTCTTGGCATTCTTTAAAATATACTAATTAAAAAGTCATGATTTAAAATTGACTGGGTAGGCCTGCCAGAAGATATGTGTCTTTAATGTTGTTTTAAATGCTGCCAGTGTTTTCTGCTGTCGTATATCTTCCAGCATGTCATTCCACAGTCTGGGGGCAGCAGACAGAAAGGTCCTCTGGGAAACCACTGCCCATCTAGTCCTGGCCTGTGGGGGCAAACATTTCCCAGAGGACCTAAGGGTACAGGGTAGATTGTATGGGAGTAGGCAATCCTGTAGGTAATCTGGATCCAAACCATGTAGGGCTTTAAAGGTAATAACTAACACTTTTTACTTCCCCTGGAAACTACTTGGCAGCCAGTGGAGTGATTTTATTATAGGTGTGATGTTATCACTCCTGGATGTATGAGTAATTAATCTAGCTGCCATATTCAGAACCAGTTAGAGTTTCTGGGCTTGGTACAAAGGTAGCCCAATGTAGACAGCATTGTAGAAGTCCAGCCTTCAGGTTACCAGTGCATTCATTACCATCATTAGGTCCTCCCATTCTAGGAACTGGAGTAGTTGGTGTATCAGCCCAACCTGATAACAGGCACGCCTGACTATAACATCTATCTGAGCTGACATTTGGAGGAATAGATCCAGGAACACTCCCAAACTAGGAACACAGTCTTTCAGGGGGAGTTTAACCCCCTTCAGAACTGGCTGACACACTTAGCACACTTAGCACCTCTGTCTTGTCTAGATTTAGTTTCAATTTGTTTTTTCTTCATCCAATCCATTACCTCTATCAAGCATTCCTTCAGAGAAAACACAATATCCTTAGCTGAAACTGTTTTTGAAGGCACGAAATATATTTGGATGCCATCAGGGTACTGATAACACTCCACCCCAGGCCTGTGGGTGATTTCTTCCAGAGGTTTCATGCAGATGATGAATAGCATTGGGAATAGAATGGCACCTTGTGGTACACTATATAACAGCTCATTTTTTGAGGAGCAGCTATCCCCAAGCATCACCATCTGGACTCTGTCTGAGAGGTAGAACCACAGCAACACAGTCCCTCTGATTCCCAAGCTTCTCAGTCATTCAAGAAGGATACCATGGTTGATAGTACTGAAAAACACTGAAAGGGCCAAAAGCACCAGCAGGGACACATGCCCTCTGTCAATGTCCAGGTGAGGATCATCCATTAAGACAACTATAGTAATCTCAACTCCATATCCTGATCTGAAGTTGGTTTGAAATGGGTTGAGGAAGTGTGTCTCATCCAAAGCTTCCTGGAGTTGGAAGGCAACTGCTACCCAAAAATCACCTTGCTGCAAAAAAAGGAAAACTTGATACTTATCTGTAATTATTATGGTCCAGAGGATCCAGGAGGACTTTTTCAGTGATGGGATTTCAGTCGGCTCTTATGCAAGAGATTTTATCTGGAAAAAATGGTAATTAAAAGCATCACATCAAGCTACTGAAGGCTCTAAGGTCAGGTTCAGGGGGGAGGGTACCTGAGTTAAACCCCTCACCTCCCTGAACTGCTCTGCTGGACATAAATTCACAGATGCAATACATGAAGAAAAGAAAGTTTTTTTGCTGCATGTATTGCCACTTTATGGGGCAAAGATGTGTTCTATAATGTATCTTGTTGCACAGAAGTCAAGTTTTCCTCCATCTGTGTTCTACTCATCATCCTTCCCATTTCAGTACCCCGAGGGTGTCTGTACACCAAGAAACATGTTTATAAATGGATGAGAGAGGATGTTTGGGGGCAACCATGTTAATAACCCTGGCTAGGGTTTGGTTCCATTTATCAACCAGAACTTCAACAGGGTCATTGGTGATGCTATCTGTATAACCCTCCAAGGCCTCTTGGAATCTCAATGGACCCATTAGCCTTTGAGGGTGGATCATTTTTATAGGTCCTCCATTCCTGCAGGAGCAGAAGGTAGCTGTGATGCTAGCCCCTGAAAATGATCTGGCCATGACAACTTAGTCATATTTGCCAATAAATCTATATATTTCAAGTTGAAAACCACATCAAGGGTATGTGTCCTGAAACCAACTGGGATAGGCACATGTTTGTCATAGATACTATGAACTCCCAACCTACACCTGACAGGCTGATTTCCAATGGAATGGTGAGGTCACCTAGAAGCAAAGTCCAGGATTCTAACAACAGCTCCAAAACCAGTTGAGTGAGCTCAGCCAGGGATTCTGATAGTCAGAAGGGTGGATGGCAGACTAACAGAATCCTCAGTCTATCCCTGATTTTCAGGCTCAATATGTCTCAGCTCCCTGATAGGTACTCATCAGGTTGAGGTGATCTTTGTATACCATAGCTTATCCCACTCTCACCCCCACCAGCTTTATCTCACCTACTTACTCACACAGTACCCAACTGGGAGAGCTTGTGCCCATGTTGGACCACTGTCAGCTCTCAGCCAGTTCTGTGTAAAGCATGCCAGGTCAGCCGCTCCTCCTGGAGGAGGTAACGGATGATATGTGATTCATTTTTAACTGACCTAGCATTACATAAGAGAAGGGAGAAGTTTTTTGGGTGCTCTGGCTCACGCCCCAAGTTCCCTAGGCTGGTAGCGTGACTGGAAGATGGAATAGCTATTAAATCTCTCTCTCTCTCTCTCTCTCTCCCCCCCCCCCCCTCTCCCCTACGAAACCATGATCCTGCCATCACCATGGAGTTTATCACACACATTTTGTAGCCCGATTCATGAATAGGACAGGATTGGCCCAGGAATGAGGAGAATGGGTTTTATTGCTCATGAAATTGCTACTGCACCACCAGCCGACCACCAGCCATCCCCAAGCTGTGCTTAGCCAGATGATTTTGCGATGACGAATAGCTTCCATCCTCAAAAAATCGGTGAAATAAGCGCAACTCAGTGACAGATGGTGGTCAGCCAGCGGCACAGCAGCGATTTTGTGAGTGATAAAACCCGTTCTCCCCCGTTCCAGCCTGATTCTGTCCTGTGCATGGATTGGGCTACAAAATGTCTGCCCTGTACAACTCCTATTGTCATCCCAATTTCTATTTTTCCAACCCAAAACAAAATGTTCTAAAACAACATTTAAAACAGTGCTTTCTACCAGTGGATGTCCTGGACTGCGGCCAATACACACACAAACAAACGCTGATAGTGATGTCTCAGCTAAAGAGCTGACTAGATAGCTGGAAACTATTCTACAGACCTTTCTAGAGTCTGAGAGAAGCAAGCCACAAACAAAGCCAAGGTCAGGATACCAGAGGTCACGGAAGTCAGTTCGGTCCAAGGTCAGGGCAGCCAGAAGGTAGCAGTAGTGCAGTTTGTTCCAAAATCGTAGGTTCAAGACAGACAAGGGTTCAGGAAACAAGGAGCCAGTGCTGACAACAATCACAATGAAGGATTCTGCAATAATCTCTGGCAAAGGGTTGACGTTCTCCAGCTACTTAAATGAGAGACGCCCTCCCTTGTGCCAGCTGTGGCTTATCTGCAGATTGCCTCTCTGCAAGCCTATTTGATCGACACGTGCAAGAACTCTCAGCTCTCCTCTGCCTAAAGGAAGGAAGCTCCATGCTTAGTTCTTCCACAGAGTCAACACCAAGCTGCTGAGCCACAGGAGGGAACCCCACAGAGCTAGGACCTGGCTGAGCCTCAACCCCTGGGGCTGGGAGATCAGGGCTGGGGTCTGGCAGGGCAGAACTAGGACCTGGTATAGCCTCAATCTCCTCTTGCACTTGAGGAGCCACGGCCTCCTCCTCATCCTCTGAGTCCTGCTCTTGGCTGGCCATGACAGTGAAAATAGTAATCAATAGGACTTGTTAAACAAAACAAACCCTAGGATAGGGTCATCATCAATTGGTGTCAATTTGGAGGCACATTGCAACAACAGTGTATAATTTATGATGTGAGAGGTCCAGTGACATTTCATATTCCCTACTTCTGGCTCTGTATATGATTTATGATTACAGCATGGATAGTTTCAGATTTGTTCATTAAGTATCTAAAAAGTAAAATTCTAGTCATTCCACAGTTATGGAATTCCTTCCCTGTACAATTCTGGTAAGCCATCTCAGCATTTTCAAATGTGCTTAGAAAAACACAGGAAATGCACCATTCAGCACTGGACAGCTGTTTCTTCCTGACTATCTCTAACAATATCAACAAGACTATTCTCGAACACATGGATTAGCTCTCACTCATCTATACCTTATTCCAAGATTAAGAAAGCTGAAATGTGCAATATGCCTTTTTATTATGCATTCATTGTCTTGGAGCCTATGGTCCCAGTGCCATTGTAAGAGTTAACCGCTAACATTCAGATTAAAACAAACAATAAAACTGAGAGTGTAACCAAGGTCAAATTAATCTTCAAGTTGATTAGATGACTTGATAGAACTATAGCATTAGTTGTGTGCTGGATCCTACCACACTTATATATCAAACGTCCAATTAAAAATGATATAATGCTTTTCTTTCCAGTTAGGCACCAGCAAGGTTATGAAACAAGATCTTAGAACTACATGATCTGATCATTTGCCTGTTTGCAATTGCCTCTGAAAATATTGATTTTAAGTCTACTAAGAAAATTAATCACACATAAATATATTGTAACATATATGCACAAATTTTCCCCCAAATACTACAGAATAACTGGACAGCTTCATTTCAGTGATGACACACGAGGAAATTATCACTATGAATCTCTAACCAAACAAATGCACACACACTGAAAAAAACTAATGGGCTGATGCTATTTATTTATTGACAAATATTTACAAGACACTTAGATCAGAAATTTTCAAAGTGGCGAAGAAAAATAGAATATGTGCAATAAACACATTTAAAATCCATAAAGCAAATGGCAGGTTGAACAACACAAGAAAAGCTTGCAAAAAATAGGCACTGTGTGTTTTCAATGTAATTCTTATTATATAAATAGTTGGAACATGTTGAATTTCAATTGGAGGCATTCTACATTATTAAAAGTAGAAATGAAGAGGAGCAAGGAAGGAAGAACTCAGCACAGAACTGCCTTGTACTCATCAATAATTGTATTGCCCTTAGATTATAAGCTGAATTCTGATAATAGGGTTTCCCCGTAAGTCAGAATGTTTACAATAGCTAATACATGTGTGTGGACTGTTACAGAAAAACTGTAGTTGTGTAATATAGAACATGCTTTGCATGTAGAAAGTCCTAGATTCCATCTTCTTTTGTTAAAGCTCAAGTAGCAGGAGATTTCTGCTTGTGACCCAGACTTCCTCATTATCAGTATGGTAACCAACACTACAGCAGACAAATAATCTGACTTGGTAAAGCCATTTTTCATGTTTAGTTATTGTTTTGTTTTTGCAATGTATAGTTTAATTACTATGTACTGTCCTTCAGAATCCTGGCATTCATGAGAAGCGGCAGGTGTGCTGATGGCATTGGACTTCAGACAACATTTCTCTGCAATGTTATGTATTTGTTGAATACTGTGAGGAACAACATGAAACTCTCAGGGTCAGCAGCCAAGGTACAGAAAGGGAATTTGTGAGCTGTTTTCTGCGCTCCTCCCTCCAAGTATTAACAGAAATATTGCTAAAAAGTGTCTCTAAGTCCCCACTTATCCCTATGTGAGGTAACTCAGAAGGATAGCAAAAGCCACTGAGTTGTGTCACAAAACAACACTGACACACTCGCCCCCATCAAGTTCCTGATGTACGTCATCTACCAATGTTACCACTGCCACTTCCACCCCTTAACCAGGTCTGAAACCAGATTCAAATGGATACAGGCCAGTGGTTTCCAACATTTGGTCTTCCAGAAGATTTGGGCTTCAGCTCCCAAATCTCCTGAATGTTGACCAAGTTAGCTGGGGCTTCTGGGGTCTGAAGTCCAAAATAAATGGAGGATCAAAAGGTGGGAACCACTGATCTAGACAATATTTTTCATTTAATAACCCCTCATGTAATGGATATGTAAGATGGCTCCTACACTTATACTGCAACATCTCTATGTCAATGTTCAAACCTATACATTAGGTTTTATAAATAATGGCAATTGCAAAAATATTTAATGAGTTGGGGTGGATACATTAAAAAGGAGCAAAACGACATATAAAAATAAAGCACAGAGGTTTCATGTTTGTGTTTTAGAAAAGCTGTTATACACATTTTTCTTTGTATGATGTTTCAGTACTGTCAAATAATTTATTGGATGAATACATTTCATGTTTTTTGCCCAGTTACAAAACTGAGCTATGTCAACTGAAAATGTAATATTCATTACATATGTTTTCCAGTGAATGACTTATCCATTCTCTGTTCAGCGATTTGAAAGTATATATAAATAACATATAGTGATAAAGTGAAAGAAAAAATGTGTCTTTATAGGAATTGTGCAAATTATTTTTATATAAAATATTAGTATTAAAATGTAAATATTAGTATTTAAATGCACTTCCTAAACTGTTTTCATTGCATCTCTGTGCAAGTTTATTGTAATGTGAATGTTATAATAGTATAAGCTCCATAAAATAGTCACAAAACTATTTGATGTTCTTCCTTTATCTGTTCCTTTGCAGTAAATTTGTCAGCAAGCTCAATGAAGCCCCAGTCAAAGTTTGCTATTCTGACCTACTTATTCATTATTTAAAATATTTACCTTGTCTTTTCACAAAAATATGCCTTTTCACAAAAATATTGTAAAGGAAACTAAGGCGGGATACAGATCACCCCAAAAGGGCGGTCTGTCCATGCCTTGTTTTGCAGCACGAGGAAGCTGCAGTGGACAAGCCGTGCAGCTCTCTCACGCAGCAAAAAGAACCTGCAAAAATGGGTTCTTCTTGCGGTGCCATTGTGATTCCACAGTGCGCCAATGGCGCACTCACGGTATCACAGTGACGCTGGGACGTGTGGATGCTAGGTGTCTGTCATGTCAAAATGGTGGTGCCCATGTGTACAGGACGCCGCCATTTTGACACCCTCGTCACGTGCGAGGGGCGTCTGGAAGCGTCACCCCTCGCATGTGATGACGACGCCCCATAGCTCCCGTCTGTGTAGTGCCTAAAGGATTTTTAAAAAGAAACTGTTAAAATAAGAGTATAAAACAATCACAAAAAGAGAGACTACCAGATAAAACCAGAGAGTTTACAACTGACTGATCAGCATTTTTGTTGTTGTGTGGCTTCAAGTCATTTCCAATTTATGGTAACCCTAGGCCAAATCTATCACAGGATTTTCTGGGGTTGAGAGTGTGTGACTTGCCCAAGGTCACCAACCCAAACCTTTAAAATCTTTTTTTTTTCCCCTTTAGAATATGATCCCTCCTTCTGCAGGCTATTTCCTTTGTGGAAATCTTTGAAGGCCAACAAAAGTGTATAGCAGTTGCATTCTGTTGGACATCTAATGAATGATCAGAGAGAGAGCAGGATGATAGCCGCAGACTGCATCCATTAACACAATCTGCTTCCAATTATTTTACAAGGATTAAAAATGAAAAAGACATTTCACACCACATCTGTTGGTCTTAGAGCATTTTTAACATATAAAGTATTGAGGGAAATTATCTCCACCAGCCCTCATTAAATCCCCACCAATGAAGGACTCTTAATTTGGACATATCATGAGGTGACATGACTCATTAGAAAAGATGGTAGTGCTTAGTAAAGTTGAAGGCAGTAGGAAAAGAAGAAGAAGAATGCATTACAGTTGAATAAGCTTAAGCAAGGAAGCCACAGCTCTGAGTTGCCAAGACCTTAGCAGGTCTGTCTTGGAGATCTTGTGTTCACAGAGGTACCATAAGTGAAAGCTGCCTTGATGGCAGTTAACAACCACAAAGAAGTCAAAATTTCCCCTAAAGTGGCCTTTTAATTTTTTTTTATCATGACTTGTATTTATTGTGATTTATTTCATTTTACAAGCATATCTCACTTAATAAAGTAGAAGTGTGTCTGGGCTTTACTTCTTCATCCAAACATTTGGTACCAGAGGCATAAATAATATGCAAAGAATAGGGATAGTTCCTACACTGAAAAAAGAAAAGGAGTTCAACATGTTTATGAATTATTATTGTGTTCTTCAGAACTAACAATATAGACACGTGAAATGAAATAACCAGGTCAGGTAAGCTTGAGTAAATAAAAATACATTGACCCTTCTAGATTCTGTAAGAACTCTTCCAAAATGTACCCAGGATGTTTTCCTCCTCCCTTTCACCACTTTCCTTATGATTTCCATTTTGGTGGCCATATTTAAAGATCTTTGTCAGATCTTTCTCTCTTACATGTTCTCACATTTTCTCTCTGTTTGGCTTTTCATACATGATCAGTAAGGGAGGTAGCTGCTGTTTATCTGGTTTGCTGTAGGCAGGGACACGTGGCTATAGTAGAATCAGCTGGGGCAGAATCCCATTCTTTCCTTGCACCAGGTTTTATTGAATTGTTTGCTGCAAACATGCTGCTACGACATAACAATGAAAGTATTTCTTCAGTGCTTCATTGTTCTTCACCATTATCCCAATGGAAAAGCTGCTAGAAAACAGAGGATGAGGAGGAAAGGGGACTAGCTTGGCATAAAAAAAGAGAGCTTTGGGGAAAGAATTTAGGCATCCAAAGGAAAGGGACAGGCAACACTACCAAGGGAATGTAAATATGCAAGTATAAGTATTCTTGGTGAATGATTTTTCAATGTTTCACTCTCTGCACCGGTAGAAATGTAGGGTCTGAAGGAAAATTTCATGGCAGGGATTCTTATTGTGGGAGTTAATGCCCCCCAGTAGCTACACTTTTGGTGTTCAGTCTCACCCAGAATAATCCCAAGACTATTGAAGCAAATAGAAGGGAAATGATTCAATATATCTCTTTATTTAAATAAATGTGCATTTAATTATGTAAAGTAAAGATTCAAAATGCTGTTTCATTTGATTTTTAAGTGCCCTTTTAAAATTAATCCTCAACACCAATGAAAATTTCCTTTTTAAAAAACAGCCCTAGTTGGAATTACAGCAATGAATGTGCAATGCAGGCTACAACCTATGCAGAGGGTTTAGATGCTAGCAGACAAGTACATTTTATCTATTGGATGTATCTGCACTACATAGTTACATTAGTTTCATACCACTTTAATCACTATCCTAAAGAATCCTATGACTTATAGTCTGATGAGTTACAGTACTTAGAATTTTCTGCTAAAGAGCATAAGTTGTGCATTGTATATCCTGCCTCAGAGCAACCAGGCTCCATGAAATAATTATAACTGTTAGATCTACTCCCACCTCATTACAGACACCAGCACTTCTACAATCCTTTTCTTAAACCATCTATGCTAGTGGCACATCCAGGATTTCTCTCCCAATGAATCCTTTGCTTAAGGCATGATCTGCCTTGTGAAGGTCTGAGAGCTTACAGCTTGGACCTTGGAGAAGAAGAAGCAAGAAAATCAAGGCCAGCCCAACACATGGTTTTGTCTGAAACAAATAACAAAATGGTTTCTCCTCTATCCCACATACATAGTGGCAACATCCAAATTTCAACACTGGTACACCTGAGGACAGAAGGCTAACATACAGTGGCAAAGAACAGTCACCCAATACTCCTAACCTCTAAATGAGATAAATAGCTTTACCAGTTAGAGAAATGTCGGAAATGTTGTTACTGCTGCCCTCCTAGATCTGTTTCTTGAGATATTTGTTTCACCCTGGTCTAATCTGCACTGCATAAATAATGCAGTTTGACAACACTTTAACTGCCATGGCACAATGCTATGGAATTCTGGGATTTATACTTTTGTGAGATATTTATTTTTATTGTCAGAGACCTCTGGTGCCACAGCAAACTACAAATCCCAGGATTTCATAGTATTGAGTTAAAGCACCCCACCCACCTCCAAGGTTAGTAAACTAGTAATCTCCCTTTCACACAAAATTATAGACACACACAAAGGAGTAAGCATAATTTGTTTCAGGTCCCTACATAGGAAGATATATTGTCTAGCTTGTTTAGCAGATGGGCAGAGATGACCCATAATTCTATTTCCATTTATTTTTCAATGCATTTACACAGATAATTGCTTTCCCAATAACTCCATGTTTATGGAATGAAGCTTCAGTGAAATGATAAAGCCATTCTGATCATTTGTCTCAATTTAGTGCCCAGTAATAATGTGACCAATTTAACACATTGCTATATAATACAAAAACCTGTTTTCTGAATTCCTACACTTTTTGTTTTTACCCTAAAGTGGTCTCTTAAAGAAATATGGTATCCATTGTTCAGGGCCACATATTAAGAAACACATAAAAAAAAACTAGATGAGAGGAGGTTGGTCGGGATAGTGAGGAGTCTGGAGACATAGTGCCATTGGCGGGTTACAGACGGGCAAAAAGGGATGTACTCATGACGTCATGAAGGTAGAGCCTTCAGACGGGCTTTCCCTGAATGCCGCCATGAACACGCCCCCTGCACGCCTCAAGCGGGAAGAAGCGGCTTTAAAAAGGTGCTGCTTTTTTTCCGCTTCTTTTTGATTTGCGGCGTA
>NC_056523.1:266238007-266251450 GCF_019175285.1 Sceloporus undulatus
AAAGGGAAAGGCAACACACAAAGGGAATGTAAATATGCAAGTATAAGTATCTTGGTGAATGATTTTTTCAATGTTTCACTCTCTGCACCGGGAGAATGTAGGGTCTGAAGGAAAATTTCAGGGCAGGGATCTTATGTGGGAGTTAATGCCCCCCCAGTAGCTACACTTTGTGGTTTCAGTCGTCTCACCCAGAATAATCCCAAGACTATTGAAGCAAATAGAAGGGAAAAGATTCAATATACTCTTTATTTATAAATAAAGGTGCATTAAATGTAAAGTAAAGATTCAAAATGCTGTTTCATTGATTTTTAGTGCCCTTTAAAATTAACCTCAACACCAATGAAAATTTCCTTTTTAAAAAAAACAGCCCTAGTTGGAATTACAGCAATGAATGTGCAATGCAGGCTACAACCTATGCAGAGGGTTTAGTGTCAGCAAACAAGTACATTTAATCTATTGGATGTATCTGCACTACATAGTTAACATTAGTTTTCTACCACTTTAATATCAACTATACTAAGAATCCTATGACTTATAGCTGAGGAGTTAAGTACGTACTTAGAATTTTCTGCTAAAGAGCATAAGTTGTGCATTGTATATCCTGGCCTCAGAGCAACCAGTCCAGAAATAATTAAACTGTTAAATCTCCCCACCTCATAACAGACAACCGCACTTCTACAATCCTTTTCTTAAACCATCTATGCTAGTGGCACATCCAGGATTTCTCCTCCCAATGAATCCTTTGCTTAAGGCATGATCTGCCTTGTGAAGGTCTGAGAGCTACAGCTTGGACCTTGGAGAAGAAGAAGCAAGAAAATCAAGGCAGCCCAACACATGGTTTTGTCTGAAACAAATAACAAAATGGTTTCCTCCTCTATCCCACATACATAGTGGCAACATCCAAATTTCAACACTGGTACACCTGAGGACAGAAGGCTAACATACAGTGGCAAAGAACAGTCACCCAATACTCCTAACCTCTAAAGGAGATAAATAGCTTTACCAGTTAGAGAAATGTCAGAAATGTTGTTACTGCTGCCCTCCTAGATCTGTTTCTTGAGAATTTGTTTCACCCTGGTCTAATCTGCACTGCATAAATAAGTGCTTTGACAACACTTTAACTGCCTGGCACAATGCTATGGAATTCTGGGATTATAGTTTTGTGAGATAATTTTTATTGTCAGAGACCTCTGGTGCCACAGCAAACTACACAATCCCAGGATTTCATAGTATTGAGTTAAAGCACCCCACCCACCTCCAAGGTTATTAAACTAGTAATCTCCCTTTCACACAAAATTATAGACCACACAAAGGAGTAAGCATAATTGTTTCAGGTCCCTACATAGGAAGATAATTGTCTAGCTTGTTTAGCAGATGGGCAGAGATGACCCATAATTCTTTTCCATTTATTTTTTCAATGCATTTACACAGAAATTGCTTTCCCAATAACTCCATGTTTATGGAATAAGAAGCTCAGTGAAATGAAAAAGCCATTCTGATCATTTGTCTCAATTCATGGGCCCAGTAATAATGTGACCAATTTAACACATGTGATATAATACAAAACCTGTTTTCGTCTGAATTCCTAACTTTTTGTTTTACCCAAGTGGTCTCTAAAGAAATGGTATCCATTGTTCAGGGCCCAATATTAAAAACACATAAAAAAAAACTAGATGAGAGGAGGTTGGTCGGATAGTGAGGAGTCTGGAGCATAGTGCCATTGAGAATGATTTAAAAAGCTGTGTTATATGTAAGTGATTAAAGGAAGGGCTGTGATATTTATCATCAAACCCTGAAGGGGTTTATGGAAAAGGTAGAATGATTTCATGGAGATGTGAGTTTAAACCCCGCTTTCCCCTTCCCCAATCCCCACCCCCCCCCCCCATGTGATAAAGTCCTATAACTCCACTTTAACTGCCATAGCTGCACCCTATGGGATCTTAGAGTCTGTACTTTGGTGAGACACTAGAGCTCTCTGACTGAGAATTCTAAATACCCCTTATTAACTGTAAATCCCCAGAATTCCATGGGATAGTGCCATGGCAGCTAAAGTAGTATAATAGTGATATATTTATGTAATGTGAAAGAGATCCAGGTTAACACATGAGTGAAGCCAACCTACAGATCATCAAGAGCATCATCAACCCTAGTTTCCATTTCAGTAACTTTATTAAAATAAACAAAAAGGAAGAAAGTAAGAAGAACAAAAATAGCCAGTTACTTTTAAAATAGACTAACAATCAACCTTATTAGGTTAGTAGGAATAACTCACCAAAGAAATTTTCAGGGAAATATCACCCCAGGCCTTCATGGTATTGCTTTGTGGCTAATGTTGCCTCTTGGCTATTCAGAGGGACACAAAAGATTTATCTTGTGCAGACAGATATTTCTTTGGGAGATGGACAGCTTTCAAAAAGAAAAGGGAAAACTTGCTCATGAATCTTCCAGTGCTTGAGTATCTATTTAACATAAGCCTGAGACAGGAAGGGATTTTGCAGGGTATCCTTTTGATTTTTCAAGATACAGTACATGGTAATGGGAGAAGGTAGTGGTGGCAGCAGTTTAGAAGAAGATGGTGACAGAGAGCCAGTGTGATACAATGGCTTGATTGTTGGACTAGACCAGGGTTTGAATCCCTGCTCAGCTATGCAAACCCACTAGGCAAGCCGTACTCTCATAACTTATTAGAGGAAGGCATATCAAACCTTCTCAGAATAAATTTTGTCAAGAAAACCCCATGAGTGTCTGTAATTCAGAATCAACTTCAAGGGACATAGCAGACACAATAACTAGTTGCCATCATTTCTGATAACTAACTGTTGTCAGTACTGGGCTGGATTAGGGCAACATATTTAATCTATACAAAGCAGAGGTGGTCCTGGGCAGTCGAAAGGCAGACTCTGCTGGTGCTGGATGGATTACACTCCCCCTTAAATCTCAGGCTCACAGCTTGGGTATTCTCCTGGATTCAACTCTGTGCCTGGATGCCCAGGTTTCAGCAATGGCCAGAGGTGCATTTGCACCGCTAAAACTAATGCACAGTTGCACCTATTTCTTGAGATGTTATATCTGGCTACAGTGACACATACTTTGATTACATTTTGTTTGGACTACTGTACCTCACTCTATATGGGGCTGCCTTTGAAAAACTGTTCAGCATGCTCAAAATGTGGTGGCCAGAATGCTGACCAGGACCAATTATAGGCAACTTCAATAGCTGTTCATTTCTGTTCACAATTCAAAATGCTAGTTATGATCTATAAGACCCTATATGGTTTTGTCAAAAACATCTGAAAGACTGTATCTCCCCATATGAACCTACAGGAACTCTACAATGTTTAAGGGAAGACTTTCTTTCAGTCCCACCACCATCACAGGCTCACTTGGTGAGGACACAAGAGAGAGACTTCTTAGTGGTTGTTCCTATCCTCTAGAATGCCTTTTGACAGGAGACTAGGGAGCTTATCTCTCAGCATTTTAAACTGGCTCCAGCCTTGTGGGCAGGAGCCAGGACATGGGATGGAGGCAGGGATTATTGCACACTAAATCAGCACTGAATCACCAGACACTATCATCCTGGGTTCCAGCCGCACTTCACCAGCACTTTTTTGAAGTTGAAAAGTGTCCTGGCTCCAGTCTGGGAGACTGGATCCTATTTAAAATGCTCAGCGATAAGTTCCTAAAATGGCACTCTCCTTGCTTTCCTTTCATTAGCAAGCAAAAACTTCTTTGTTTAAGCAGGCTTTTAATATTTCACCATGCCAGGAAGCCTCTTTAATTGGGGTATGTGTTTTATTTATTTTTTGAACTTTTTAATATTTTAAACAATTTTATATTGTTTTCTTTGATTGCTTTTGAGGTTGCACCAGTAGATTTTAATTGATTTTCTTCTGTGAGCTGCCTTGGGTCCCACTCAGGCAGAAAGGTGGTATATAGAAAATATAAATAAATAATAGACAAAGCAGTTTAAAAGGCTACAGTTAAAAATCATGTACATGCATATTTACACAGAATTTAAAAGCCATGTCTTGACTTGTCATCTAAGAATCTAATATTGGTACCAAAAGATTCTAAGACATAGCCATGTTAGTCTGTAAAATCCGTATAAAAGGGATCTTTTGCAGCACATTTGAGATTAACTGGTAGCCTAAGCTTTCATAGACTTGAGTCTACTTCCTCAGATGCATTTGGTGGGGTAGAAAACCCAGGGACTGACCTATATAGCAGTCTGCATATGAGAATGTCCATAGAGCTGTCTTGGTCAGTTCATCTCATTTTTCTTTTGGCTCCCACACTGCATCCCAATACTCATTTATATGGCTATCTATGAACACAACATCCTTGCCTTGTCCAGCATAATTTCATCATTAAAACTGAACTTGTCACCTCATCTTCACACCAAAACACCACAGTTTTGAATTTCTATGGACATTCTCTCACAGAGAGTGCTATATAGGTCTGTCCCTGGGCTTTCCACTCCACCAAATGCATTTGAGGCTCAAATATACAAAAATGTATCCAACCAGCTTCTATCTTTCGGTTAGTTTCAAAGGTGCTGCAAGATCCCTTTGAATTCTGAAAAGACTGGACAGCTATCTGCTAGAAATACTGTAGAGACAGAGAAAGTGTTTTTCTCCTAATATTGTTGAACTGTTGCTACTAGCATCCCCCACCATTGGCTATGCTGACAAAGGGAGTTTCAATCCAACACCATCTAAAATGCCACACTTTGCCAACCCCTGATGGATATGCATAATTCCTGGACTAAAGAATCTCCAAGATCATGTGCAACTCTGATATACTGTGAGCTGACATTATATGCTAAAGCTCTACAAAATTCAAGGATCTTTTTAAGGGCTGACTGAAGATTCCCTCTTGGTTGAGCAATAGTAAAGAGAGGGTGTCTTAAGTCACCATGTTAAAAGTTAAAATAAAGTGATTGTCCAGAGTTCCAAGATGCCTGGCGAAAACTCTATCCATCCTTGACTGTAGATCTTTTGCTTGGTATTTTAACAAGGCTGCCATGATAAATTAATCTAGCCCAAAATATTTCAAAAAGAGGTGACCATATATTTATTTAAATAAACTGTAAAATATGCAGTGTGCAGGTGGATGGCTGACATGAAAGATTTATAAATTTATGAACAAAGTGGGGGAAATGGGCAAAAAGAGAACTCTGTGCCTCCCTCACTGATATACTATTTCAGTTTTCCATCATCTAATAAATCTGATGAGCAATAAGGTCAGAATAGACAAAATAAAGCATTTCATTTATAGATTTCCCTGTCACAGAAAATGAAGATGAACACTGGCTTTAAAAAAGAGTTTAGAGGAATGTATTGAATCTAGACCTGCTAATTATTAGGATTGTTCAATGGCACCTCCATGTTCAAAGGTAGTATATCACTCGACACCAGTCATGAGAAGGCATGAGCACCATTTGATTGACCAGATACTGAAACAGATGGACTTTATTTTGGTCCTTCAGGATTTTTCTTATGCTCTCAAAAATAATTTACTAGAGCATTAATTTCAATAAATGTAAGTGTACCTACAGCAAGTCTTGTAGAGTCTAAAAAGGAACAAGAGAAGGTTGTCCTTAATCATCATTATTGTTTTTAACAGTAAATGAAGCTCTGAATAGAAAAAGAAAAGGAGATGAACAAATAAAAGGTGTGAATATAAAAGGCCATAATTCCAAGCTAAAAGTTTTTGCAGATTACTTAGTAATATATTTTTTTAAAACCCCATGGAAAGCATTGATGATTGAATTTCATTTTTCAAGAATATGGGAAGAGGTGCAGCTTTAAGATTAACCAAGATAAGATTGATTTTTACTAATAATTTGATTAAAATGGAACAGAATATTTTATGTGATAAATCAGGATTTCAGATTGTGAAAAAAGCTAAATATCTGAAAGAATATGTTTTAAAAAATCAAATTTGTTTAAAGACAAGTATGCTAAAATTTGGTATGAAATAAAAAAAGACCTACAGAAATGGAAATAGTTAATCATGTCATTATTGGAATACGATATCCAGGGTTAGGATGAATGTTTTGCTTAAAATGCTGTTTTTGTATCAATCAGTTCGTATTTTATTAAATGATGTTCTGTTTAAACAGTGGCAGAAAGATGTGTCTTCTTTTACCTGGCAAGGCAAGAGAAACCAAGGGTAAGATTTAAGATCGTACAAGATAGAGGTAAAAAGAGGAGATTTGGGCATACTGGATTTAAGAGCATATTAGTCTGCACGTTGTTTGATATGGTTGGAAGAATGGATAACTTTGGGCTGGAGCAGACAGGCAGGAAAAAGTGACTCGATTCTGCATTTTCTTAAAGCAAGTCAAAACCCCAATGTCTGCACGACCTGCTCCCAAGGTGGGCTGAACACCCTCAGGCAGTCCACATGGCATAGTGTCAAGCTGTGCTGCATTTTTGTTGCCTACCCACCATACATGCACACCATCATGCCACCTGCGACCTATAGTTACCTCCTACATCCTGTCCAAATGCCATTCTGTTGGATGCCTGCCCCTTTGATTGGCCACACAGTCACATGTGTGATGCACCATCAGTACAGTGCATCAGTGTGCTGAGTGATACATTGGCAAAGCACAATCATAGAGCCCCCCCCCCCTACATGTTCCCTTCACCTCCCTTCACCTCATGCCCCCATATTGCACTGTCTGGTTTGTGTATGTTCTAATTTCATCTATTAGAGTTGTTTCACTTTCATTTTTTTGCTTTGGTGCCACCCCACATTGGCACCAGGGTGTTTATATTCAGGTGCAAAGATGTATATTTAAGTCGGAGTATCGGGGCTTCTTTTTGCTCCAGTTTTTAGCCCTGGAGTGCAGCTTCATTCCACTTTCCACCCGCTTTCACCTTGTGCATTGTCTAAATGCCCCACCTTCAAAGCAGCAGGAAGCCACTTTATTTTTCCTGTATGTTTCAATCCAGTGTTAAATGAAAGCTTGTTGCAGTTACAATGTGCAGATCTGAACCTTGGATTACATGGTTACTTATGTTATGAAAAAGTTAAGATAAACTCAGATTTTAACAATCATTACATGAGAATATCTTTATGGCATAAATATAAAAGTAGGTTCCATTCAAGTTTGACTATTTGGTGTTCTCCTATATTAGCTCTTTAAAGGGAGAAATATATACAAAAGAGAAATGGTTGGTAGTAATCAACGTATATTGAAATTAAGGGAGCAATTTGACTCCCAAGGTTGTGTGTTAAATTGATTTGCTTATAGACAATCAAGTGAAAGATTTAAAATGAATTAAAAAATCAATAATTTGAAATGACAAATTTCGGTTTGAAACTATGTACAGATGATGAACATTTGATTGCTAAAATATATAAATTATTGTTAAGATGTGAAACAGAAGGGAACAGGTGAACTACTGTATTGTGAAATCGGCTCAAAATATTGGTTCCCCAATTGAAATGGGACAATAGGAAACAATATGGAGAAAGAGCCTGAAAATTACTTTAAGTTATGATCTAAGGGATAATTTTTATTAAATGATGTATAGATGATATAATACCAGATAGATTATGAAAAACGTATAACAGTAGTTCAAACAAATGTTGAAAATGTAAGCATTAGATAGGTTTCATATGGGGCAATCCAGTGATAAATCTCTAAAATACTGGACTCACATTCATTTAATTCTAAAGGACATATTTAATATCAAGATTCAAATAAACCTAGACATTTCTCTGTTTTAAATATTTCTTCAAAGAATTCAGAGATGGAATGACACCAATATGCCAATACAAGATTGATTGATGATAATGATTGAATTTGCTGAAATGGAGAAATTGACAATGTTGTTAATTTAATCAAAAAGAAAACTTTGAGCAATGTTCAAGAAAGATTGGGGATTGTTCATTACATATTTGAAGTCTCATTGGGGATGTGAATCAGGATTAGGTTTTGTTAAATAAAGTTAGTTATGTGGTAGAATCATAAATATATTATCTTATATAAGGGAATAGAGAAATAGTGGTATATATCCATCCCCTGGGGAGAATCAGTAGTGTTTTTTATTTTTGTTAAGTAGTTTAGCTTAGTTTGTTTTGTTATTGTTGTCTGTGTTTTAGATATATCTATAAAATTTGTGATTATGTCTATGCCTAATAAAAATTACACACACACACACACACACACACACACACACACACATCAGATATGTGGCATGAAAACCACAAGATTTTCACTGTACATCAAAGATTTTTGAATCCATGGGCAATTTCACTTTCTTTTGAAAAAGTAAATTGTTTAAGTTCAAATCCACACCTTTTAAAAAAGTTTTTTTAAAAAAACAAACAATATACTTATGCAACATTTTCTATCAGTATTGGATCATTTGAAGTACAAAGATTTGTTTTAAAAGAAATATGAACATTGTCACAGAAATGCTTCCTCATTTAAATTTCAAATGCTGGGGTCACTATAAACATTCAGAGTTGTGAACAAATGTTGCTATGAGTTTCACTCACTTTAGTTGCTGTGAGGACATGATAAAAGAATTCTATCTGAAGGGATTGTCAAAACTGAAAACCACAGCAAAAGAAAAAGAAAACATTAGAGAGAGTTGATCAATATCTCACTGTCAGAGCCAAATGCAAACTTGCTTTATTGGCTGTCCTTTGCTGCTATCATCTTATATCATATCAGATATTTGGAAAGATAAATTCTTCTTATTGGAGAAGCCAAAGACTTATATCATGTAGAGCCCTGTTTCTCATCACCTTTTCTCATCATATTGTGTTCTGAATGTAGATATCATGTTAAAATGTCCACCTGCCCAAAATAATATACAATAATTTTATAAAGACTGGATATGTAAAATACAACAAAATGAGAAATAAGATGGGAGAGTCATTGGAGTATATCACATGGAGCTTTTTGGAGATTTTCCGGCTCAATTCCGACATGACTGCACTTTCAACGATGTACATTCATGTCGTAACGTGAATGTGTTATCAGACGCCATTCCTTTCTATGAGAGCTCCTTGCGAGGTGCTTCCACAGTGATTCCAAAGTGACCTCTCATTTTGGTAAAACCGGAAAAAAATGATTTCACAGAATTCACTTCCAAGCTCACTTCAATTGCACTGTGAATTGGTCTGGTGTGGAAAACCACTCCGATGTCACCCCCATTGGCCCCCTGAGTCCTGCTCCATCATCACCCTCCTCCTCCTTCATGCCATCTCACCTCCTCTGCCACCCTGCAACCCATCCCATCATTCCCACCATCCCCTGCCTTCTTCTGCATCCCAGTCCTGGCCCCAGGGACCCTCAGCGAGCTATCCCATCATCCCCTGCCTTCTCCTGCATCCCAGTCCTGGCCCCAGGAACCCCCAGCGACCTATCTCATCATCCCCTGCCTTCTTCTGTATCCTGATCCTGGCCCCAGCAACCCCCAGCAACCTATCCCATCATCCCCTGCCTTCTCCTGCATCCCGATCCTGGCCCCAGTGACCCATCCCATCATCCCCTGCCTTCTCTTGCATCCCGATCCTGGCCCCAGGGACCCCCAGCGAGCTATCCCATCATCCCCTGCCTTCTCCTGCATCCTGATCCTGGCCCCAGCTAACCCCAGTGACCTATCCCATCATCCCCTGACTGCTTCTTCACCCCGATGGATGACAGCGTCCAGAGCCCCACTGAGCTTGTGCAAGGGTGCTAATCGAATTGTAGAACCCTCCGGTGTGGTAATACAATGTGCACTCAGTCTGCTTTGCTTGAATCCGCATCACGTGACTTGCTTGGAATAGAACTGACTTCGCTTCCCCCTCAATTTGGAAGGACAACAGAAAGGCAACCAGGTGTGGTAAAACATCACGTTTTAACCTTAATTCGCATTGCTAGACAGGAGTGACTCTGGATCTCGTGTGAAAAAACATCACGCTTTGCATTGCTAGAACAGGAGTGACTGCGGATCTAAGCTGCAACCCCCCCCCCCATGTGATAAGGTCCATTATAATTAACATCAGCTATGGGACGTCTGTAACATTATCCTTCAAAACAGATGGTTCTGCCTCACCCAGTAGAACAATTTCTCACATAATACATTATCTTCAACACAACACTGAAATATTTCTGTTTGTACAAGCAAACAAGAATTTATGCAGAAACAGAAATGCATATACATTCTTCTGCATTCAATACAAAGCTTGTATCTGATGTCTTTAGGAAAAGAGATGAAACAGTCAACACAATTTAAAAGCAACAGGGCATTCACATTGACCTCTGGTGATATCTTGGGGTTGGAAGAATTCACAATGAATGTAAAATCCTGATGAAAAAGCAACAACTAGCCTTAAATCCTCTACAGAATACTAATACTACTAATTCTAAAATATCTGTATCATTCTTTAGGTTATAGGCTTTCATAAAAAAAATTAATGCCCATCTTTCATTCCAGTTTCAAGGGACATTAAACACTTAAACTGCTTCCAATTACAGGAACAGCAGATTGCCAGTATGATCTTATGTATACTTACTTAGAAGTAGGCCCACTGCTATCAATGGAATTTGCCCCCTAATAAGAGTGCATAGAATTGCAATTGAATAGAAATTATTGAATTTCATTTAAATTTGAATTTGACATACCCAAACAACAGTTGGAGGATGTATCCAAAATCTATGTAGGGGAATTTTATTTAGCTCAAATTGAGAGGGGGTCAGTTACAAGAACCCTATGAAACCATCTCCCACCTGTATACTGAGGGGCTGGTGGATCCAAGAAATGATTCAGAGGCAGAGGTCTCGAATTAAAGTATATTTTTATTTAAAGGGGAATATCACACAGCAATTCACTATCACACACTTATTCATTGAAGACTCAGGAAATAAGGAGTTAGCTTGGAATAGGTTTTAAGGCAGAACTACAAGAGATGCTTATTATAGATTGGGCTTACTTCCAGAGTCCAACTGGGTGAAGCCATTCCAAGAGCATTGGTTGAATCAAAGTGCCGGAGCTAGGCTAGAGATCACAGTGATGTTGTGTCCCCATGAACTCCAAACTAGCACACTGAAGGGAGATTTCCAGGGGTTTTTAAGGGCTAAAACTAGCCACAGGGCAAATGTGCTAGATTGTATGGGGTGAGGTAATCTGGCCTGGCAATATTCAAGGTAAATGGGAAGGAGATTAAGTCATTAGCCGGCCACTCAGCTGAGATGTCTAGGCAATCATCGCCCATTCTTCAGACTATAGAGGTGATAATGACCACATTTGCAACTCCCAAACTGCCTTCCTGTCTCAAGAAGGGATTTTCCCAGTAGCCTTGGTGTGACCTGCCTGTCATTGCCCAGGTGGTACTGGGGTCATCTACAGGGTACATCTGGGGTCACGTGGAATGTTATACACACCAAAATTCAGAAAAATGCACTTTGGTTAATAAGAATTAGATACAACAAAACTGCCACACATGTTGTATGTTAAAATTACTTTTATCACAGTGAATGGAGGGAGCGATCAGGCAGACCCAGCAACATCAGGGACTGCCTGAAGGAAGAGGCCCCTCCCTCCTCAACTGTCACCTTGGCCTCAGAGGGAGCAATCAGGCAGACCCAGCAACATCAGGGACTGCCTGAAGGAAGTGGCCCCTCCCTCCTCAACTGTCACCTGGCCTCAGAGGGGAGTCGATCACGCAGACCCCAGCAACATCAGGGACTGCGTGAGGAAGAGGCCCCTCCCTCCTAACTGTCACCTTGGCCTCCGAGGGGAGCATCAGGCAGCCAGCAACCCAGGGACTGCCGAAGGAAGAGGCCCCTCCTCTCAACTGTCCTTGGCCTCAGAGGGAGCGATCCGGCAGACCCAGCACATCAGGGCTGCCTGAAGGACGAGACTGCTCCCCTTAACTGTCACCTGTATTTTGTATGTATTCACATTTTTATGTACAATCGCTATGTCATTGCGGAATCGCGGTCTATAAATAAAACATATTATTATTATTATTATTATTATTATTAATCTCATGACATCCAGGGACAAATGAATTACATCCAAGAGTACTGAAGGAATTTGCAGGTATAATCTTAGAGTTATTTTCAATCAGCATTGAGAATTATTTGGAGGACAGGATTGATCCCAGCAGATTGAAGAAGGTCAAATGTTCATTTTTTGGAAAAGGGCAAAAAAGAGGACATGAGCAATTACTACCCAGTCAGTTTGATGGCAATACCAGGAAAGTTTCTAAATCATTACAGAGACAGTCTTGTGTGGTTAGAAACAAATGTGATTATTAAGAGGCATGATTGGGTTCCCCAAAACAAGTCATACCAAACTAGTCTTGCCTTTTTTTTTTTTTTTTAGTTAAAAACTTAGTGGAGAAGAGGAATGCTGTGGATGTAATATGTCTTGATTTAAGCATGGTTTTTTACAAGGTCTCTCATGATATTCTTGCAGGAAAGATAGTGAACTGCAGACTATTGTCAGAAGGACTGGTTGACAGACTTGAACCTGTAGAGTACTCACTAGTAGTGTCTCTTTATCATGGAGAGAAGTTACTAGTGGGGTGCCTCGGAGTTCTGTCTTGAGCGCTATGTTGTTCAACATCTTAATCAATGACTGAGGCTGCATCCACACTGCAGAAATAACCAATTTGACATCACTTTAACTGCCATGCCTTAATACAGGGGTCAGCAACCTATGGCCCACGGGCCGGATATGGCCCGGTGAGGCCTTGAGACCATCCCCAGCCCGGTCCTGCCGCTGATTGACACCCCCGGCTTCATATCCCGGCTGCAACCAGGATTTTCCTAGTTTTGGCGGCACCGGGCCCCTCCCGTCCCGGGTGCCACCAAAAAACTGGGACAACCCCGGTTGCAGCTGGGTTGGCTGCAGCCCGTGGGGCCTCGCTGCCCTCCTCCACCTCCACCACGCATGGCCATGCAGAGGAGGCAGAGGAAGAAGAGGGCAGTGAGGCCTGGGGTGGAGAAGGCGAGGGGGGAGGCGATGCCTCCTGCACGCAGCCGCGCCACCCTCCACAGAGGCCGGGAAGGAGTGAGGAGACTGCCTTAGATGCCAGGAAGGAGAAGGAGGCTGCTCGCGATCGCTGCAATCATGCGCGCTCCGCGGGCTCCTTCCTGGCCTCTGAGGAGGCCTCAGCCCCCTTAGAGGCCGGGAAGGAGAAGGAGGCCACTCGCGATTGCATGATCGTGTGCACCCCGTGGGCTCCTTCCCGGCCTCTGAGGGGGCCTCGATCCCCTCAGAGTCTGGGAAGGAGGAGGAGGGCACCCGCACGGGTGGCCCCGTGGGCTCCTTCCCGGCCTCTGAGGGGGCCTCGGCCTCCACAGAGTCTGGGAAGGAGGAGGAGGGCACCCACATGGGTGGCCTTGTGGGCTCCTTCACGGCCTCTGAGGGGGCCTCGGCCTCCACAGAGTACGGGAAGGAGGAGGAGGGTGCCCGCACGGGC
>NC_056523.1:266251475-266283476 GCF_019175285.1 Sceloporus undulatus
CTCCATTTTTATGGAATGAAGCTCTAGTGAAATGATCAAGCCATTCTGATCATTTGTCTCAATTCATGCCCAGTAATAATGTGACCAATTTAAACATTGCTCATAATACAAAAAACCTGTTTTTGCATTCCTATACTTTTTGTTTATACCCTAAAGTGGGTCTCGTAAAGAAATGGTATCCATTGTTCAGGGCCACATATTAAGAACACATTAAAAAAAAACTAGATGAGGAGGTGGGTGGGAGAGGTGAGGAGAGTCGGAGAACATAGTGCCATTGAGAATGATGTTAAAAAGCTGTGTTATGTAGAAGTGATTAAAGGAAGGGCGTGAATATTATCATCAAATCCCTGAAGGGGTCTTTGGAAAGGTAGATGTTTCATGGGATAATGTTAGTTTAAACCCTGCTTTCCCCTTCCCAATCCCCCCCCCATGTGATAAGTCCTATAACTCCACTTTAACTGCCATAGCTGCACCCTATGGGATCTTAGAGTCTGTACTTTGGTGAGACACTAGAGCTCTCTGACTGGAATTCTAAATACCCCTTATTACTGTAATCCCCAGAATTCCATGGGATAGTGCCATGGCAGCTAAAGTAGTATAATAGTGTTATTTATGTAATGTGAAGAGATCCAGGTTAACACATGAGTGAGCAACCTACAGATCATCAAGAGCATCATCACCCTAGTTTCCATTTCAGTAACTTTATTAAATAAACAAAAAGGAAGAAGTAGAAGAACAAAATAGCCAGTTACTTTTAAATAGACTAACAATCAACCTTATTAGGTTAGTAGGAATAACTCACCAAAGAAATTTTCAGGGAAATATCACCCCAGCCTTCATGGTATTGCTTTGTGGGTAATTTGCCTCTTGGCTATTCAGAGGGACACAAAGATTTATCTTGTGCGACAGATATTTCTTTGGGAGATGGACAGCTTTCAAAAAGAAAAAGGAAAACTTGCTCATGAATCTTCCAGTGCTTGAGTATCTATTTAACATAAGCCTGGGACAGGAAGGGATTTTGCAGGGTATCCTTTTGATTTTTCAAGTACAGTACATGGTAATGGGAGAAGGTAGTGGTGGCAGCAGTTTAGAAGAAGATGGTGACAGAGAGCCAGTGTGATACAATGGCTTGATGTTGGACTAGACCAGGGTTTGAATCCCTGCTCGCTATGCAAACCCACTAGGCAAGCCGTACTCTCATAACTTATTAGAGAGGCTAATCAAACCTTCTCAGAATAAATTTTGTCAAGAAAACCCCATGAGTGTCTGTAATTCAATCAACTTCAGGGACTAGCAGACACAATAACTAGTTGCCATCATTTCTGATAACTAACTGTGTCAGTACTGGGCTTGATTAGGGCAACATATTTAATCTATACAAAGCAGAGGGGTTGGGCAGTCGAAAGGCAGACTCTGCTGGTGCTGGATGGATTACACTCCCCCTTAAATCTCAGGTCACAGCTTGGGTATCTCCTGGATTCAATCTGTGCTGGATGCCCAGGTTTCAGCAATGGCAGAGGTGCATTTGCACTGCTAAAACTAATGCACAGTTGCACCTATTTCTTGAGATGTTATATCTGGCTACAGTGCACATACTTTGTTACATTTGTTGGACTACTGTACCTCATCTACTATGGGGCTGCCTTTGAAAAACTGTTTCAGCATGCTCAAAATGTGGTGGCCAGAATGCTGACAGGACCAATTATAGGCAACTTCAATAGCTGTTCATTTCTGTTCACAATTCAAAATGCTAGTATGATCTATAAGACCATATGGTTTTGTCAAAACATCTGAAAGACTGTATCTCCCCATATGAACCTAAGGAACTCTACAATGTTTTAAGGGAAGACTTTTTCAGTCAACCACCTATCACGGCTCACTTGGTGAGGACACAAGAGAGACTTCTTAGTGGTTGTTCCTACCTCTAGAATGCCTTTTGACAGGAGACTATGGGCTATCTCTCAGCATTTTAAACTGGTTCAGCCTTGTGGGCAGGAGCCAGGAATGGGATGGAGGCAGGGATTATTGCACAACTAAATCAGCACTGAATCACCAGACACTATCATCCTGGGTTCCAGCCGCACTTCACCAGCACTTTTTTGAAGTTGAAAGTGTCCTGGCTCCAGTCTGGGAGGCTGGATCCTGTTTAAAATGCTCAGCGATAAGTTCCTAAATGGCACTCTCCTTGCTTTCCTTTCATTAGCAAGCAAACTTCTTTGTTTAAGCGGCTTTTTATATTTACCATGCCAGGAAGCCTCTTTAATTGGGGTATGTGTTTTTATTTATTTTTTTTAATTTTATATTTTAAACAATTTTATATTGTTTTTTTGATTGCTTTTGAGTTGCACCAGTAGATTTTAATTGATTTTCTTTCTGTGAGCTGCCTTGGGTCCCACTCAGGCAAAAAGTGGTATATAGAAAATATAAATAAATAATAGACAAAGCAGTTTAAAGGCTACAGTTAAAATCATGTACATGCATATTTACACAGAATTTAAAAGCCATGTTGACTTGTCATCTAAGAATCTATATTGTACCAAAAGATTCTAAGACATAGCCATGTTAGTCTGTAAAATCCGTATAAAAGGATCTTTTGCATCACATTTGAGATTAAACTGGTAGCCTAAGCTTTCATAGACTTGAGTCTACTTCCTCAGATGCATTTGGTGGGGTAGAAACCCAGGGACTGACTATATAGCAGTCTGCATATGAGATGTCCATAGAGCTGTCTTGGTCAGTTCATCTCTTTTTCTTTTGTCCCACACTGCATCCCAATACTCTTTATATGGCTATCTATGAACACAACATCCTTGCCTTGTCAGCATAATTTCATCATTAAAACTAACTTGTCACCTCATCTTCACACCAAAAACCCAGTTTTGAATTTCTATGGACATTCTCTCACAGAGAGTGCTATATAGGTCTGTCCTGGGCTTTCCATCCACCAAATGCATTTGAGGCTCAATATACAAAAATGTATCCTACCAGCTTCTATCTTTCGTTAGTTTCAAAGGTGCTGCAAGATCCCTTTGAATTCTGAAAAGACTGACAGCTATCTGCTAGAATACTGTAGAGACAGAGAAAGTGTTTTTCTCCTAATATTGTTGAACTGTTGCTACTAGCATCCCCCACCATTGGCTATGCTGACAAAGGGAGTTTCAATTCCACACCATCTAATGCCAAACTTTGCCAACCCCTGATGGATATGCTAATTCCTGGACTAAGAATCTCCAAGATCATGTGCAATCTGATATACTGTGAGCTGACATTATATGCTAAAGCTCTCAAAATTCAAGGATCTTTTTAAGGGCTGACTGAAGATTCCCCTTGTGTTGAGCAATAGTAAGGAGAGGGTGTCTTAAGTCACCATGTTAAAAGTTAAAATAAAGTGATTGTCCAAGTTCCGATGCCTGGCGAAAACTCTATCCATCCTTGATGTAGATCTTTGCTTGGTATTTTAACAAGGCTGCCATATAAATTAATCTAGCCCAAAATATTTCAAAAAGAGGTGACCATATATTTAAATAAAACTGTAAAATATGCAGTGTGCAGGTGGATGGCTGACGTGAAGATTTATAAATTTGAACAAAGTGGGGGAAAGGCAAAAAGAACTCTGTGCCTCCCTCACTGATATACTATTCAGTTTTCCATCATCTAATAAATCTGATGAGCAATAGTCAGAATAGACAAAATAAAGCATTTCATTTATAGTTTCCCTGTCACAGAAATGAAGATGAACACTGGCTTTAAAAAGAGTTTAGGAATGTATTGAATCTAGACCTGCTAATTATTAGGATTGTTCAATGGCACCTCCCTGTTCAAAGGTAGTATATCACTCGAACCAGTCATGAGAAGCATGGCACACCTTTGATTGACCAGATCTGAAACAGATGGACTTTATTTTGGTCCTTCAGATTTTTCTTATGCTCTCAAAAATTTTACTAGAGCATTAATTTCAATAAATGTAAGTGTACCTACAGCAAGTCTTGTAGAGTCTAAAAAGGAACAAGAGAAGGTTGTCCTTAATCATCATTTTGTTTTTAACAGTAAATGAAGCTCTGAATAGAAAAAGAAAAGGAGATGAACAATAAAAGGTGTTGATATAAAAGGCCATAATTCCAGCTAAAAGTTTTTGCAGATTACTTAGTAATTATTTTTTAAAACCCCATGGAAAGCATTGATGATTGAATTTCATTTTAGCATATGGGAAGAGGTGCAGCTTTAGATTAACCAAGATAAGATTGATTTTTACTATAATTTGATTAAAATGGAACAGATATTTTTGTGATAATCAGGATTTCAGATTGTGAAAAAGCTAAATATCTGAAAGAATTGTTTTAAAAATCAAATTTGTTAAAGACAAGTATGCTAAAATTTGGTATGAAATAAAAAAGACCTACAAATGGAAATAGTTATCATGTCATTATTGGATAGATATCCAGGTTAGATGATGTTTTGCTTAAATGCTGTTTTTGTATCAATCAGTTCGTATTATTAAATGATGTTCTGTTTAAACAGTGGCAGAAGATGTGTCTTCTTTACTGGCAAGGCAAGAGAACCAAGGGTAAGATTTAAGATCGTACAATAGAGGTAAAAGAGGAGATTTGGCATACTGGATTAAGAGCATATTAGTCTGCACGTTGTTTGATATGGTTGAAGAATGGATAACTTGGGCTGGAGCAGACAGGCAGAAAAGTGACTCGATTCTGCATTTTCTTAAAGCAGTCAAAACCCCAATGTCTGCAACTGCTCCATAGGTGGCTGAACACCCTCAGGCCAGTCCACATGGCATAGTGTCAACTGTGCTGCATTTTTGTTGCCTACCCACCATACATGCACACCATCATGCCACCTGCGACCTATAGTTACCTCTACATCCTGTCCAATGCCATTCTGTTGGATGCCTGCCCCTTTGATTGGCCCACAAGTCACATGTTGATGCACCATCAGTACAGTGCATCAGTGTGCTGAGTGTACATTGGCAAAGCACAATCATAGAGCCCCCCCCCCTACATGTTCCTTCCCTCACCTCTCTTCACCTCATGCCCCATATTGCACTGTCTGGTTTGTGTATGTTCTAATTTCATCTATTAGAGTGTTTCACTTTCATTTTTTTTGCTTTGGTGCACCCACATTGGCACCAGGTTGTTTTATTCAGGTGCAAGATGTATATTAGTCGGGTATCGGGTGCTTTTTTTGCTCCAGTTTTTAGCCCTGGAGTGCAGCTTCATTCCACTTTCCACCCCTTTCACCTTGTGCATTGTCTAAATGCCCCACCTTCAAGCAGCAGGAAGCCACTTTATTTTTCTGTATGTTTCAATCCAGTGTTAATGAAAGCTTGTTGCATTTACATGTGCAGATCTGAACCTTGGATTACATGGTTACTTATGTTATGAAAAAGTTAAGATAAACTCAGTTTTAACAATCATTACTGAGATATCTTTATGGCATAATATAAAAGTAGGTTCCATTCAAGTTTGACTATTTGGTGTTCTCCTATATTAGCTCTTTAAAGGGAGAAATATATACAAAAGAGAAATGGTTGGTAGTAATCAACGTATATTGAAATTAAGGGAGCAATTTGACTCCCAAGGTTGTGTGTTAAATTGATTTGCTTTAGACAATCAAGTGAAAGATTTAAAATGAATTAAAAAATCAATAATTTGAAATGAAATTTGTTTGAAACTATGTAGATGATGAACATTTGATTGCTAAATATATAATTATTGTTAAGAGTGAAACAGAATGGAACAGGAACTACTGTATTGTGAAATCGGCTCAAATATTGGTTTCCCCAATTGAAATGGGACAATAGGAAACAATATGGAGAAAGAGCCTGAAAATTACTTTAGTTATGATCTAAGGGATAATTTTTATAAATGATGTATAGATGATATAATACCGATAGATTATGAAAAACGTATACAGTAGTTCAAACAAATGTTGAAAATGTAGCATTAGATAGGTTTCATATGGGGCAATCCAGTGTAAATCTCTATACTGGACTCCTTCATTTAATCTAAAGGACATATTTATATCAAGATTCAATAACCTAGACATTTCTCTGTTTTAATATTTCTTCAAAGAATCAAGATGGAATGACACCTATGCCAATACAAGATTGATTGATGATAATGATTGAATTTGCTGAATGGAGAATTGTACAATGTTGTTTTAATTTAATCAAAAAGAAAACTTTGAGCATGTTCAGAAGATTGGGGATTGTTATTACATATTTGAAGTCTCATTGGGGTGTGAATCAGGATTAGGTTTTGTTAAATAAAGTTAGTTATGTGGTAGATCATAAATATATTATCTTATAAGGGAATAGAGAAATAGTGGTATATATCCATCCCCTGGGGAGAATCAGTAGTGTTGTTTTTTTTTTTTTTGTTAGTAGTTTAGCTTAGTTTGTTTTGTTATTGTTGTCTGTGTTTTAGATATATCTATAAAATTTGTGATTATGTCTATGCCTAATAAATTACACACACACACACAACACACACACACACATCAGATATGTGGCATGAAAACCACAGATTTTCACTGTACATCAAAGATTTTTGAATCCATGGGCATTTTCACTTTCTTTTGAAAAGTAAATTGTTTAAGTTCAATCCCCACCTTTTAAAAAAGTTTTTTTAAAAAAACAAAACATCTACTTATGCAACATTTTCTCAGTATTGGATCATTTGATACAAGATTTGTTTTAAAGAAATATGAACATTGTACAGAAATGCTCTCATTTAAATTTCAAATGCTGGGGTCACTATAAACATTCAGAGTTGTGAACAAATGTTGCTATGAGTTTCATCACTTTAGTTGCTGTGAGGACATGATAAAGAATTCTATCTGAAGGGATTGTCAAAACTGAAACCACAGCAAAAAAAAAGAAAACATTAGAGAGAGTTGATCAATATCTCACTGTTCAGAGCCAAATGCAAACTTGTTTTATTGGCTGTCCTTTGCTGCTTCATCTTTATATCATATCAGATATTTGGAAAGATAAATTCTTCTTATTGGAGAAGCAAAGACTTATCATGTAGAGCCCTGTTTCTCATCACTTTTCTCATCATATTGTGTTCTGAATGTAGATATCATGTTAAAATGTCCACCTGCCCAAAATATATACAAATTTTATAAAGACGGATATGTAAAATACAAAAATGAGAAATAGATGGGAGAGTCATTGAGTATATCACATGGAGCTTTTTGGAGATTTTCCGGCTCATTCCGACATGACTGCACTTTCAACGATGTACATTCATGTAGTCAACGTGAATGTGTTATCAGACGCCATTCCTTTCTATGGAGCTCCTTGCGAGGTGCTTCCACAGTGATTCCAAAGTGACCTCTCATTTTGGTAAACCGGAAAAAATGATTTCACAGAATTCACTTCCAAGCTCACTTCAATTGCACTGTGAATTGGTCTGGTGTGGAAAACCACTCCGATGTCACCCCCATTGGCCCCCTGAGTCCTGCTCCATCATCACCCTCCTCCTCCTTCATGCCATCTCACTCCTCTGCCACCCTGCACATCCCTCATTCCCCACATCCCTCTGCCTTCTTCTGCATCCCAGTCCTGGCCCCAGGGACCCTCGCGAGCTATCCCATCATCCCCTGCCTTCTCCTGCATCCCAGTCCTGGCCCCGGAACCCCCAGCGACCTATCTCATCATCCCCTGCCTTCTTCTGTATCCTGATCCTGGCCCAGCAACCCCAGCACCTATCCCATCATTTTTCTCTCCTGCCTCTCTCTTCTCTTGCATCCCGATCCTGGCCCCAGGGACCCCCAGCGAGCTATCCCATCATCCCTGCCTTCTCCTGCATCTGATCCTGGCCCCAGCTAACCCAGTGACCTATCCCATCATCCCCTGACTGCTTCTTCACCCCGATGGATGACAGCGTCCAGAGCCCCACTGAGCTTGTGCAAGGTGCTAATCGATATGTAGAACCTCGTGTGGTATACAATGTGCACTCAGTTGCTTTGCTTGAATCCGCATCACGTGACTTGCTTGGATAGAACTGACTTGCTTCCCCCTCAATTTGGAAGGACAACAGAAAGGCAACCAGGTGTGGTAAAACATCGTTTTCCTTAATTGCATTGCTAGACAGGAGTGACTCTGGATCTCGTGTGAAAAAACATCCCTTTGCATTGCTGAACAGGAGTGACTCGGATCTAGCTGCAACCCCCCCCATGTGATAAGGTCCATTATCAATTAACATCAGCTATGGGACTCTGTAACATATCCTTCAAAACAGATGGTTCTGCCTCACCCAGTAGAACAATTTCTCCATATACATTATCTTCAACACAACACTGAAATATTTCTGTTTGTACAAGCAAACAAGAATTTATGCAGAAACAGAAATGCATATACATTCTTCTGCATTCAATCAAAGCTTGTATCTGATTTCTTAGGAAAAGAGATGAAACAGTCAACACAATTTAAAAGCAACAGGCATTCACATTGACCTCTGGTGATATCTTGGGGTTGGAAGATTCACATGAATGTAAAATCCTGATGAAAAGCAACAACTAGCCTTAAATCCTCTACAGAATACTAATACTACTATTCTAAAATATCTGTATCATTCTTTAGGTTATAGGCTTTCATAAAAAAAATTAATGCCATCTTTCATTCCGTTTCAAGGGACATTAACACTTAAACTGCTTCCATTACAGGAACAGCAGATTGCCAGTATGATCTTATGTATACTTACTTAGAAGTAGGCCCACTGCTATCAATGAGATTTGCCCCCTAATAAGAGTGCATAGAATTGCAATTGAATAGAAATTATTGAATTTCATTTAAATTTGAATTTGACATACCCAACAACAGTTGGAGGATGTATCCAAAATCTATGTAGGGGAATTTTATTTAGCTCAAATTGAGAGGGGGTCATTACAAGAACCCTATGAAACATCTCCCACCTGTATACTGAGGGGCTGGTGGATCCAAGAATGATTCAGAAGGCAGAGGTCTCGAATTAAAGTAGTATATTTTTATTTAAAGGGGAATATCACACAGCAATTCACTATCACACACTTATTCATGAAGACTCAGGAAATAAGGAGTTAGCTTGGAATGGTTTTAAGGCAGAACTACAAGAGATGCTTATTATAGATGGGCTTACTTCCAGAGTCCCAACTGGGTGAAGCCATCCAAGAGCATTGGTTGAATCAAAGTGCCGGAGCTAGGCTAGGATCACAGTGATGTTGGTCCCCAGAACTCCAAACTAGCACACTGAAGGGAGATTTCCAGGGGTTTTTAAGGGCAAAACTAGCCACAGGGCAAATGTGCTAGATGTATGGGGTAGGTAATCTGGCCTGGCAATATTCAAGGTAAATGGGAAGGAGAATAAGTCATTAGCCGGCCACTCAGCTGAGATGTCTAGGCAATCATCGCCCCATTCTTTCAGATATAGAGGTGTAATGACCACATTTGCAACTCCCAAACTGCCTTCCTGTCTCAAGAGGGATTTTCCCAGTAGCCTTGGTGTGACCTGCCTGTCATTGCCCAGGTGGTACTGGGGTCTCTACAGGTACATCTGGGGTCACGTGGATGTTTAACACCAAATTCGAAAATGCACTTTGGTTAATAAGAATAGATACAACAAAACTGCCACACATGTTGTATGTTAAAATTACTTTTATCACAGTGAATGGAGGAGCGATCAGGCAGACCCAGCAACATCGGGACTGCCTGAAGGAAGAGGCCCCTCCCTCCTCAACTGTCACCTTGGCCTCAGAGGGAGCGATCACGCAGACCCAGCTACATCCGGGGACTGCCTGAAGGAAGAGGCCCCTCCCTCCTCAACTGTCACCTTGGCTCAGAGGGAGCGTCAGGCAGACCCAGCAACATCAGGGACTGCCTGAAGGAAGTGGCCCCTCCCTCCTCAACTGTCACCTGGCCTCAGAGGGGAGCGATCACGCAGACCCAGCAACATCAGGGGACTGCGTGAGGAAGAGGCCCCTCCCTCCTCAACTGTCACCTTGGCCTCCAGAGGGAGCAATCAGGCAGACCAGCAACTCAGGGACTGCCGAAGGAAGAGGCCCCTCCTTCTCAACTGTCATCTTGGCCTCAAAGGGAGCGATCCGGCAGACCCAGCAACATCAGGGACTGCCTGAAGGACGAGACTTCTCCCCTTAACTGTCACCTGTATTTTGTATGTATTACATTTTTACTGTACAATCGCTATGTCATTGCGGAATGCGGTCTATAAATAAAACATATTATTATTACTATTATTATTATTATATTATTTATTATTATTATTAATCTCATGCATCCAGGGAAAAATGAATTACATCCAAGAGTACTGAAGGAATTTGCAGGTATAATCTTAGAGTTTTTTCAATCAGCATTGAGAATTTTTGGAGGACAGGATTGATCCCAGCAGATTGAAGAAGGTCAAATGTTCATTTTTTGGAAAAGGGCAAAAAAGGGACATGAGCAATTACTACCCAGTCAGTTTGATGGCAATACCAGGAAAGTTTCTAAATCATTCAGAGACAGTCTTGTGTGGTTAGAAACAAATGTGATTATTAAGAGGCATGATGGGTTCCCCAAACAAGTCATACCAAACTAGTCTTGCCTTTTTTTTTTTTTTTTAGTTAAAACTTAGTGGAGAAGGGAATGCTGTGGATGTAATATGTCTTGATTTAAGCATGGTTTTTTTTACAGGTCTCTCATGATATTCTTGCAGGAAAGTAGTGAACTGCAGACTATTGTCAGAAGGACTGTTGCCAGACTTGACCTGTAGAGTACTCACTAGTAGTGTCTCTTTATCATGGAGAAGTTACTAGTGGGGTGCCTCGGAGTTCTGTATTGAGCGCTATGTGTTCAAACTCTTAATCAATGACTGAGGCTGCATCCACCCTGCAGAAATACCAATTTGACATCACTTTAACTGCCATGCCTCTAATACAGGGGTCAGCAACCTACGGCCCACGGCCGGTATGGCCCGGTGAGGCTTGAGACCATCCCAGCCCGGTCCTGCGCTGATTGACACCCCCGGCTTCATATCCCGCTGCAACCAGGATTTCTAGTTTTGGCGGCACCGGGCCCCTCCCGTCCCGGGTGCCACCAACAAACTGGGACAACCCCGGTTGCAGCTTGGTTGCTGCAGCCCGTGGGGCCTCGCTGCCTCCTCCACTCCCCACGCATGGCCATGCAGATGAGGCAGGAAAGAGGGCAGTGAGGCCTGGGGGGAGAAGGCGAGGGAGGCGATGCCTCCTGACCGCCGCCGCGCACCCTCCACAGGGCCGGGAAGAGTGAGAGACTTCCTTAGATGCCAGGAGGAGAAGGAGGCTGCTCGCGATCGCTGCAATCATGCGCGCTCCGCGGGCTCCTTCCTGGCCTCTGAGAGGCTCAGCCCCTTAGAGGCGGGAAGGAGAAGGAGGCCCCTCGCGATTGCATGATCGTGTGCACCCCGTGGGCTCCTTCCCGGCCTCTGAGGGGGCCTCATCCCTAGAGTCTGGGAGGAGGAGGAGGGCACCACACGGGTGGCCGTGGCTCCTTCCCGGCCTCTGAGGGGGCCTCGGCCTCCACAGAGTCTGGGAAGGAGGAGGAGGGCACCCAATGGTGGCCGTGGGCTCCTTCACTGCCTCTGAGGGGGCCTCGGCTCCACCGAGTACGGGAAGGAGGAGGAGGGTGCCCGCACGGGCAGCCCGCGGGCTCCTTCCCAGCCTCTGAGGGGCCTCCATGTAAAAAAAAAAGTGTCCTACATTTGAAATGTTGTCCTACATTTGTCCCGGTTTGGACGTCCTGACTTATGGCAACCCTACCCCCACCGCAGCTTCCACGCTGCTCTGGGTGCCATTTTGAGTTCGGCCCCCCCCCCCCTTGTCTGAGGGACAGCAACCCGGCCCCCAGCTCAAAAAGGTTGCCTACCCCTGCCTTAATACTGTGAAATTCTGAAATTTGTAGTTTTGTGAGATTTCATAGCATTGAGCCATTGCAGTTAAAGTCGTGTCAAACTGGATTATTTCTGGAGTGTGACTGCAGTCATAAATGGTGGAACAGAAGGGCTGCTTATCATATATGTAGATGACACCAAATTGTGTTCTTTCAAACTCAGTTATATCTAGAGCAAGGAAGGGAACCTCCAGTTTGCAAGCCTGAACTGCCCTGTGAAGATTCCCCAGTAACCTTTCTAGATCTCAGGCCCTTGCAGTGTTCTGTTTTCCATCATTCACCTCCAGGTGGAAGACAAGGTATAAATTCTCCAGTTTTTATGGGCTCAGCTCTGGGCAAGTGAAAGAGCTATCTGCAAATCTCCAGCTCAACTAGTAGAGCAATGGCTTGCTATTGCTACTATCTGTTATCTTGATTTGTTTCTGCAACTTACAAATACTCTCTAGGAGTCTATGTATTTACTTAACAAGCTTCCCCCTTTCTGACTAGTCATGGTGGCACCAGGGATCACACTCTGATCTCAACAAGTCAATAAGGCTTTTTAACCCAAGTCCAAATGGTAAACACATACTCATAAGCATGCATGAACAAACAATTTTGCTGGGGGTGTGGCAAGGCCCATGGAAGAAGCAGGAAAATCAAACTGGGACCCCGCCCCAGGCCAAATTTAGCCCCAAGGCCAGAGGTTTCTCATGCTTTATTATCTCTCCTTGGCTATGGGAGCTATCAGAGTTAGCACTTCGCACTTCAGAATTTACCACTCAGCCATTGCTATCTATGGACTACAGTGCTGCTGGGTGATACTTAGCTGCTTTTTTCCTACTGGATTTTAAAGATTTGGCCATCCATGATACTTTAGGACCCACCTGTAACAGTTATTTAGACTGAAAAGATATATTGTGGTGCACTGACTACAATGCTATTTATTACATCATGTGCTGGCAATCTTAATGGCTCTTCTTGACAGCCCTCTTTATGAGACAGACAGACTTGGCAGTAAAACCTGATTCTATGAGACATACCAGGCTGCCTTTTATAAAAACACCATCATCACAAGATACCAATTATTCTACTGAAAGCTCTCTCTAATTAATCCCTCATAATGGTAACAAATAATGATAGAGCATTATTGTAGCATGAAACCATGGAAGGCATGAATATGTCACAAAGAACTTTTGCAACCTTTATGTTACTATTTGTTTTTTAATGAGCAGAAGTGTGCATTTTCAGAATTTCTATTTACACCTATTTCTGGTAGCTGCACCACATGGTGGTAGCCTTTAACATCTGTGCACTGATAGCAATTAACTGATAGCATGTGAACTTTCCCAATTTTATTTCTGTCCATGTGTATGCATGGATGGATGTGATTTGAAATATGGACAATTCTCATATGGAACTAGATACTGTAGTTTAGTGCTGTAATTAAAAATTAAAAATATTCACTTACAATAGATTTATAATGCTGTGATGGCTGGGTCTCCAATCATCTGGGAACTTCTCCTGAACTACAAAGGGTTAATCTGGGAGGAGGAACATGCTAATGAGAGATGACATCACATGCTAATGAGCTGTGACAGCATAGCTGATGTAAGGTCTAATGGACCAATCAGAGAGTAGAACCGCGAGATTCAAGAACTTTCTATGGGAAATCTTTAAAAGGACTTGTGCAGCCATGCGGTCTTTTGTCTCTCCCTTGAACCTCTCCTGAGGGGGAAACCAGATGCTGTCTCTTTGAGTCTGGGAGACACAGACTCAAGGGAATGCAGGTCAAGAGGCCAGGGGGCCCTCCCTGCATCCAGGAACTCCAAAGGACTACAAATCCCATCTGTTGTGAGTAGTTAGGAATGTGTTAGCTAGTGCGTTTAGGCCTTTTGTTATTTTCAACAATGGCTTGCCTGGAATGAATTCTGTAACTATGTTCTTTGACCTGCAAGGCAAAGAGGCTTTGCAAGAGTGTTATAAATTCTTTCTATCCTATTCTATCCTTTTTTTAAAATAAACTTCTTTCTTTTAAAAGCATCTGCTATCTCTGTACTCCTGTACACGTGCCTTATTCGGTCACTGATTGTTGTGGGTTAGCAAGAAAGGAAACTAGATCTCTCTCTCAAGCAAGTCTCAGTGTGTGCTTGGGAAATATAGTTCATTGTCTCAGGGTGTGCTTGGGAAATATAGTTCATTGATAATTCACTGAGTGGTGGCAGCGCGACATAGGACCTCCAGGGGTCCCATTCTGCTCAACAGGGAGTGAGAATGGAGATCTAGGAGCTCCTAGAGGGAAAAGTGTGACAAGAGGGGACTCCCTGGGAGTAAAGGGCCACGTACAGGGCGCCAAGGGCTCCAGGGAAAGCCCCCCAAGTCACCACAAATGCAATCAAAGGTTTTTGTAAAACCTGTTACCACCTGCATTTGATTGCAGTAATAATGACTAAACAGTGTAAGTATAAAATAAACTACATATTTTACCCAGACTTTAATGAACCATGAACTAGCCATTTAAAAAACAAAACACAAATTTTTAATTTTTAAAAGCTGAATAGTTGGATGTTGAGTGTCCGAGAAAGCGGCCAAATGGCTAATAAGGCCAGCTCAATTCCCAAACAAACAAACCCCTGAGTGGCAGAGCCAGAGCTAAATAACAAAGTCTTTGAATCTAAGTGCAGTATCACAAGAGGTATTACCAAAAGAGATGTTAAGAAGTCCAAGGTCCAGAGTATCAGATAGGCAGGTCGATAAGGCAGTCTGAAGTCAAGGGTTCCAGATAATCAAGATGGGTCAGCAGTCCAAGAAGCAAAGGTTCAGGAGCCAGAAACAGAGTCTTTCTTCAAGAAGGTCAGATAATCACTGGCAACTAGACACATATGCTCCAGCGAAATAGGCAGGCAGCATGCGTTCAGGTGTGTCTGATTAGCAGCTTGGTTCTGATAAAGCCTCCGCGACCTTCGAAGGCCGTCCTTTTCGGCTTGATGCTCCCTGAAGGTAGGCACACTTCCCTGATCCTACTCTATATGTCCACAAACTCGGCCACAGGCAGACTTGGCTACTGAACCTCTGGAGAGGCCAGACTCTGCTACAACAGAGTTAGTAACTGCCTCAGGCTCCCCAATTGCAGGCTCAAGGCCCAGAGACTTGTTTAAATATTTGAAGAGATGTCATGTTGAGGATGGAGTGAGTTTGTTTTCTGTTGCTCCAGAAACTATTAGACAGTGGAACACACTCCCTCGGAGTGTAGTGGAGTCTCCTTCCTTGGAGGTCTTTAAACAGAGGCTGGATGGCCATCTGTCAGGTATGCTTTAATTGAGATTTCCTGCATGCCAGGAGGTTGGACTGGATGGCCTTTGTGGTCTCTTCCAACTCTATGATTCTATTGTCTTAGTTCCTTGGCCAAAGCTTCAAAGAATCAAAGAGCTGAAACTACTCTACCACAATTAATGGGAGTCACTTTATTTTGATTTCCTTCTGTAAAAAAGACTACTGCAGAAGTATACAGTATTTGGTCTTTCTATATAACTGCCAGTTCAGGCTTATAAGGTATCAGATATCCTTATAAAATAGATCTTCCATCCTAATGTGTTTTTAGACTAGCAGTGCCATATTCTCTGGCTCTAATATTTGTATATATGAAGCTGCCTGATCTGAGTCAGATCACTGGTCCATCTAGTCTGATTTGTAGCAGTTCTTCGGGATTTCAAGTTGAATCCTTTCCTAGTCTTTCCTAGTCTTCCCTGAATATTTTTAGTCCCATGTAGTTTCCCAGCTAAGTACTAACCAAGCCTGACCTTGTTTTGCTTCCAAAGGCTGTGTAAAGTGTGATAGGAACTTCTTGTTGTTGCCTGCTTTCAAGTCATTTCCAGCTTATGGTGACCCTAAGGCCAACATTTTGGCCCCATACAGACTGGCCAAAATAAAGCTGCTTTGCATCACTTTGGAGGTATGCTGTTTAAATGATGCATGCAACCTAAGAGTCCAGAAGCTGTGTCAAAGCTGCGCTCCAGTCCTTAGGACTGGATCATGGCTTTGGCACGGCTTCTGGACTCTTAGGACACAGGCATCATTTAAACAGCATACTTCCAAAGTGACCCAAAGCAGCTTTATTTTGGCCAGTCTGTATGGGGCCAATGGGGTTTCTTGACAAGATTTGTTCAGAGGGGGCAGGTTCCTTTGCCTTCCTCTGAGGCTTAAAGAGTGTGACTTGCCCAGGGTCACCCCTTAAGTTTCTGTGACCAAATGGAAATTTGAACTCTGGTCTAGTACAGCATTCAAACCACTATACCACACTTGCTCTCTTTGTATGAGGCATATCAAATCCATGAATCTGACAAAAATTTGCAGGAAAATATTCCAAAGACACAGACTTTGGGGGACTGGTCTGGACAGAAATGTAATACTATTCTGGCCTTTGTCCTCTTCTCTTCTCCCTGTCCATTAACTTATCATAAAGGAACTCTTCTCCTGGCCCAGCTCTGCATGATCCTTCTGTGAACCTCTGAAATGACCTCACATCACACACTTTCCAATGACCTTTTATATCCATTTGTTTCATAACATGTGGGAGAGACAGCTATGGGTTGTTTGTTTGCTTTTAAAATAAATCATCAGGTAGATCCAGTCAATATGAACAGCCACTTGCAAACAACCCCATACTTCTAACACTTGTGAGACACAGGCAAACATTTTAATTTAGAATGAGACCACTTATCTTGACAAAAGTAAGTGCTAACATTTAAAAAGAAAAGAGTCAGTCATGGGCAATCAACAAATCATCAGTGTGATTTCATGGCAATTTATGAAGCCCGTGTAACCAAAGAGCGCTAATTCATGAGCATGTCAAGGCAAGACTTAGAAAAGGATGTGAAGTGAAAAGAAGCAGAAATCGCATGTCAGGAGAAAATACACAGGCCAAAGAGTCAACACACCCCTCCCCATGCAAGACCCACAGCCAAGTTAGAAAGCTTCTAAAAATGGAATTCTACTCCAAACCAAATGATGATAAATAAATAACTTTATGGTCCACTGGAAAACTAACACTTTGAAGACAGTGTTGTTGGAATCCAGCAGGTCTATTCATCATCCCGTTAGTAAGAGCTCTCTGTGACAGTAGTTTTTCTGATGAAAGACAGTGTGTGTTGCATCCAAAACCAGAAATTTGTGTGCATCTTTCTTGAAGTGACAGGACAGACAAAGACCAGGCAAACACAATGAGTCTCACACCACCCAGTCTTCTCTTTTTCTGTCAGATCTTTTTTTTAAAAGGAAATGATGTGAACTGATCAGAGAATGCTTTCAGATGTTTTCAGCTTTGTCCTCAAGGTTGTGAAGGGGTAATTTGTCTCCATTCTCTGGCGGTCTGAAGAAATTCCAAAGATGTTTTGTTTTTGTTTTTTATTTGGGACATTTTATCCCCCCCCCCCAAATCTTATTTTGTTGTAGAATCCACACAGAAGTGGATTGTGCACCTGCATAATTGTAAACAGTATCCTCAAATTTCAGCCACTTGTCATGCTTTTTTTCTTTTTAAAAGAATCCTTTAAAAAATTCCTTTAAAAAAACACAAATTTTGTTTGTTGCTATTGGGCTAATTTTTATCTATGTCAATATATTACACTGAGGGAGAAGGAATATCTCATGATTTTATTTATTTAAGTTAAACATTATATAGTAATGGGCAGGTAGTCAGTACAGTGGTTCCATTTGGGGAAAACTGTCATTTCTTTCATGGAAGTAGGAATGTTGGGGACCTTTGAGGGTTGAAAAATATACAGTCGGACCTTCTTATACGCGGATTTTTTATAGTGTAACATGTTCAGCATTATACTGTGTATATTTTCAGGGTTTTTATTTTATGGCAACTAAAACTCTTCAAATCCATCCTGAAAAGTAAAATTTCTACTATTAGGAATAAACATTACTCAACCTCGTTTTTGTTAAAACATTTAAAAGTAGTGCCATTGACACTTGTTTTTGTTTTTAAACATAGCAATTAAGCACTTAACTTCTAATGTCTTATTTGGAAGCTCTGGTTAAGCTACTGATTCAATCACAAAGTCCTCCCAAGGTGATTGAAATGTGAACTGTGAGGTTTACCCTGAAGCTTGCAGCACAACAACACAGCTCAGGGATACCAACCTCTGAGGTTGAATCTGGGGGTGGAGACAATATCTGGTCATCAAATGATAACATTAAAGTCTGTTATCTTTCACCCAGATTGGAATTCACTGGAAAACTGTAGCAGGTGAAGTCTCATTACTGAATGTCCTTGCACATTTCAGATGATGAATTCACTATAGCTCATAAGCTATATTTTAAAGAAGCAGCTTGAATGCTATTTTGATGAGAAATGGCATTGATTGCATACATATGGAGCAGCAAATGCTCAGAAGTACCCCCTTCCAGTCTGGATCATTACAGTGCAACTGAACATTAATCTGTATTGGTATTAATGTAGCAAGGGGCATAAGAAAAGGGTTTCTTGGTGGTTAGCCTCTGTACTTTCAAGATAATAACAGGGACTTGAGTGTCTATTCGAATATCACTGCAAGCACAAAGATTAATACTGCCCTTCAGGGATCAATCCAGTCTTTGAAATTATTTTCACCTGAGATTCAAGGAGGATACAAAAGATTCTGTGTTCACTTGTTCATAGTTTTTCAATATATTAGCAGAACTAAGTAAGAAAATTCTAGCAAAATAAACAACAAAATGAACAGTGGTTTCAAATGATTGAGAAGTTCACCTGAAAAAAAGGTTTGCATCCACGGTACAGTTTAGATTGTCATTTTATATATACTTATGTAGGAAAACATCCCAAGGAGCTCAATTATTAATCATTTTGAATATCCCTCCATGAGAATGTGTTGTGTATTTTTATTATAGCTGCAGCACAGCGTATCCCACAGAAGTAAAAAGTAGCAACAAAAGACACTTGAAGGCAATGATCTGAAATCACTTCAAAAATATGTTATACTGAAATCAGTACAGCCACCAGTTTTAGGAGCCCATCTCACTCAGAAGAAAACCCTGGGACTTGAGTGTGTAGGAAAGCAGCCTTAAGTATTCTTCCTGAACAAGCCTGCATTGTGTAAAGGATGGAGTGCAATCCACTCTTTTGGCAATCCACTCTTCTCCAACACCACATTTTAAATGAGTTTATTTCCTTCATATCAAATATCTTCACTGTCCAGCTTTCACAATCAGACATAGAAATGGAAAACAGGATGGCGTTGACAATTTTAGCAATGTTCAATTATATAACTTTACACATCAGAATCTTGTCTAATTCCTCCATACCTGCCCTTCTAATCCCAGTCTTCTGATTTCTTGACTGCAGACTCAATTTTGATTAATGACTCAGTCAAGGTATGGAAAATCTTTAAATATCTCAATGTGTTCATTATCTACTTTAAAGTTACATAAATCATCTATAGTCATTATTTTTGTTTTCTTAATCACTAAGAAAACCCTATGAAATTCATGGGGTTGACAGACGTCGACAGGCGACTTGAAGGCACATATACACACAATGTTTAACTGTAAACCTGCCTTTGCCTTTTCTTTTTGATAGTCTTCAATAATCATTTGAAGTCTTTGCTATTTTCTGTTGGTAGTATGGTGTCATCTGCACATCTTAAATAGTTGATGTTCCTTTCTCCAATTTTTACACCCCATTCCTCTGAATCTAATCCTGATTTTTTTATATGATCAGTTCATCATACAGGTTAAACAGATAGGCTGGTAAAATGGAGCCCTGCCTGGCCCCCTTGTCAACTGGAAATCATTGAGTTTCTCTGTAGTCTGTCCTGGCAGTAGCTCTTATTCTGTGATTATACATCAGGACTATCAAATATTGTGGCATGCCCAATTATTTAATTGATGCAGGGAATAAAGAGGCAGCCTCTGTCTGACCCTTTCCCCCTGTCTGTCCAGCTTCTATGTTTGCATTTTAATTCCCAGTGCCTTTTCCTTTCCTAAACCCAGTGTGGACAGCTGGCTTTTCCTGCTCTCTATATGGTAAAAGTCTTTGTTGTAGAATTTTGAGCATTACTTTGCTTGCATGGGAAATTAATATAATAATCCTGTGGCTACTGCATTCCCTGATGTCCCCTTTCTTGGGGATTAGAATATTGAACATTTCCAATCCTGGGCCATTCTTTTGTTTTCCATATTTGTTGACAGATTTTAGTTAGGATTAGAGTAGATTCTGTCAGTTTGCTACTCTTCACACATTGCCTCCTGAGGGAACATCAGATTTGGTTTGCAACTTGTGTTTGTAAGCAGCATTAGGTTATGATTTAGTCATCATGGAGAAATTGTGATTTAACAAACCCATGAAAGAAAAAACAAATGGCATGATGAGAGCACTGGAGCTTGCTGATCATTCCCGCTCCAATAAACTTTAGTTGGGTGGACCGGGAACATTACATCTGAAATGAGCCATTGGGGGCCCTCTGCCTCTTTAGGAAATAGAGTATTAAATCAACTCCTAAATCTACACAATGGTCAAATTTGTTCTGTGTTTCTTGAACAGTACTGCATTAGACAACATGGCTCATGGGAACTGTTCCTCACCGAAGTGAAACTGCTTTAGTTTCTAACTAAAGTTATGGTTTAGTCAGAAAAGAAAACGTATATTGAATCATTAGCTACCTTGTTTTCAAGGGACAATATGCAGATGAGTAAATCACTCCAAATAGGGCTGTTTAACATCTCAAGGCAAATTTGCAATCTCTGTGTACCAGTAATAGAGCTGTAAATTTAATTCATTAGCTAAAATTACAGCATTCCTAAAGCTAATGATACATCCAGAGTACTGCCACCTTGCAGAAAGAACAGAAATAATATGATTTGTGCTTCTACACATTGTTTTGATAGCCTGGAATTATCAGAGTTAAGTATGGTAATAATCTAGTAATTAACAGCAATTTCTTTTATCACTACAGGAATGGCACAACACAAACTGCACTGACCTATAATTCGTGTTGCACAAGTCTTGTATCTGTTAACACTGCTGTAATTATCCTTCCAGTCACCTAAAATATTACTTATCAGTTACTCATGGGATGAGGGAGAGGGACGGCAAACACAGATAGCATGATCACTTCTTCTTTTTTCATTATTCTACTAAATTAAAGGTCAGAATCATGGGAAAGGCTAACAAGAAGTGACAAGTGCATTGAAACAGTAATTAACTCCATCATTTCTTCTTTGAGAAGCACTGGCTAATAGAAAAGTATAAAAATGAAAATAATTAAAAATATTAAAGTGAATGTTGCTCTTCTGCTTTCATTCTTTTGCAGTATAATTAAAGAGCAAGAGAGAAAACACTGAGGAAAGTGAACAGTGGCTCATTTTCTGCACTACATATACAAGAAATTCCATCAGTCTTAGTGGAGATTATTCACACAAATCAACAAAGATCATTAACAGTGCAGCTAAAAGATTCCCTGCATGATCCTCTCCTCAACTTTGGTCTGCTAGGTGGAATGAGCAAGGGTAGTCAATCTGTTTTTTCAATAACATCTTTCCAGTAGCAGTCAGCTACTGCCAGTGTAACTCTTGCTGTCACATCACCACTTCTGCAAGGAGGAAAATGCTGGCAAAACTTGACATAAAGAAAATCAGGTAAAACAGTTTTGTGCCTGTATCCCATCAGATAGATGTCTTCTCCAAGCTAGAAGAATTTTGGTGCTAAGAACCAGAGACTGGCAAGTTGCTGACGGATTCTATAGACCCATGACACTCTGGATATTTGAAGATGCTCCCCTGGACAGAGACAATTTAGCTACAGAGTTCAAGAAGAAGTCCATGAGATGAGCTCACTTCAAAGTCCTTAGCTGAAAGAAAGGACTTTTTCAGGAACAGAGGCCAGAAAATTTGCAGCTAGACTCACAGTATTTGTTCTCTAGAACTTGATGAATTAGACCCTGTCAACTGGCAGGACACTGTTAAGCCTTGATATTGCTTCTGACTCTCTTCTAAGATTCTCCTTGTCTGCCATAGCCTTGGGTTTAATCTGTCCAATATTGCTGCTGAGTCCTACATGTTCTATTACTGGACAGTGTATGTTCTAGTGTTGAGGAGAGGTGTTGCCTTGCCTTTAGGAAGAGTGAAGGAACCATTTCAGCAAGCAGATACAAACCAGGGCAGCAGCACTAAGGTGTTGGATAACAGAATTGTAAGTGCTATGCAGCCTCTCTTCCATCCTACATTAGCTGTGCCTCATGTGATGAGGTATACTGTACCACTAGCTCTATTGAAGAAAGATTTAAATATTATTCTGTTTGGCTTCAGTGTAAGTGCTGAATGGGGAACTTGGTGAAAGATCAGTTAAGCGTGAAACGTAAATTACACAAATAACAAGGAGACAACACTTGCAGCAAATAGAAAAAGAGCAGAAGAATAAAGGCCATCTTTGTCCTCTGCATTTTTCTGCTTAGGATTCCAGGCATAAATACCCTAGACAACAAAAATCTAAATTTCAATTGTATAATAGATCTATTAGGGGAAGGCACCCCACACAGGCTGTCAACATGGGAAATGACCCCGTATATGAAATAGTGCTTTGTGAGCATCCCACATCACTGCCCCTGAGCACTGCAAGATATGTGCAGCACACAGATATCCAAGGCCATACAGAATTTTCCTTACATTATGCATAGACTATTTAGCAACACAACCTTCCCTTGTACATAGTTCTAACAGTAGAATTCAGAGCCACAGCCATATTAATCTGGAATAACATTATGCAAAGGAATTTTAGAGCACCTTTGAGACATACTGAGCAAAAGACACTGTATCACAAACTTTCATAGACTGTAGGGCTGAACATACATACCAGCAATTTGAGCCGGCTTCCTGGTGGCATGGCAACTGCATGTCCCAACTCCACCCCCAGTCCAGCCTCACATCGCCTGCCTGACCAAATGACAGGCAGCATTGGGGCATTCCTGTGGTGCAGCAACAAGATTCTGCAGGATGCAGGAGTGTAGAAGAGCTATGGCAGTGTCAAAAAGAGTGTCCCTTTTCTGCCCCCAAAAGGAGCGTCATTTTGCTTCTCCTTTGAGGTGAAAAAAACATTGGATCACTAATTTGACAATCTAGCATTCCCACCCTGAAATGTGTGATCTAAAAAGATAAATACGTTAGTGGGGAAAGGCTGTGTTTCTGAGGTTTGTTCAAGAAGTTGTGTTCCTATCAATTTAGCTCTTAACTGAACTTGCTCTATGTATGCAAGGTGCTGTCAACTCTGTTTTGCTGAAGTCATAAAAAGTGTATGATATTCAGTATGTGCCATATGATGCTGGGTATAATTCTGAACTTTACAAATCTTGGCAAATAAATGAAAATCTATATTGTGGAGGTGTTTTGATGTATTATCAGGGGAATAACAGGCTAATATGATCCAGCTCCCTCCATCACAACCTTGTACTACTTTTAGGTAGATATATATCATGTTAAATGTGCATGTGCATGGACTAATCTACAACAGTTTCTTAACCACAGCTGCCAACCAAGACACCAAAGCAGGTTATCACTGAGTGGAAATTAGAAATTAAGCATGGCATCCATGAAGTCATATTTTAAGCAACTGCAGATCACTCATTTACTGTGACAGCCTGTTTGTAATGCATTGATAAATACCTGGGTGAGGGAATATCATATTAATATTTACTAAAGAGAAATCCAGTTTCTGAGATCATAATTTTGACTAGAAATAGATCTTTTCCTCAACCATAGCACTGCCCAATAGGGATATATTTAAAATAGCAGAATAATGAACATTAACATTAACAACAACAAATTAACAACTAAAAAGGTGGAATGGTAATTATGTGGCAATGATATTTGAATTATTATTTATACTATTATTTTTAGATATTCTTAAGTCTAATTCCTGAAGCATTTTGTAGAGCAAGCTTAATTATGTTGATAAATTTGTATATATGTATCCAGTTACAGAAAAGAAAGAGTCAGAAAAGCTGGGGGAAAATAAGGCAAATCTAATTTAACCAGAAAATCAATTAAATTTAAACTGCCATGTTAGTTGAGATTTGAAAAATGAAAATGGGAGAAAAATGTGATTCAGAAGTTACCATTAAAATATTATGATCAAATCTACTAAGTATCTGGGTTTTGGAAAGATCAGCTAGGTAAGTTCAGCTAGGTTTCTCTTTTCTTTTCCCAGGAAGGAAAAAATGTTGGAAAATACCCACAATTCTTTTCTTCTCTACTGAGTCTCCATCTACAGCTATATGCAAAATCTGAGTGCAAGTATTCTCCTTTGTCCTGAACCTTTCCTCCTGCCTAAAAAGCATTTGTGACAAACTGTGTGTGCCCTCATTGGCTTCTGCAGCCCTTGAAAAATTGTGGTTGAAGGTGGTGTCTATGTTTGCTCTACAGATTACTACTGTTTGTTCTTTTCACCTTCATCAGAACATAAGGCCCCTGTTGGATAAAACCAAAGGCTTATCTAGACTGGTATTCTGTTCACAACAAGTTGTCCAAAGGAAGCCACAAACAGGACATGAACACTACGGAACCCTCCCTTTTTAACAATCATAATTCATGTGAGAGAGAAAGTTTATGGTCTACAATACACAAAGAATGTATATTTTGAAACATCTAACGCATGGCCTCCCTCTCTGAATCACTTTAGTGATTCAGTTCAAGTGAGAACCATGTTCATTTAAACTGGTTCAAACTGATTTGCAATCTAATTTAAAAGGTAATGGGAATGAGACCTTGGTTTATCACTTTACAGAATACAACCTCTCTTTTAAGGATGTAAATTTCTGCATGCTGAAGAAACTTTCTTTCCAGAATGTTAAGGCTTTGTTATGAGAAGAAACTGACTCAATATTGAAAATTAGACTTTTTTTTCTCCAGGGCTTCAACAAAAGTCTGGAGTTCATTCCTATATTTTAGGGTTAAGATTTTTTACACACTCTCTTAGTTTGTTTTTTGTTTGTCTTCAGTCAACTGCTATGACTTTAGTATACAAAAGCAAAAAAAAATTATCATCATTAGCATAATGATCAATATACTATTTCATCTGTTACTTTAAACATTATCAGTAGCCAGAGTTGGACACACACATCTTTGTAAAATCACTACAGATTGATTTTAAATACTTTGTTATTGGTTTCCTGTTTTATGTTTAAATTTTAGTGGGTCCAATGTACTCATTTTCATAATTTCCATTTTAAGTACAAGTTAACATTAGACATGTGTATATGTTAAGACTATATTATGGTTAAAATTACTAATTAATTTGTGCCATCACTTTTCTAACATCCTATGAAGGTTTTCTGAGATTATTTTTGTTTTCCATCCTGCTGAGACTCAATCTCATCTTCATGTAAGATTCCTAGTAGGGTGAGCAAAGGCAGCATGCTCCAAATGGAGACTCCAAACTAAGCATGCTCCAAATGATTTGTTTGCACTGTCCAGGTTATTCCAGGGCAGCCCAGAGTATCCTGCCCCCTCCGCTGCTCCGAACTCCCCCCATTACCTGGCCCTCCATTCCTGTACCTTGAAGGCTGTCTGCACTGCTTCTGAGATCAATATGAGATGCTCAGAAACAGCCATGTGGGAAGATCCAGATTAACAGGTAAGATTTTTAAATGCATGCTGGTGTGGAACGTGGCAGACAATGTCTGAACTACTCACACCATAACGAGGGTTTGGGATGTGTGGATGCCACAACATAACCCTTGCAGACAACACCTAAGATGCAATCATTTTCTTCAATGAGTAACAGCACATTAGCAAAAGAGGATAGTTCCAAAGCTGAGAGTGATGGAAACACTCCAGTAGTGTAACCACTGGGTGGCAGCAGTAGTGGCAGGTGACACCTGTCGAAGATCCCTAAGAGTGGTACTTTACTAAAAAAAAATTTTAGTACTCTGCAAAAGGGAACACTGGTAAACCATTTCTGAATGTCTTTAACCTTGAAAACTCCTTGGCGAGACGCTTTCCATGGAGTTTGTCTCACCCAGAGACTGCAGTCCTGGAAGTCAAGTAAACTTCAAGTCCTTCGAGTATTTTCAAATTTAAATTGACGAAGAAAAAGCAGTGCATCAAATTTCTTTTGAAATCTGTCACCAGATATTGTCTTCAAAACAAGCGCTTTCTTTAGCTAAGACACACACATATTAAATTTTGGCAAGTCTTTCAGTGACTGCTTCCTAACCTAAACCATAGCAGACTGTCAAACCCAGACCATTAAAAAATGACTTTTTTAGACTACTCTCTCAGAATCTCCCTTCTTGTTGGAGCCCTAAAAGTAGGGCTGCCTATCCCCCTGGGGGCGACTCCCGGTTTGGGGCGGGTCACACGGTCCCCCCCCCGGTTCCCCCCCCCAGCGAGGCCCTGGAGGCGGCTCCGCAATCGCGGAGTCCTCCAAGGCCTCGCCGGGGCCTGGGAGGAGGAGGAGGACGCTTGCCACCGCGGTGATGGCCACGATGACGGGTGGCCCCCACGCCCCTTCCCGGCCTGAGAGGAGGCCGAGGCTTCCTCCCAAGCTGGGAAGGAGGACAAGGTTTTAAAATGTAGGACCTTTTTTTTTAATTTCCTGGCCAGGAAATAAAAAGTCCTACATTTTTAAACCTTGTCCTACATTTTTCCTGGTTTGGAGGTCCTCGGGGATGGCAACCCTACCTAAAAGTACAGTGGTACCCCGGGTTACGAAATTAATTCGTTCCGCGGTTAATTTCGTAACCCAAAATACCTTCGTAAGCCGAATTCCCATAGGCGCTAATGGAAAAATAGCTCTCTGCTGCCCTCCGGTGGCGGAAAATAGCGCCGCGGTTTTTTCGTAACCCGAAGAAACCTTCGTAAGCCGAAGCAATAAATCCCTATGGGATTTTTTCGTATCCCGAAAAATTCGTAACCCGGCGCATTCGTATCCCGGGGTACCACTGTAACTTATCCAAGATCTGACTCTATTTAACTATCAAATTTACATGCCACTGGATGCAGTATGGCTACAATGGCTACAAAGCATCAAGCTTTTGAAATACAACTGCCCTTTCTGCAAGCTCTCTAAGGGCCTTGATACAGGTACATGGGCTCATTTCAGACATTGGCTGTATCTGCACTGCAGAAATAATACCACTTCACCTACCATTGTTCAATGCTATGGAATTCTGGGACTTGTAGTTTTGTGATATATTTAGCCTTCTCTGTCAGAGAGCTCTGGTGCCACAACAAACTGCTGATCCCAGGATTACATAGCATGGAGCCATGGAAGTTAAAATAGAGTCAAATTGCATTTTTTTTCTACAGATGCAGCCATTGTATTTAGCATGCCTAAATGAATGACAAAAGCTAATGCTGAGATGCTTCTGTGTACTTATTCTACTCAGAACAAGCATCTGAAAAGTATTTAGGTTCTTTTGCACTATATTATTATAGTGTTATGCTTCCACTTCAACTACCATGTTTCCATCCTATGGAATGACGGGATTTGCAATTTAGGGAGTGATATGTAGAATACTTAGCCAGACCACTCTAGAGACCTTCTGAACTGCAACTCACAAGGTTTCCGTAAGATGCAGATTAGTGGGGAGGGGCAGAGAGGTATTGGAACAAGAACAGATCTCAGTGTTCTTCCACACACACCCTCCTCCTTCTCCACCAGTGAAACGATAGCTATGTTGAGAGAGGATAAAAGTTGGGGTTTAGAAAGTGAGGGAGGATGATCAGCACCTTGGTTGGGCTAGACAGAACTTTCTGGTTTCTTATTTAGCTTCACAATCTGTTGAACATTAAAGCTACAGGAGCCCCATCACCAGGTATGGATACAAGAAATGGACAGTGAAAAAAGGGAATAAAAAGAAAATCAGTTCATTTGAGATTTGAGAGAAGAGTGCTGAGGATGCCATGGACAGCAAAAAAAGACAAACAAGTGGGTCCTTGAACAGATCAAGTCTGGTCTGGAAGCCAAAATTATTGAACTGGGGCTGTAGTACTTTGGCCACATCAATAAGGAGGCACAGATCACTAGGAAAGACCGTAATACTGGGAAAGGTTGAGGATAGCAGAAAGAGAGAAATGCTGCATGCCAGATGGCAAGATTCAATTAGGGAGGCCATGGGCATGAGTCTGCAAAACTTAAGCAGAGCAGTGGAAGACAGGGAGTCTTGGATGTCTCATCCACAGGGTTGCCCTGAGCCAATGTCAACTTGAGGGCAGCTAACAACAACAACGCCCCATCCCATATCCAACTTGACAACCCAACACAAACCAGAATACAATTATACGACTATATTCACATGTTTTCTTTTTTAAAAAATACAGGTCACAAACAAATATGTAGAAAATACGTATGTTAACGAAATGTGTGTACAAAGTATGTATGTTGGGGTGTAGAAAAAGGTATACACAAACATGGATTATACATACTAGGAGAAATCACATACAAAAATGTACAGGGTAGGGGGAAAATGTATACTTCAATGGGAATATAGGAAAACACATGCAAAAGTACACCTGAAAACTCACATAGACGTTCTAAAATCTCAGAAGCATGCAGAAATGGAGCAAGAAAAATATAACAACATTTATTTATATATCCAGGGGTAGCTGTGTTGGCCAAGTAGCAAAGTACAAAATCATCCAAAATCCACAAAATAGTGATACCTTTATCGAACAACCAAAATGCACAAATACAAAACTTCACTGGCATCTTTATCAGGTAGAGATATTCAAAATCATACAGGAGATCATACATGAGAAAAAATATGATGATGTTAGTCACAATCTTGTATTTTGTCAAAATGTGGCTGCTCTCGGTTCAGGTGGTATAGTTCAGGGGCCTGCCTGAATGAACTTACCTCCAGTATCACCTGAACTGAGAACAGCCACAAAATGCAGGCTTATAACTAACATCATTTTTTTTCTCCTGTTTGACTTTGAACACTTTTGTCAGATGAAGAAGCCAGTGGAGCATTGTAAGCTTGCAACATGTATTTTGAACATTTATTTATAATGCCCTTTTCACCAAAAGGCAAAACATCAAGCATATATAATGAAGAACAATAAAACGCAACACTATAAAATAATAATAAAAAGATAAACACAATCAAATTTGATAGACTTGAATACATCTATTGCAAAGTAGCTTGTCATTTCTATCTGAGGTGGTCTGCTTCATCCCTTCCCTAGATCTTTTGTGCTTTTGACAGTTACCAAAAGAAAAAAAGAAGCGGAGCAGTCATAGAGTCTGTGTGCCAATCACCCTCTTCTTTTAAATTCCACCTTGTCAGGAAGGGGGAATTGTTTCCAACCTTGTCAGTTTTCTCACAGTCTTTCCCTCGTGATCCACTATAAGTATAGGTTTGTTTGGCCAATGTAGTGATTTATAGTTTTTCTAACACTCTTTTCCTTTGATAATTGAAAGAAAGTGGGCAGCAAACCTGCCTGATACCTGTATTCCTTGCTCCATCTCACTGGCAGCCAGTATTTATTCAAACAAACATTGGGCTATTTTAATTTTTGCCAAGGAGCAGCTTAATGTCTGGATGTTCTGAAGAACTGAAAAAGTAAAAACTCATTTGAACCTCCTGAGCTGAACTGTGAGCTCTCTTGTTCTGCTATATAAAGGGCTACATTGGGCATAATTCACTCTCATTTACATAGGGAATAGCTCTGAAGAAGCCAATAGAATTACAGTGCAGAGAGAAAAAGAGAGGGACTCGGGGCTAATTGCAGCTCCAGCTGACCCATTTTATCCTGATAACGCCTGAAGATAATTCTTTGATTTCCTTTTCCCTCCTACACAAGAACTATAAAATAATAAGCCAGGACCCATTGCATGAAAGATCTGCTATTAAGAGCCATCATTTGCTGGAGATTTTTTTTTCTTTTCCCCTTGAATCATGCTTAAACGTTTTGTTGTTTAATCACACAGATAATAAGAAGATGCAAGAGTCACTCAGAAGAGAGATAAACACACATCTGCTGGCAGAATGAGAGTACGTGCCTATTGCTCAAACAGCTTACCTGAACCTTTCTCTGCCAAGAAATTTTTACTTATGAAGGAGAGCTAGGTACTATACTGTGGCTTATAAAAGAAAATAATTACAGAACTGAAATTTGAATAATGTCTGCAAGTTGGACTTTGAAAAGGAAAAAAACATACTGCAATACCCTACTGGGTTTGCTGATTACACCTTTTTAATGCCCCAGTTGGAGGGTAGCTTGAATGAATTTGATACTTTGCATAATTATCTGATAGTTGTCATTCATGTTGTATTTTCTTTTCTGAAAGGAATGACACTACATTTTATAGCCTCGAGCTACTTCTTCATGTGTGCCTTCAAGTTAATTCTGACTTTTGGCAATCCTTAGGCGGCACTATCACAGGGTTTTCTTGGCAAGGTTTGTTCAGAGGGGGTTTGCCTTTGCCCTTCTCTGAGTCTGAGAGAGAGTGATTTGCCCAAGGTCACCCAGTGGCTTTCCATGACTGAGTGGAGAATCAAGCCCTGGTGTCCATAGTCAAACCACTACAGCACACTGGCTCTATAGCTACTGCTGGATGCCTGAATAAACTGTTAAATTTGGTCCAGAGAACTTTGTAGACCAGTGCTTGTTCATCCCTGCATCACCTTGAAGAACACTAAAGATATGCACATCTATAAATTTACATTCATAGGCTTCTCTTTCTCACCTACATGTCCTGTATGTGTCCAGTTTCATTGTGATTTGTTGAATTATATATCAGTGGAATTCCTGCACCGGGTGTCACCCAATGTGTGACTGGGCCTTGAAGGGGGCAAAACCAAAAGGGCATGCTTTCTCAACTTGTTGCTGTGTGCCATTTTACTCACAAATAAACTGGTGTACAGAACAGAGGGAGGGTGCACTTGGCACCCTCCCTCCCTTCCAAGCACAGTTTTTCTCACAAGTAAAATGGCAGTCTGGAGGGAGAGTGCTCTGGGCACTCTTCCTCCCTCCCACATGCCATTTTACTCGTGAGTAAACCAGCATGCAGAAGGGAGGGGTGCCCTTAGTTGGGTGTCACCCCTTTTCTGGGCTGTCACCCTGTGCAGTCTGCACCCCACCTAATGACACTACTGCTGTGACTGTGTGTGTCATGGAATAAGTCCCTTCAGGTTAGTTTTTTTTTTCTTCTTGACGCATCCAGTTTTGTGTGCATGTTTTAAATTATATATTGTGCTCAAATGCATTTTCCCATTCCCTACAGTGTGCTTTATCAGTATTTTGTACATATTTCAAATATGCCTGGACATGCTATGTACTTTCAAATGTATGCACTATTTCTGAGTGCATCTACTGCCATCTACCCAAGTTCAGCAGTGTACAATACATCAGGGCCATAGAAAATGTGGAACATGTGGGCCAGTTCACAAAATATCCCTTGGATATTACTAAAAAAAACCACACTATTTGGTATGCAGTACTCAGCATGATAGCAATCTTCACACAAGCCTATTTGCATGTGGTCATATGTTTGACCATGTCTCATGCGATAGACTAGTCAGTATTATGCATAAATTATCAGCAATAGCCATGAAATTATAGATATAAACATTGTCTCTTGCTAAATTTTAGCAGCAGGCCCAGAAACTAATAATTTGGAATGGAGAGAAATTTCATTGTTTGGAAAGAGTGAGCAGAACTTCACTTGCAAAATGGGGCCTTCCTGTCTCCTCCCTACAACTCCCGTCCCCAAACAGCTGCATCTGAAGTTCAAGCAATCTCAGGAGAATAGGTAAATCAGAAGACTGACAGGATTGCCCCCTACATTAGCAAAAACCTTTATATGCATGCAAGCCATATTTGGATCTAATCCATAATGTTTCTCTTTACATTCCACTTTAAAACATTTTTACATGTTCATAGGTCATTCCTAATGGCTGGGTGTTAGAAGCCTGTGATGTGTTTGGATATAAGTGTGTAAATTACTGATATTCTGTATTCCTGACATTTTTCTGACAGGTTTATGATGACATTTGTCTTGCAGTGTTACTTCAGCCATGGTCAGATATTCCATCTACTGTGCCATTCTTTCTGAACCTTCCATAATATGTTCTCCCAGCCAGAATGGAATTTCCAGTGGT